>NC_090921.1:124509294-124811675 GCF_040938575.1 Ambystoma mexicanum | reverse complement strand
AACAAAGTTATGTGTTGTGTGCAGACGAAGACCTTTACTACAATAGAAAAAATAAAAGCGCCCCTGAAGTCTTAAGGAGGGAAAGCTGCAAAAAGTAAAATCTACAAGTACTCATCTGAGGCCCCATCGGGTGGGCGTTCTCACACATGTCTGTGTGCGCTCCTCTGGTTAGGGGCAGCCTTTACTTGATTCTAGTAAGGCACACCCTGGTCTCCTCTGGTGTGACCCAGCGTGTAAATACAGTATTGATCCCTATGGCGAAACGAGCGGCGTGAGTGATGTATATCCATATATGATCATTGCTATTGCCAGACCTGGAGAATGAGAGCCAAACTTGCAGGTACCTGATATGACCTGTTTGTGAATTCAAACCTGAATCCACACCTGGGAGGAACACCAAGGAATTCTACCAATGTGGCCCCCCACCCCCTACAAACCCCCCCCCACCAAATGATTGGGTGGCGCCAAAACAAAGGATGCAACTCTGTAAATGTAAACAGAGTTACCCCCTTGGCCCCTATTTCCGTATTTAACTGAAGATTTGTAGCTTTACTTCACTGAAACTGGGGCAAAGTTCCTATGCACAGAAGAAGGCACCAACCCAAATAGTACACTTCCAACAACGGCCCTCATGGTAAAGCTGTGTTGGTATCTGCGTGTCGGAGATCTGGTTGTCAGACCCTCAGCATAGCCATTGGTGCCTCATGAACTCGACATTCCCACTTGGGTTTAAACGGGATATCTTCGCTTGATAGTACATGACAACATGGAGCAGCCAATGGCAAGTAGAGGTTGTGGATAGGTAGGGGAAGGTTTAACAGAAAGAGGATTATGACATGATATTGGCTAGGTTGGGTTTTCTTGGATAAACCCAAAACGGCACCAAGCCTTGGCTTAGAATAATTTTGTTGACACACACACACACACACCCTAGCTTTCCCGAGCTTTGTTTACCCCCTGGCCCGCACTCATTTCATCCAGACACAGAGACACAAGAACACACATCAAGGCTCTATCGGTGACTGCTTGAAATGGGAGAACAGAAGATAAAGTCCAGAACACATGAGCAGGTTAGTCTGGAGCAGGATTTATTTATCTTCTGTAAGGCTTTCCTGGACCCTGGTTTTCTCACAGTTGAGCAATAAACAGAATCTGTAAAGCAAATCAACAATTCAAGGATATTCCAGGATGTGCAGCTCATAAGCATTTATTCCCGCCAATGTTTTCAGTAGTTCATAGACATTGGTGTCTTTACCCCCACCATATGACACAACAACATCTAACGCCCGTGGGTTCGGGCAGAGACTCAGAGGCAGGTGTCTGAACGCCAAATTATCTGCGCCTGAATATGGACAAGCTTAGGGGAGTCTCTCCCTTTACTTCACACAAAGTGTGACTTTACCCAACTACAAAAGCCTAGTGTATACACAACACTGGAGTCTCACAACATTTACTCAGAAAAGTGAGAACACGTCATTACATTATCCCCGGCAGAAGAAAGCTTGCACCCCTCACAACTAAAAAGTCTCTTACAGTACCCCATAATGCTGGATAGGCTAGGCACCCAACGTGCTCGCAAGCACTGCTCTCTGCATACTGCTCTGATTAGCTTGACCTGACCGCTTGGCTGTTACATTGGAACCTTCTGATAACGAGGCTCTGGCAAGATGGCCGCCCGCCGGAATGAGGGCATCTTGGGCTTTTCCAGGACTTTTTTTGGCCTTGGATGGTGGCAAAAGATACAGATTTGAGCAGTTCTAACCATTCTTGATCCCGGCGCTACCCACACCTGTATCATGCCACTCCTGCCACTGAGGATGCCGAACGTCCACTGACCAAAGAAACAGAATGCTGGAAATCTCTTCCCTTGGCCTGCTGAGCCAAGCTAAGTTACAAGCCTTCGTAGAGCTGTGCTCTCAGGATGCCTTGTAACCTGTTGCTGAGCTGACCAGACACAGAGCGATGGAAACACTGGACATAACCAGAAGCCTGAATCCGCTACCTAAAGTAAGCCTGTTTCAACCCACTGAGGCCTCCAGCAAAGCCATGACTCCAAGTGGTCCCCCCTACCTGAATTGCCTCCATGGGGCACAGTCGGCATCACAGACACGGGAGCTGTATTGCAGAGGAGTAGGATATCTGCACAGTCCCCCAGCATGAGCAGTTTTCCCTCTTTACCAGCAGCATAACCTTGGGCTCAGCAGCAGTGCTTTTCGCTTACAGCTCATCAGCCCCAGCGGAACTGCATTTGGAACACAGGAACTGCTTCTGTTGACTTTTCTCCTTCTCTCCTTATGCAGCTTTCCTTTGCAAAGACACATGAGGAAACCCTAAACATGGTCTTGTCTTCGACATTGGCTATGTCCTTTTTTTAACATTGGGTTCCTTACTTCCTGTTGGAGGTCGCTCATCATCAGGACCAATATCTCGCTTCACCAATCGGAGAGACTGAATCCCATTTGAGCCATTAAAAGTCCTACAGTACCGCTGGGAAACAACCGTTTAAACCGAGGTCCATGGTGAAATTTGTCATTGCGCCCAACCTTACAAGTATGGTCATGAGATGGCCTAGAAGCCTTCTGCACCTGATTTATATATACCTTTTCCTACCGTTTTACAAGAAATTAAGTATATTTTCATAATACACGTGTTTGACGTTCTTTGATTTTAAGTGATGTGTTGACCATGTATTCTTGTCTCTCCCGATGCCCTCCTAAGAGTTGCAGCTTTGATTGCTTGACCACAGTCACCGCTATGTAAACCAAGGACATTTGAAGGATCATTCGTTTGCCTAGGTGTAAGGAGGAAGCCGCACACCGCAAACCAAGGGCGGCGATATACCCACTAACTGCTCATTGATGATCGCTTCTAATTGCAAGGTTTGCCTGTGTGGTGAATTAGAGCACATCCAGTGGTGTGTGCAGTGACACTGGCCTGACATTGCTGTTCTTGAGTGCTTAATCTGTGAACTGTAATTAAATTAGAAAGGGTTGGCACTGCTGAGTAATTAAAGTTACGCTTCAAGTTAAATTAATGTTGATTCGGTATTTAGGGCACACCTTAAAACCCTGGCACAGGGTATAAGTAGACAATGAGCAACAAGGATTCAGAACCTAATCTGATCCTAGGTGTGCTACCCCTTGCTCTCCAAGCGGAGTTGCTCCAACTTTGTTTCAATATAATTACATTAACTTCCAAATCATCACTCTGTGATCAATTGTTAAAATCATGAAGATTGTATTATCTTCTGTTTTATTGCTGAGGCTTGGACATCATGCAATCAATCAACGCCTAATAAGTTTGTTATGCCAATGCATTTTGGACCTAGTCCGTCATCAGGGCTCTTGGTGCTCTCATTTTCACTTTAACATAAAACATAAAACATACATCAGGATATAATTGAATATTCAAAACCAAAGTGGACAATATGTCGTTAATGTAAATGATAACCAATCGTCATATGGGTGTTGTGTTTGTCACCACCAATCAATTAAATCTTTCATAATACAAAATTATATTTCCCAGTTGTGTTTCAAAATATACCCATAATGCATACATTCATATGTTTCGTTCAGTGCAGTAAATGTTATAGTATAAATCCAATCATGTTGTTAGATGCATCAAAAATTGAAAATTAAGTCACATACCATTGTTGTAGATTTCGAATTCCCCAGGTGTGTGTCATCATAGGTAAGCAAAAAAGATTATAATGAAATGCACGTGAGTATTTAAATCGGGCATCTAATACATTTAGATCTATTGTTTTAAGCATATAATGTACCTGTCGAGTGGCTATGGTAGCCTCCCTCCTTTCGTGATGCTCCGTGTTGCCTCAATATCATATATTCACGGTTGACCTACAAAGAGTCAAAGTGTTTATATTAGTGTGCCCCTCGTATATAGTTATTCGTTTATTATCATACATTAGCTCCTGCTTACCTGTATCAACCATCAGCTACTCTCTACGTTCTGTATCGCGAAAACCCGCGTCTTCGCTAGACGCCGGTTTTCATTGTTTGGATTGTGTTGCTAAGCAACCTGCGCGTGCGCTGATGCAATGCAGAAGATTACTTTCATTTTCTCGTGCTGGCCGCGCGTTGGCTCTCCTGTCAACAACAGATTATTAAAGTGACAGTGTGATTATACTTATTGCTGCTACTACTGTGAGCTCAATATTATTATAGGCTCAGTGTGACTATTCTCTTGTAAAATTGTATTCAGATTCTATGTCACTTTCACAAAAATATACTGGTTATGTAAATAACAGTTCATTGTTATTAGACCCATAGCATTAGTCTGTTTTACCCAGCAAGTAGGGGCGGACCCATTGACGCTTCCCCATCAAGATCAGGACACTGATGTATTGTGCCTGGATTCCCCTCCGGCCTGTAGAGGACCAGATGGCCTTTAATACCATGTTAAAAAAGGCAGCTGAGCATTTTAAAATCTCTACTCAAGAGGCAGTGGCTGAGCAGGACTTTGTAGAAGATATTCTTAAGGAAAAACCTCCCTCTAGCCAGGCCATTCCCCTCCTTAATTCTATTAAGAGAAGATTGGCTCCCTCTCTTGTGTCACCAGCTCAAACCCGGGCAGTGAACCCAAGAGTTGAAAAGTTATTTCGACCAGCTCCTTCGGACCCACAATACATTAAAGGGATCGCCACCCCGGATTCTTTGGTGGTGAATACCACCCGGAAACAGGCAGGAGTCCCCCTTGCCACAGGGGAGACACATTTGGATAGGGAATCCAAAAGGCTGTATGCCTTAGGCAAGCGAGTCACCTCGGCTGCCGCATATACCACGCATATATCCAATAATACTACGCTGCTAGCGAGTTATGCTGACGCTCAGTGGAACCTTCTTCAGGAAGGCCTCCAAGAGATCCCAGAACCCGTCAAGTCCAAGCTTCTCTCTATTGTGGCCAAAGGAAGGTAGGTGAACCAGAATGTAATAAAGAACACTCTGGACACGGCTGAAACAGCAGGCAGGTCTCCTGCCCAAGGAACCTCACTCAAAAGGCACGCTTGGCTGCGTACCTCAGGGTTTAACCTGAAACGCAGGCCTCGCTCATCAGTAAACCGATTGAAGAAGCTAACCTCTTCGGAAAGGCGGTCGATGATGCCCTAGAATCAGCCAAAAAAGAGCATGAGACTATTAAGTCTCTGCAACAAATCACTCAAAGACCTTCCCCCCAGGGAGGAAATAACTCTCGGCGGTCCTTTTGAGGGCAGTCCCGTGCAAGTCAGAACAACTATGGCATGGGAAACTTCAAAACCGGACAAACATCAGGTAGCCCCACGTACTCCCCTCCAAGGGGTCAGCTACGCGGCAAAGCCAGAGGTAGAGGCCCCAATCCTAGAGGAGCCGCAGCCTCTGTTCCAAAATGACCATCAGATCCAGGTCCCCTCCCATGTCACCCCGGTCGGGGGGCACTTAACATCTTTCCTCGCGGCATGGGAGAGGATAACTTCAGATCAGTGGGTCATAAAACCGCCACAATTGAGACTCGCGGCGCCTTTCACCGGAACACCTGGAGATCCTGAATCAAGAGGTGGAAGCTCTGCTGGGAAAGGACGCCATAGAAGCCATCCCTTTTCTTCAGGTAAACAAGGGTATTTATTCAGTGTACGTACTTGTACCCAAAAAGGACCTCACCATGCGCCCTATTCTAGACCTGCGCTCAGCGAACAAGGTCATCAAACCTCAGAAGTTTTGCATGGTAACGCTACAGGAGGTGATCCCACTGTTGAAACAAGGGGACTACATGGCAACATTGGACATGAAAGATGCATACTTTCATATTTCAATGTTGCCAGCGCACAGAAAATATCTAAGGTTCATGATAGAGGACGGGCATTACCAATTCAAGGTAATACCCTTCGGCATTGCCTCAGCACCAAGGGTGTTTACGAAGGTCCTGGCAGTAGCTGCAGCACACTTTTGCAGGTTATCCGTCCCGGTTTACCCTTACCTCAACGACTGGCTCAGAACAGGGGACTCGTACGACACATGCTTTTTGAACACACAAGACTATAGACCTTCTGTTCAGTCTGGGATTCTCTATCAACGAGAAGAAATCCAGTCTAGTCCCCAGCCAAATAAAACAATTTCTGGGAGCTCTGATCCGGACGAAAGACGGCCTCATCTTCCCTTCCAACCACAGGGTTCAGAACATGCTTTTTCAGATCCCTCAATATGTAGCCAGTCGGGAGGTGACGTTGCGCAAAGCCACGAGTTTGCTAGGAATGATGATGGCGTGCATATACTTGGTTCCCCACGCGCGGTCCCATTCAAGAGTGACTCAATAGCCAGTAGCGTCAAGCCAGCGGACAATGGGAAGATCTGGTAGTTGTCTCGCCAGCCCTCGTTCTCTTTCTGCAGTGGTTTGTCTATGATTTTCCCCCGACCCCCCCTGCTCAACAAGATAGTGCACAAGATGCACCAGGACCCTGGTCCGCTCATCTGATGGAAATGTTCCTCTTCCCCACCAGTAATAATACCCTGTCTGTACAACATGTTGTCTCAGGACAGGGGGAGACCCTACACCCATGATGATATGATATGGCATTTGTAACGCGCCTATACACAAGTGTTTCAAGGCGCGACCTCTGAATTTAGCAGCCTGGCTCCTGAGGTTATAGAGTTTGGACACCTACAGCTCCCTCAGAGGTACATGGACATACTCAGGGAAGCTAGATGACCTAACCCACGTTATTGCTATGCCAGCAAATGGAAACGTTTTGTCATCTGGTGTAATTCCAAGGACGTCAATCCCATCGATTGCTCACCCGCACACATTGTGCTGTACCTTACCCATCTGTTAGACACTGGGTTGGTCTTCAATTCACTAAAGGTTCATCTGGCTGCTCTCTCAGCCTACACCACGTCACAACAAAAGGTGTCATGGTGGAAGATACCGGTGATTAAAGCCTTTATGGAAGGGGTTAAAAGGATTGATCCTCCCATTTCTCACCCAGCTCCTGGGTGGGACCTAAATGTGGTTTTGACCAGGCTCATGGGAGCTCCCTTTGAGCTAATGCATAAAGCAAGTCTAAAAGACCTGACTTATAAGACAGCCTTCCTAGTGGCTATCACTTCTATTAGAAGGGTTAGCAAACTACAGGCACTTTCTGTTCTAGACCCTTTTGTTATAGTCCACAGGAATAAGCTAGTTCTGCGCACTCACCCCAGATTTTCACCTAAATTCACCTCAAAGTTCCATGTGAACCATCGATTGAACTACCTACCTTTTTCGAGAATCCTACTAGCATGGCTGAAAGAAGCCTACACACACTAGATGTGCGCAGGGCAGTCATGTTCTACCTGGAAAGATGAAAAGATGAAACCATTGAGGAAAACAAACCAATTTTCCATTTCAGTGGCAGCTGGTAGAGAAGGGGATCCTGTCTCTAAATCAGCTATCTCAAGGTGGATTGTCAAATGCATCACACTGTTACACTCTTGCTAAGCGAGAACTGCCCTTTAAGCCTAGAGCACATTCTACTCGGGGCAATGGGGCATCCATAGCATTCATTGCAAATGTTCTCCTTGAGTCCATTTGCAAAGCAGCGCCCTGGAGTTCTGTACACACCTTTACAAAACACTATTGCCTAGACACTAATTCTAGGTCTGATTCTCAGGTGGTGCAAGCAGTATTAAGACATCTTTTATCTACCGTTCCTTCTCACAACCCACCTCCAACTCCGGGTACTGCTCACTAGTCTATGCACAGCATGTGTTTCTAAGAAGATTAACCAGTATCAGAAGACATGCATTACTCACCGTAGTAGCATGTCTGATGATTGGATCTGCTTAGATTCACATGCGCCCTCCCTACCTCCCCGCTCGGGGTGGAAGGAACATAGACATCTTACTACTTCTCTCTTCTTCATGTACTCACTCACTATAGCCTTGAACTCCCTCATGGCAGAAGAAATACAATCGGAGGGACCTCCGCGCGTGAGGGATTTCCGGTACACTACGTCGTCATGATAGGGATAGTGTTACAGACGCGCCTATGCAGCCATCCCCTTTCGGTCCCCGAAAGACAAGATGCAATACTCCGCGGTTACCACTGGATGTCCGACCATATACACAGCATATGAATCTAAGCAGATACAATCATCATAAATGCTATTACGGTGAGTAATGCGTGTCTTACATAGTGGAGACTGCCTTACAGAGCTTTGCTGCCCCGTCTGTAAGTGATGTAGGTCTTCTATTAGGCTGTTAACCTGCCTGTTACTGGTGTGTACCTAAGCTCTTTGGACAAACTTCAAAAAGGATAGGCTTCATGTGACACCCCTTGGACTGAGTGCTAATGGTGTAGAGCCCTACCGCACAAGCTGTAAGCAGTGTACATGTTAAGCGTGTGTCTCTCAGTGTAGAAGTCTTGTATCTGGATGTGGTCTACTGCATCTCACTCTGTTTCTTCTTTCTACCCTACAGGAGGCATAATCGTCACTATCTGGGTGATTGTGTTCCCCAACAATGACAAGCAGAAGTACACCCTGAAGATCCCGCACAACTACCTCCCGGAGCAGGTAATTGCAGATGCTATCCGCAAGAAGACACGCAGCATGCACCTGTCCCCGGAGCAGCTTAAACTCTGCGTGCTCGAGTATCAGGGCAAGTACATCCTCAAGGTCTGTGGCTGTGACGAGTATCTGCTGGAAAAATACCCGCTCAGCCAGTACAAGGTGAGCAGTTATGATATGATATGGCATTTGTAACGCGCCTATACACAAGTGTTGGAAACAGCACCACTTCACTGCAGCTATCGCATCAAATGATTCCAGGATCAATTTTGCACTTTCACAAAAATATTGTCCATTGTTTCATCCCATCATTAACGTGTTTTTCTTCTCCCACCATAACAGTGAAAATCTCAAAACCTGGGCCATGAATAACAAACGTTTGCAAGCGCTGAATGGCGCTCAGCCAATATGCTGGCCTATAAACATGGGCGGGAACATACCGCGTACCGCCTGCGTTTCTCCAGCCACCTGAGGCCTTCCCCGGATGCTGCCATCTTGATTGTGAGCTGGCAACAGGGTGTGGCTTCCCACTCCTTCAGACACCTCCCAACCCCCAAAGACATACTGCACCTTTCTTCCACCCATTCACCCCCACTTACCTACTGGACCGGAGCTTTGGGCTTCGGGCCTGGCGCTTCTCCCCGCTTCCGCAATATAACTAGAAAAGGAAAGGGACTCGGTCCCTTTTCTGTTTACCATGGTGGCACCCATCTTTATTTTTATGGGAGAGTAGGTTTGCGAGCCCATCTCCTGTAAAAACAAAAATAAAAACCTATTTGCAACCTAGATGAACCCTGGGTGTGAATAGCAATCGCCCCTCACGCATATAGGCCGATAATGGCCCTGAGCCCATGCCTACCTAAACCTGTGCCGGCAGGTCGTAACTTGCCCTGTACGTCCCCCGTAAACGGGGATGATTGCTACAGTATCTTCAGAGAAGATCACAGCAGAATTGATGTTCGACTATTAATTGAATTATTGCGCAGTCCTCACAAAGCAATAATGTAGGTTTGTGTTGTGGTTTGTGCTGGAGAACTTCAAACACCATTCTTTGTAAAAACCTACAGTGTGACACCAAATCACCACCCCACATTTTTGAGGATGGTCATTTCCTGCCTGTTCTTTACGTATTGTGCTTTCTGTTTTAGTCGACACATCTTCTGAGCGGTTGATTTATGCATTTACTGCAATTTCTGCAAAAAACACATTTTATAATCCATATGCTGATGTTCTGATTTGTTTCCGCTGTTTTGTTGGGTGTCCTCTCTTGCAGTACATCAGGAACTGTATCAGCCTTGGCCGCCTGCCCCACCTCATGCTGATGTCCAAGGACAGCCTTTACAGTCAGCTTCCAGCCAATGTCTTTGTCATGCCTTCTTATGCCCGCCGTTCTGCCACCTCTTCCTATATGAACGGCGACGCACCCGCCAAGTCTCTATGGTCCATCAACAGCTTGTTGCGTATCAAAATCCTCTGCGCCACCTATGTGAATGTGAACATCCGGGATATTGACAAGGTGAGACCAAAACATGGCTGCAGGGGTAGGTTTATGATCAGTGAACTCAAGCAGGGAACTTCATGTATTTATTGGTCCGTAATGTATAATGTTCATACCGCAGTACAATCGCTCTGAAGTGTCGCAAGTAAAGGGGAGATGAAAACAATAGATGGGTGTAGGGTGGACCTATTCTTCACAGCTTTGCAACATTCGGATGAGAAGTGTTTGAGAACAGATTAAGTGCAGAGACCGGTATTGGAATGCAGAGCTTAAGTGCAAGTAACAAATTTGGGTCATTCCGGAGCCAAAGCTATGCCTATCTAGGCCCTCAGAAGAAGTTAGTGGGTCCTGGTTTGGCCAAGAGTTTTTCCTCTATAGCTATTACATGGGTCTGGACGGGGAGTGCTTAGTAACATTATTCTGCAGGAATAGAGGACCTTTCCCCAGTAAGCTCTACGAGTCAGAAAGACTGCTTTGAATTGAATGTTTGCTTACACCGGGGACAAGTGTAAAGGTTTAGGTGCAGAGGCCATGAGGTGTCTAGATTTGAGCCATATGATATGGCATTTATAATGCGCCTATACACAAGTGTTTCAAGGCGCGACGAGGCAAGAAGGGACTGGGAGGATATGATGAGGATTGCTGGATAAAATTCTAAATGTTGAATGTGGTGAACAAAATGTTTAGGGAGTCCGAGATACTGTTACTGGAGTCCAATCTGGAAAAGACCATTACTCTAGTGCGTCAATTTTCTGGGTCCAAAAAAAGGAAAGGATGGTTTGAAGGTGGACAAGGACCTATCAAGTTTGAAGATCTGGGTCGCGTTGTCAAAGACTTAAAACGCCCCAGAGAAGTGGTGATGCCAATATCTGCAATCTATAGGCGTTTAAGAGCCAAAGGGATATTACTGATCATTGAGTCACTCAACACTTGATAATCGCATCTTTTAACTGCAAAGGCCCTACTTTAACTTGTCTCTGTTATAAAGGAACTGAGCAATCCATTCGAGAGCAGTTTCCAGCTGCTTGAGTAGTGCAGCAAGATACACTGCATTGAAGGTAGGTGGCAATTTGTGCAGGAGTGTTTGTGTCCAGGTATTACAGGAGTGGTCCCGCATAAAGATAACGCAGATTCTGTACTTTTTTTATGAGGATCTTAAACTAGCTTGATGGTTGTGGGGCAGGTTTAGAGACTTGCTGTATTCTAGGAACCGTAGGCCGACCGTTTTCACTGGGCTACTACCAATAATTGAGGTGTTGTTAATGGGACAATAGTTGACCAAGATTCCCAGGTTTGTCAGAAGGCTTTTCAAGAAGCCGGAAAAGCAAGACTTCTTCATGGGGGGAGTAAAACTCCCATGTTAAAGGGAGTTCTTGATGGGGGCACTGAGTGCTGGTATGAGAGTAGTCCTGTTCTCTTTACTGGAAAGGGGTCGATTGGCTCATTTGTTTTTTGAATATATTTGATGATGTCCAATGGATTCATGGGCCGAGAAGGTAGAAGACTTATTTGCTACTGGTGGAGTTGTGGTCATAGATCTGCATTGTTTGTTGATGAAGGATTGTATATTAATGGTCCTGCCTTGGAAGAATGCAAAGCAGTGATCATCCAGTTCCTCCGATGTTATTGTATCAGTGGCCCGTTATTGTATCAGTGGCCCGTTTAGGAGGATTACTCCACTACTAGCATATTCGGAAGTCTTCCGCCGCGTTGTAAGAGGCTTGAGGGAGATGGGTTCTCTTCTTTCCTCTCATGGTCTTGTATTTGCCTCTTAACTGAATGATGCATTTTTTGTTTGTCTTTTGCCAGTGCTGCCAGAGCATGCAGGATTTTCTATTGAGCATATCTAGCTCAGCATCAAGCCATTTATTGTTACTTTTGGTAGGAAATGTTATTTTCTTGCATCTAATAGGACCAGTGTTCCAGTGAGTGCACAGGGATGTCTTCAGTCAACCCCATGAGGTCCGTGGGAGCAGAGTAGGTTTCAGCAAAGGTCCAATGCTGGCACACTATTCATGGATTTGAGTAAAGTAACACCTCTGTCTGGTGTATGTGAAGATCTCGAAGGCTGGTATTACTGCTTCCTCGGTTGGCGTATGGATAGGAGCATGTAGCCTCTCCCTTGCCATTGTCTTTGTTAGCACCACACCTGTGTTTTATTTTAGTTTTTCATTTGGGTCATCTTGGCAGCAGTCTGTATTCTTATGGCCGGCTCCAAACCTATCTAATAACACTGCAGATGTGCTACAGAACTAAAAAGTGAGGGCTCTGCACAAAATCCCTACCCACTTCTTGCTCATGCACAGTACTTTGTTTGGTTCTGTAAGGTCCAATGGCTACAGTAAGATGCAAGCACAGAGCACAGGGTGAGTGGGTTGTTTAGAAAGAAGGGTGGTTTAGGACTAAGAATACTAGGTTACTCCTCTCGGTACCCTTCTCTGTTTCTCTAAACACATTAACAGATGAAATAGGATAGCTCTTTATTTATGCTAGAGAAAGGACGTGAACACAAGGATCCCACTTGCACTTACACTGTAACTGAAAGGTCTGGGACAGTTATGTTTGGTGAATCAATCCAACACTGGTGTGGTGGGAAATTGATGTCTAATTTGCATCGTTGGCTTGCCCCATAATGCACCTGGACAGTGTTCACTTTCCCTTTCATTTCCTAGCCTTCTGATTGGCTTTTGTTACTGTTGTTGCACACTAACCTGATGAAAGATATTCTGCATAACTACAGCTGCCCCATTGCCATGTTTGGCATGGGACCAGGAAGGCCAATCACCTTCCAGGGAGAACCCTGGGATTTTAGAGAGGGTGGTTCATATGTGTTGATTTCATTTTAACAATAACCCATTTTTTTTAACCCTTAGATTTATGTCCGGACGGGGATCTACCATGGCGGTGAACCACTCTGCGACAACGTGAACACCCAGCGGGTCCCCTGCTCCAACCCTAGGTAACCAGCAGGAACGTTTATGGTCTCTATACTCTTTTTGCTTCTCGTTCAATGCCTCTTTAGAAGGCTTTTTATGTAAAGAGATACCAAGACCCCTGTACATCACCTACCTGTTGTTAAAACAATTGATGAAGCTGGAAAAGTAGGGAGTGTGGTACCCCTGGGGATGGGGACCACCTCTTGACACGGGTAGGAAAACCGATTTAAGGCATCCTGAAAGACCAGGGTGTCTGTGAACAGTGAGTGGAGATGGCGATGTACAGCCTTAGAGAATCGATTGATTTAGGTGCCGAAGGATGGGGTGGTGGAGAAACCAAACACACAGTGAGCCGTTTAAAAAAATTATAGAAATAAAACAATAAATGGAAAGAACGATTGGATAGATCCATCTGGGCAATGCATTGACATGAGGAAAGCAGTGCTGCACACTGGAGCCCTGGACCCAACTCAAGCCAAACATCCTATAGGAATGTGGGGTCAGACCCCATACCTCCAAGAGAGAACTCGGAGGATGAAGCGGTGCGGGGGACTCCAGCTTGCGGGCCGCTGTGGGTGCTCGTGCGGCTGGCAGAAGGGGTTAGGCACAGAAGAGTGCACCCAGAGTGAGAGAGCCACAGCATGGAGATGGACTGGGATGATGAAGTGGTGTCTACGTCCCACCCCACCTCAGTGACAAGTACATGCAGAGATGCTGCCAGACCCTGAGGGGTGAAGACGATAACAAAAGAATGAAGGCGATGCCCCTATTCTACGCTGGGTGTGAGGTACACCAGATCTTCAAGACCCTGACACCAGGAGACGACTCATACGCGTAGGTAAAGAATGTGCTTCAGGCTTACCTCCGGCTCATGGTCAATCGAGATTTTGAAAGTTTCAGGCAGCGCCAAGCACACCAGGACCCGACAGAACCCCTCGACGCATTCCAAGCGCAGCTTCTGCGCTTGGTGATATCCTGCTGTCACAACGACGAGACAGATGAAATCCGCACCCAGATTATTCAACATTGCACATCAACCGCCCTACAGAGACATATCCTTCAGGAACTCGATATCCCATTGCCGTGGATACTGGAGCTGGGCTGACGCAGGAGCTGACGTCCCGTGCTGTGCAAATGGAAGAGGCCTCCAAGGCAGGCTGGGTTGAGACAGTGCGCGTCGTCCCGGTAGGTGGTATGCCAAGGCCCAGGGGACGATTCTCACGGGGAACAAGAAGATTGGCAGCGCCATCTGAATCTGTTGAGCAGAAGCCATATAATAATTGCGGTGGGCTGGATGCACATGACAGGGAATGTCATGTGACAAGAGGTGCGGGCGGTGCTGCAAGCCCAACCACTTTGCAAGGCTATGCTGGACACCTTGGCCTGGCACACAGGCCGTGAGACCGCTGTCCATGCCACCCCGACCACACGAAAGGAGGATCACTGCCCTTGGTACCGAGCAAGCACCAACACTCTCGTGCCTGAAGGATGCAGTGGACCTGCAAGATGTCTTCTTTGTGTCGGCCATCTGTTTTAGTACCGTTGGCGCCTGACTCAAGCCACGGTGCTTGGTGACAGTCCGGGGCAAGGGCATGCCAGTGCTTATCGACACTGGAGCATCAGTAAACGACAAAAGCAAATGTAAGTTCATGCAGCCAAGGGTCGAGTTCTTTAGATTTGTTTTCCACGATGGAGGGCTGTCCTCTGACCCCATGAAAGTGGACGACATCAAGGCAGAGGCACCCCCGGATTTGCCCTCAGTAGTAAGACGTTTCCTGGGGATGGTGAATTTCTGTGGGCATTTCATCCTGAACTTGGCACCACTCACGGAACCTCTCAAGGTACTGGTATGGTAATTTATTTGTGAAGCGGCTATACACAAGGCAAGTGTTTCAAAGCGCTCAAGGAGGGAGGGAACAGGGGCAAAAACAGTAATTCAGAGCCCTTGAATTTATGAACGATACAAGTCTGCACAGGCAGAGTACGTGCATATAATACAATTAACAGTGAAGATAACAGTAAATGGGTCTGTCGACGATTCTGCAGTTTTTCCAAGTGCATTGAGGCTCCACCATGCAAGGAAGGGAGACAGGGAAGATAGATTAGACGATCTTCAGGCATGGTACGTTCAGATCGTGCAAGTGCAGGCAAGGGGTGGGGGAGGACAAGTGCAGGGGGGAAAGAAGAATCCGGGCTGGCGATGGGGTCAGGCAGAAGAGGAGGCATTTCAGGAAATAAAGGCAGCGCTTGTCAGCGACACTACCATGGCCTACTTCGACACCGCCCATGGCACAGAAATTGGCGTGGATACCAGCCGCTTGGGGCTCTGTGCGGTGCTCCTGCAGGTCGGCAATCAAGGGGTGAGGTGGCCTGTGGCCTACACCAGCAGGGCCGTGTTGGAAACAGAAGGCTGCTACTCACAGATTGAACGTACGAGCACTAGCGGTCTTATGGGGCTGTAAGCATTTTCACCTGTGAATCTATGGGCACACTGCAACGGTCTACACCAATCACAAGCCCTTTGTCCCTATAATGACTGGGTCAGCACCCCGCCCCCCAATATGCCTGGAGCGATGGCTCCTCCAGTTGCAAGCGTATGGGCTTACACTACTGTTCAGGGCAGGGGTAGACCACCCTGCCGGCTACCTCTCATGTCATCCAGTGAGAGGACACAGCCAGGAACACATGAGGACGAGGATGATGAGACCGAGGCCTTTGTCTCAGTGGTACCGAGGGCTACCGTCCCCAACTCCATGTTGCTGACTGACATCGCTGATGCCACTAGGAGCGACTCAGGGCTGCAGGATCTGATGGATCAACTCCAAGCAGGGCGGTGGAAGTTGTTTCCGTCAGCAAAGTCTCATCGCTCATTCCCTATCACCACTTCAGATGGCTGGCTCAGATGGCTGGCGGAGTCTGATCTGGCGAAATAGAGAGAGCAGCAGGAGCGGGCTAAAGAGCGTGAGGCCGCCCGGCGACATTTTAGGGCTTATCCGGTGAGCGTCAGCGACACCGTGCTGGTACGCCCGGCCCACAAGCTGTCAACCACATGCGACAACGCTGTGGACAGTGAGAACGGTATCGGGTAATAAAATTGCGGCAAAAGTTTTGCTGTTAAAAGAAAATTACGTAGTTTGACCCAGTAAAGGTGTACCCCATAATACCATTTAAAGGGAGCAGGGTTTGCTCCCCTTAAATGGTATAATGGGTCTGGGGGTTGCAGGGGTGTCCCCCGCATCCTTTACATGATTGTGGCGGCAAAACCATGGCATTTATGCCGCAATATCTTGTATACACTGCCATTTTTGCCACGATTTTAAGACATGGAACCGTGAGAACGAGGAAGGGAACCATGGTCACGGCCCAACAAGGACAAGTGTTGATTATGAGAAACTCAAGCTAGTTCTGGCAGGTGCAACCACCCCCTGCAACAGGGCAGGGTGAGGACGATGATGTCCCAAGTGAAGATGAGGGCGTAGCTCCCACCGGGCCGGAGGCCCAGGAAGAGGATCTGCTGGGACCAGGAGGCAGCAAAGAGCCTCCATGAGCCCCTGACAGGAGGTAACCCCAGCGCTCAGGAAGAAGGCCCCCAGAGCAACTCCGAGATTATGAAGTACGGTAATAAGTACGGAGGGGGGGGTCGTCGACCTATCATCTAGGCTGTTGTTGTTGTGGGCATATTGGTTGGGGGGAGGTTGGATGGGAGATGTTGTGATGTGGGATATGCAATAAAGGGAGATCCCTGCCCAGGCACGGGCGCCTACACTCCGAGAATGCAACACTGTGTGTTGCGTAATACTTGGCCCCGGGTGCTATGCCGAGGGCCTAGCAGAGCATATGTTCAGGCAGGCCCTGAAATGAAATCCTGGCTACACAAAAATAATGTAAAACTATTGCTGTCTCATGGTCTGGTGAAATGTAGCTCTGCCGTTTGTCTGCGGTAGTAAGTCCCAGCAGCTTGATTGATCCTCCACTCTGGTAACTCATACTACCATGGCAAGCTTTGCTGCACTCCCTGCCTCTGAAGGTCAAGGCAGCCATCTTGGCACCGAATTTTCACTCGTTTTTACACAAGGCGTTCTAGATGCTTTCTATTGAATGATCGTGTGTGCCTTCGATGTTCTTTACTGTGTTCGTCTTTCTTGTCTCTTCTTCCATAGGTGGAATGAGTGGTTGTCTTATGACATGTACCTGACGGACTTGCCCCGTGCTGCACGCCTCTGTCTCTCAATTTGCTCAGTAAAAGGCCGGAAAGGAGCGAAAGAGGTACTGACCGAGTGAGTCAAATGGTGGATCTACTGAGGTGGGGAGGTGCATTGGGGGTGGGGGGGTGAGGCCAACTGGGATATACCTACTCCAACTCTCCTACTTAGTCAGCCTTTCTCATTGACTGCTATGGGAGTTACCTGATCTGTGATTTGCGGGATAACCATTAAAGAAAAGACCTCTTCCACATAGCTACATAGGTAGACGGGGATAGATAGGTAAATTCTATCTCCTTTGTCATCCTGTCCTTTATATAGTTGCCAGCAACAATGTTATCCAATACCTATCCTCATATCCTAACATTAATGTGGCTTCTGAGAGCTAAGACAGGACACAAGCAGTTAAGGGTGCCATTCTCCTTTGTTGTTCACAGAGACAACTCACAACCTTCAGCACATTATATATGCTTAGCTGCATTACAGAACAATAGGGTATGTAGCCATCGGGCTAGGGCACAACCCACATTTAACTACTCCCAAGCAACTCACCCCTCTCCTCCTTGTACGCCTCTTATAACAATATCTGATAGCAGTGCAGTGGTTCCATAACAAATGTTTTAATAAGAGAATGACTCGGTATTCATCTTTTATAAAAATTAATGTTGAACTTGTCCTAGGTAAGCAGTAAGAATGACTTTCTTTGCCGGAAAACCAAAAATCTTACAGGACATTGACCGCCAGTGAACCCCATTTTTCCCAGAGATTAATCTTGAATCTAATAGAAAGTATTATTAAAAATATGCATATTTAAAGATCAAAAACCATAGTCCATTATCTTTAATGTATATTTTCTGCTATTAAATCGGGCATAGTGATGATGGACCCATGTACCATCCTTGCGGGTTAGAGTGACTCTTTTCGTTTGCCATTCCAGGAGCACTGCCCGTTGGCCTGGGGGAACATTAACCTGCTGGACTACAAAGACACCCTGGTTGTGGGAAAGGTGGCGCTGAACCTCTGGCCAGTGCCCCATGGACTTGAAGACTTGTTGAACTCTATTGGGGTCAGCGGCTCCAACCCCAACAAGGTGGGTTGGTGAAGCATGTGGAGCCGCTGCTAGTGTGACCCATACTTCTTTTTTTTCTTTGCCCACCAGCAATGAATTGAAGTTGGGGGCTATTGTTTGGCAAGGGGTGGAGGAATTTGTGTCATATTTCTTTCAGTATATACTATACATAGTACTTGCGGTGTTGGGTGGAAATCTGTCTTCTCACCTTGCAGAAGATGACATGCCTGATTAACACTAAAAGGGCAGTTAGTTCTGTCTTATTTTCCTTGAAGGAGATGCAATACCTGGTGCTGGTCGAACCATGTTGGGGGCTGAAAGTGATTGTATTGTAGTTCTTGCAAGAGATTCCCAATTCTGCAGCTGGACTAATCACTTGGATGTGTGTCTGCTTTGTCTAGTAGGAGCGGTCATGTGTGAGGCTGGACTAACCATGTTGATGGGGGGGGGGGGGAGGGAGGGGTGGGCGAACGGGACAACAGACATCTTGCTTGGACTGAGACTGCTCCTCATTTGTTGCGTATGATGGCATTGTTTGCCAAGTATGAGTGCCCAAAGGAGTGCACATCATGCTGATGGGGAGTTGTCTTCTCTTTCTTGCAGGAAACACCATGCCTGGAGCTGGAGTTCAGCTGGTTGGGCCAGGCTGTGAAGTTTCCCGACACTGCCCAGATAGAGGAACATGCAAACTGGAGCATGAGTCGGGAGCTCGGCCTGAACTACTCCCTCCTGGGGGTGGTAAGTGCTCATGGATGGAAAAGAACAAGAACAGAGTGATCGTAAATGAGAGGGGGTGGCAGAGACCCAGTGACCGGGGGGAAACAAATGTCCAGAAGACAGAAGCACACACTCTTCTAAACAGATAAAGCTCTAGGTTTACATAGAACGAGAAAGCGAAAACAGACTGAGAAAGCGAAAACAGACTGTGGCCTAATGACGGCAACAACGACATATAAATAATTACTAACCTACAGGCCAAGGGAAAGGCAGGGCCAGGCCAAGCAGATAAGCCACACAGGCTTGCACTGTCGGGTGTGAGGAAATTGGAGAGGAAAATACCAATATCCATACTAATTTCGAGATTAAGGCATTTGCATTCTTTGTACCTAATCAGGAGTTGGGCTGTAGCCCTTAAATGCGGCGATAACTGTACTACTTCTGCATTCAAAGACTGACAATATCACGAGTTGGGCGCTAAATGGGATGTTTTACCTCCTTTTTTCTGGAGGTGAAAATCCCATTTTGCGCCCTGATTTTGGCACAATTACTGGTGGCTGTATTAGCGCGCAGTATTTGAGCCGAAAATGCCCCATTGGGTCCAATCGACCCAATGGGGATTTACAGTTAATGCCAGACCAGTTATCCGGCAGTAATAATGCCGGACTGGCTGGCGCTAACGTTATTACAGTTGGGCAGTATTACCGCTGGGATATCGCCCAACACGTGATGAGGCCCATAGACTATAAAGCATGTAAAGAAAGGCATGTGCTAGTGAGTGAGAGTGATTGAGGGACAGAGACACATTGCGGCTAATTGCCCAGGCAACGAGGCACATGTGATAGTAAGAACGAGAGAATGAGTAACTGACCAGCTGTAGAACATTATGACAGAAAAAGAAGCAAAAGGGAAACAGATACACAGGGAGGAGACAATCGGTAGTCACATACATCATTTACCAGTGTTTTCTCTCCAAATCAGAGATTAGGGATCTCGCAATAGATGACCAAGAAAACCAGGAAAGAGACATGGATAGCCACGGATAATTGGAAGGAGAGGGGGATCCTGGGATACAAATGCAACGTGCAAAACACATAGATAAATAGAGGATGCTTGGATGTTGAGTAAGTCGGCTGACTGACGCTAGAGTCTGAGCTCTGGGGTGCGTCCCACCAGGGATGAAAAGGCGAGACCTATCGGAGAATGAGAGCCCTTTGTTTTCTTGGAGCTGAAATGATGTGCCACAGAGGCCTAGGGAACCTGCTTCCAAGCTGTGCCGTGTACATCAGATGCCTCGGGTGGGGTAATGTTTTCGCTCTCTCCCCCGTTAATACTGAGGCTTTCGCTATCTCCCACAGAGCAACCGCCTGGTGAGAGACAGTCTATCGGAGAATGAGGTTGAGCAGCTGCGAAACATCTGCAACCGGGATCCGCTGTGGGAGATCACAGAGCAGGAGAAGGACTTCCTCTGGAGACACAGGTATGGAAAGTGATTGCAATTGAGACGAGTGGTACTCTTCATTGGGAGGTATGATATGATAGGTTATTTATAACGTGCTTAATACCCAGCGGTTTCTAAGCGTGGACCCGAGTATCGTACCTATGTTGCTTCGTGTCGTCTTGCTTCCAAGGCGAGCTCATTGCCCCTGAGCTATCCTCCCGAGACTTATAGATAGCACTCTTTTGTTTTACTGATAAAATTGATGGAGTGAGAAAGGGAAATCCTCTACAAAAAAGGCATAGAATGTATGTTGATGGATATCTCAAAGCAGAAGAACAGGGTCTGAAGGCATGCACTGTAGAGGGCGCTTGGGTTATTTGGGAGCAGAAGAAAAATGTTATTTTGATGTATAGATTTTTTTAGAGAGTTTTTGGTGTCACCCTTGAAATCTCCAAACTGAATGCCTTTTACATCACTACTTCTTATAGATACACATGCTTTAAGTATTGCTGAGTATCATTTGATGCATTAAAATGGGAATTGCAGTTTTATTGTCTGTCTACCATATATCGGTTTGGGAAGGCCTTAAGGTCTGCTCAGGCATCTTGGGTTCCTCACTGCCTATCATGTGAGAGATCCCCCACTGAGCTATGATAAACAAATTAATTACTGTACTATGATGAATCCCCGGATGCTGCCACTTCTCCCCTCGGGGGAGTTTGTTGCATGAGGACAGGGAGGTGAGGCTGCTACCAGATACTACTCAGTGGATGGCTCTCATGGGGATGGAAGCCCCCCTATGGGATTAGTCGTGTCCCGGGGAGAACATGGTATCGCCATAGCCCACCTAACCCTAACACACCTTCTTACCACCCGAACCAACACTTTCCCTAGTGTTCCTATATGTTTCTGTAATGCCACCGATGACAGAAGTACTAAGATGAGGAAGAGTGTAGAGAAGTACTGAGACGAAGGACAGACCAGTTGACTCACTGGAAGACCTAAAGCTCAGTACTGAGATGAAGAAGCAGTGCGGAAGCATAGAGAGCACTCATGAAAACCTGAATGAACAGCCTAGTTGTTCCCAAAAGCTAATTGGGCAAGACCCATTTAAAGCTGAAGCAGGAAACCAGGAAGGAGAGAGAGCGAGAGGCCCTCTCTGGAGGAACCGGGAGCGTGGAGAATGCTAGGCTCAGCAAAGGACATCAGCACTTACAGGAGAACTTAGTGGGCAGGCGGAGAGGCTCTTTCCTGGTCCGACGTTGAAGGACCATCTGGCGAAGCAGAGCAGCAGACTTCTTGGTCAGCCAAGCAGTAGGACCACGTGGTTGCTGGAAGGTGCACCCACTAAGAACATGCGAGTGATGCGGAAACGCCACAGCATGCTGGAAGAGCGGACAAGCCTAGAGAAGCCCTCTACCTTCTCCTCTACCTCTCTCCTACCTGTTGCCACCTCTCCTCCGCCCTTCTCTGCGTTTCCTCTGTTCACCCCTGACGAGGTTTCTAGATCAGTCCTATCTATGACAGTCTTGTCTAAACAGGTTCTTCCCTGTTCTTCCAAAACCATCAAGGACCACATTGACCACATTGACACCCTTGCTTCAGCCTTGGCCGACTTCTACAATCACTCTTTCGCCACTGGAACCTTCCCTTCTCCCCTGAAGTATTCGCTTGTGCACCCTCTTCTCAAGAAACCCTCAGCCGATTCCTCCTGTCCGGCTAACTATCGCCTGATCCCCATTACTCCTTTACTGGGCAAACCCTTACAAAAGCTTTCCATCTCCCAGCTTAATCTTCACACCAAATCTGTTGGTTGTCTCCATGACCATCAGTCTGGCTTCAGAGCTGCCAGAAGCACAGAAGCTGCTCTCCTGAACATCTGTGAAGAACTGCTCTCTAACCTTGATGCCAGTCACCCCTCTGTCCTCTTCTTACTCGACCTCTCTTCTGCTTTCGACACGGTTAACCATGCCATCCTGTTTAACCGGCTCTGTGATAACCTTGGTATCACTCATCAGGCCATAGCCTGGCTGGCCTCTTTTCTCTTGGCCCGACCCTCCCAGGTCCTACTTGGATCCTTCCTCTCCTCCATCTCACTCTACCTGTGGTGTTCCCCAGAGGTCTAACCTTTCTTCCTGGCTGTTCTACCAATACCTGGCACCTCTCGCCCACCGCGTTGCCGCTCTCTGCTCCAACTTTTAGTGCTGTACGGATGACACTCACCTCCCTATTCCTCTCTCATCCTGTCTGCAATCCAGGAGTGGTGTGCCGCCAATGATCTCTGCCTTAATCCTCCTCATCGGCACACCTGCACCTTCCTTTCCTGTCACTCTCTGGTTGGCCACTCTTGGTCCTCTTCCTGCTCCCACCTGTGAGGCTAAGAACCTCGGGGTCATCTTCGACTACACACTCTCCTTCTCTCCTCACATCTCTGATGTCAAAGGAGTCAAACTACTAGCTGGACCTCCTCAGAGTTATTCTTCCTTTCCTCACCTTCCCCCAGAAGCTCTGATTCTCTCTAGGGTGGACTCCTGCAACAGCCTCTTTCTAAATCTGTCTACCTCTGCTCTCCATCCTCTACAACTCATCCAGAACATTACTGCAAGACTTGTCCTTGGCCTCAAGTCCAGGGATCACATCTCTCCAGCCCTGAAATCTCTTCATTGGCTGAGAGTGGCCACAAGGATCAAGTTCAAGACCCTCTGAAATGTCCACAAGGCCTTCTGGGGCCTGGGACCGAAATACCTCCAACTCTCTCTTCTTGAATATCTTCCTACTCAAGCTCTTCGTTCCGCCACCTCCAACTCCTTGAGGGTCAGTTGCTTCTCCAAGGAGTTGGGGGCAGATCCCTTTCTTCGGCTGGCGCTTCCCTCTCGAACAGCCTCCCTGCCTCTCTGAAACTTGAACAGAACCATCTCCGGTTCCGGAAGCACCTCAAGAACTTCCTCTTTGCTTCTGCCTTCTCTCTTCCTCTCCCCTGCTGATGATCTGTCTGATACTGCACTGGTCACCTGGTTGACTTCTGAACTCGGGCTCGGGTCCCTGCCCGCCCAGTTGCACACCTGCACTGCCTCCTGGCAACCCCTGCACTTGTGGTATGTTTCTGCAACACTACAGTCCCCTGCCTGCACTCTTAACACATGCACCTGCCACCTGTTGGCCGCACTACTTGTTGTTTTTTCGATTCTATGTGCACTTGCCCTCCTCCCCACCCTCTGGCACTTTTTCCATCCCCTCACCCCTGCACTTGCGCGATCTCAATGTCATAGGCTTAGTAAGAATGTTGTCTTTGTCCTCCCTTTGTTTCCCCTCCCTTGCCTCGTTGCGCCTTAAAACACTTGTGTATAGGCGGTTATAAATGCTGTATATCATATATCCTAGCTGAGGGGCAGAGAATCCCGAGACCGACCGGGCCAAGGCTGCAGAGACCCTAAAGCTACAAGGGCTACCGGGGTGGTTGCAATGGGTACCAGAAGGCACTGGCAGATGCTGGAACTACAATATTGGGGCCTGAGAGAAGCCCCTGGGGTACTAGCTAAGACCCCTAACGAAAGGGAACTGCAACACCAAGGGGAGAGAATACCACAGGTCTGGGATCCTTATCCTTCGATGAAGAGAAACCTAAGTCATCTTCATAGTCGGTGCTTGGCAGGATAGTGAACCAAGACTGTAGCAGCAAAAGGGAAGAATCCACGGGTATGGGACCCGCCTCCTCTTATGAAGATCAACCCCAATCATTTTCATAGTCCCAATGCCTGGCAGGATAGTGGACCAGGACTGCCACACCCAGTTTGGAGGAAATCCTGGGTCTGGGACCCGCATGCATAAGATTGGGAACTCATGTGAAATAAGAACCTTCGAAGTGCAATGCAAGCCAGGGGAAGGGACATATTCCTCCCTGAAGATTGTGTATGAACTGAGCATTGTGAAAGTCTAAGCAAGACTTCGGGGAAGGGAGTCGTACCGCTCAGCCCTTGTAAACTGGAAAGCAAGTAGACCTCAGAAGGAGATAATGCCTTGTGCTGTCTTATCAGCAGATTGGGTATCGTGAAACAGAGTGTTCTGTTGGGAGAGGAGCCCTGTATTGCACTTGTGTATTGGAGTCTGTCTACCATTGCTACTATGGAGGAGGTTCTGCCGGCATAAAATATCTGCTTCCTCGCGCAGCATTGGCAGAGTGAAGCAGAGTGTTCTGTGGCTCTGCAGCGACTGTGAACACTCGCAACCACGGAATAACTTGGACATTGGAGGTGTCACGGCTCCCCGTTACCAAGGCGCAGTACTTCTGACCGTAAGTTGGCTAAGCCGCCTAGATTTGTGCAACTGTCATAACAAAATGTTCAAAGACGTGAGCGATATTTTACACTAGTATTGATCTAATTAATTAAGAACTAATTAATACTCGTGGTGACTGTGGAACAAAGCAGTTAGCGGCTTTCAAACTAACTAGTTACCTCTTTTATGCTCGCTCTTGGTGGACAGCTGGGTAATCAAAAGTAGCTCAGGTGGGGGAACTTCACTCCGATATAAAGATATGAAGCCAGCTGGTATAACCAGTACGTCGTAGCAGACGATTTTTGAATCTGAATACAAACTTGAATGCTATAAACTCGAAGGAATAACTTGGGCGTTTGGTTGTATCTGGTAATATCATACCTATAGCGCTGAGTTTTGGCAAGAAGGTTGTATAAAACGTTTTTGCAGTTGGGTCTTGGAAATTGCTCTGATTACTTAGCTCCGGAAGAAAAGTTGTCAGCAAGTAAAGCAAAATAAGTAGGGTGATGTCGCATGTTTACAATTTAAGAAGTGCCTCGATGTGTGATGATCTGTGAGTGCCGGAATGGGTTGAACCAGCAGTTCTGAGGTGAAAGTGCCAACAATTGAATGTGCTCCTACTTAATCAAGTATAACAAACTCCCCTTTTTGTCTTGGCAAAAGTACGCACTGAGCAAATTCCATCAGCTCAAGTAGTAGAGACTTGCACACACTTAACTGATATGTTGGCATTACCCGTTAAATGATATGATCTTCGTATAGCATTTGAAAAAGGTTTGGAATATAGATTAACTACTACATCTTTAAAGAGGAAAATCGCGGACTTCTTTGTTAAGGGGAAAAGTAAGGGAGACATCAATGCTTCTGACTTTAACGAGGGCTGCTTAAGGGAATGTTCACTGAAAAGTTTCAATTTCTTCCTACACTTTTATTTTAAAACTAAAGCATTCCAGAACGGTTTCTTTTTCAAATAAAAGTACAGGAACAGTAAATCTCAAAAATAAAAAGTAGAGGAGCACCGCCCGCTTCAACCACTGGCTTCAGTATGGACACAGCAAAGAGAAGGGTACACTTACCATAGGATAGAGAATGGATCCAGATTAGAGGCACTCGGGGAAGGTGTGCATTTCCAAACAAACTGACATTAGAAGGCTTTCAAGTTGTGTTGCAGCGAGTGACCCAAGACACTATTGTATATGAATCAACATTATAGTTACTGAAGGCACGCCAATGAACGCTCACGCCAGACAAAATACAACCCGCTAGGGAAAAAAGTCCAATCGATTTCTTGCAAGGATAACACGTTTTAATACCATGAAAAATAATTAGGCAGGCAAAGAAGTCTGCTGCTCAAGAACCTTCTGCCGAAAAAAATAGTACAAGAAGGTGGTTATAAGGCAACACATCATCATTACTACATGATACATACAGTAGAAACCTGCGTGGCTGGTTGTTGAGACCCTATACATGGGCCTGCTACATAGGGGATGCCAGACTGTAATTAGCTCCAGCCCAGTCTGTTCGTCTTCCATCACGTGGGGTCAGCTGGGCTCATCTCCAGGGAATGAAGGTCATGTTCCTCATCGGTCCGCAAAGATGCAGGCTTTTATTACCGTGATGGGGGATAAGTGTCCAAAATGCTGCGCACCATCACCATGTTGTTCTAGCTCGCATTTCGCACAAGCATTACACTGCTCTTGTAGAAGGCTTGCCCAGATACAAGATGCACCCAAATAAATTCCTAACATAAACATTAGTATGGTAAATACGATGGCAGTGTAGGCCACAAGTGTAAGAATATAACCATCTAGAATTAATAGTATATCTTTTTTCTGAACATACATTGAATTATTTGATGTTGAGTGCTCTATGCCGTACACATCTGTAGAGGGAACAAAAATGGGGTGACGGGAGAAAGAAAAAGAGGAGAGGAGGGAAGAGGGAGGGAGAGGAGAGATAGAGAATGGGAGAGGAGAAAGGAGAAGGAGAAGGGGGAGAGAAAAGGGGAGGAGAGAGAGAGAAATAGTTTCTTTTACTTAAAAGTGCTTATGCATTTAGCAGCAATGCATGTTTATTCACTGGGGCATGCAGTTACATTATTACTTTTGAGGTAGTTATTATGTGGTAGATTGGTTGTTTCTTTTAGGATACTGGTGAGGAATTTCGGGGCGCCCTACGAACATCTGAGAGGTGAATCCAATATCAGAGCCCTTTCACCTTTACTGCGAGAGGGGTGGAAAACACCACTTCATAAGGACCATGAAATCTATGGTTGTTCCATTTGCGCACAATATATATTAGGTCACCTGGCAGTAGTGACTGGACAGGCGTGGTGTCTGTGGAAAGTTGCTGTGCAGTACCTTGTGTATTGTCAAGTCGAGGAGGTGCCATCTGTCGGGAGACCTATTTTATCACACGTGTCGGGTTTGTTAAGTACTCTTTGAATTCCTCAGCCAGAACCACTGTAGATCTATCGGAATCTGATGCCCTCCTAACTGTGGAGACTGGTGTGTGCATGCGCCTGGCCGTTCCTATTTCGTGTGGTGACAGATAATGGTCTTTACTTGGCTGAGTGCACAAACTGAACTAGGTGAGGGGCATGCAATGCACCCAATTTTTCTTTAAGGTGTTGCAGAGCTTGGAGAGTTTGCTTTTAAGAAAGACATTGATTCGTTTCACGACGCCGTTTGCTTGGTTGGTAAATTGCACATGCAGTCTTTAATGCCAAGTAGTGCTGTGATTTCCTTAAAGAGCTCATTAAAAAAAGTGAATGCTGTTGTCAGATTTAAATGTATTGCACACACCCTATCGAGGAGAACACCTTGCACAACTAAAAATGTAGCAGCGCATTTGGCATACAGATGTGCACTAGGTCCAGCTTCAACCCATCCTGAAAATGGGCACTCTACGACTATTGGGTATCGTGAACCGTTGCATCTTCCCCCATATCTGTATGATCAATGTGTACCTCACGGAATGGCCCAACAGGGCAAGGCATTATGCCTCGTGTTGTCTAGAGCGTCATGCCAGTGCTGAAGGTTTGGTAGGTGGTGCAGTGTATAATCATATTTGTACGGTGCACCTGAAGGTTTGGTATAAACCAATCTTCCTGTATTTCCGCCGCAATATGCTGTTGGGAACTGTGAACTGGGTGGTGTAACTGGTCGAATGCTATTGCCAAGAGCTCTACAGGCATCACTACCTTACCAGTGCACGCTTGTCTCCAGAGTAGGTCCGTGGGGGACTGTTTACACCCTCTCTTGGACCATAGTTCTTTTTCCTTGTTTGGTTCTCTTCCCTGTAGTTCAATCAATTTGGCAATGCGTATGATGTTGGTTGTGGATCATGTGATGTTGTAGTTATGACGTATTCTGAAATTACTGGGCTAGGAAGGTAGGCTGCCATTTTGGGCACAGCATCCACCAAGGCTATTTTGTCAGTGATACCAGTGTGTACGGTGCACTTGACGACTGCCACCACAGAAGGTTGTGACAGTCCGGAAATCAGTGTGGCGTGTTGTACTGCAGAAACCATCTGCTCTGCCGAAACCTCTCCTTTTCCATCGTGACAATCCGGCATACACTGTTGTAGTGACGTATGCAGAATCTGAGTAGATAGTCACCTAGCACCTTTGTGAGGCGTGTAGCGTCTCGATGAGTTCCTCAAGCTCTGGTGCTTGTGCCGAATAGTGCAAGGGTACAATCTTCATCACTAATGTTTCATATTCTCCTTCGTGGCGCACTACTGCCGCACCTGTATGTCTTTGCCCTGTGTCCTGGTCAATTGTCGCTGACCCATCACCAAATAGTACCTCCCTCTCCTCTAGTGAACAGTCTCTTACTTTGCTGCTGTCATCCTCTTCCCCTTCATATGTGGCACAGTCGTGTTGCTACAAGTCTTCACCAGTCCACACCTCTGTGGCAAGGATTTACTGTTTTGCATCGTACTGCATGAATGTTTGGGCTTGAGATGATAATCATGTATGCCAATGCTCTTTGGGTGGTGTAAGGAAGGCATGGTTATCAGAAGCACGACAGACATAAGGAGTATAATCCAAGGTTAGAAAAACGTCTAATCTAAACCTAAATCTAAGATGAGAGCAAGCTACAACCATCAAAGTAAAGAAAATGCTGTCCTAGTGGTTTCGTGCCAGAACAAAATGCCTTTACTAAAAAAACATGTTGCCAAATCCTTTCTTTATATAACAAGAGAGTGCGGGACAATGATATGTATAACAAAAGAGTGTAATGCAAACTAAAATGTCCAAAAGGGTTTCTATAGTTCAGGACTGCTGTACTAATACACTCCCTTCCGCCTTGTCCCTTCATGCAAAGTGGGGGAACAGTGGCATGACTGTGAGCACCCCTTGAGTCTATCAGGAAGCCGTTTCTCTCGAATCAATGTCTTTTGCCTGGCAGCGCAAAACTTTTCCCAAGCTCTCGCCATGCAGGATTCCCCTCTTCTGCAGCTTTCTCGTGATACCCATTCGTTGGGTTCACCTTCGTCTTTACCCCACTGTTCAGTCACTTTATCAAAATGCGGGATTCAACTTCCCTTGCTTTCACTTGGCCTCCCTCTGTCGGGTTCACTGTAGCCTTCAAATCACAGTTCAGTTAAATTTACCAGTTCTACTAGTTTATAGCATTCAGAAACTCTTAATGTCTTTTTAAAAAAGTAGTTGGTTCACTCAGGTCCCCCTCCTCTGGGCTCAGACCTCCATATGTAAGCAGTTCTGGCTTCCCTTGATCGGGCACAAGCCTTCAAACCGCCAGCATCACACTTGTTTCTTTGCAATCTTTCATGCTTTTACTTTTACCTACTTGCGTAGCAAGTGCATTTACCTTTCACATTCAAGCTTCTCATTCTCAGAGCTGCCATCCTATGCGAAATCCACAATACTCGATACATTTCCATGGTTTATACTGGCCTCCTCGCCAAAGACCTTCTGGTATCTGCAGTTCCTTTCACTTCTTGTCAATTACTTTCCACTGTACCAGGGGGTTTGTACCCTTGACTTTCTCCTCGCATGACCACTTTGACTATTCGTCTCCTTTCTTAGTTATTTTCTCGCACAGCTTCTCTCACATGCACAATCTAAGCATTCTTTATTCTTGCTACAATGTGCTCTTGCAGTTTCTCGACAATCTACCAAGCACTTCAAACGTTAATGTCCTTTTCATACACTATCACAAGCCGGCCTTCTTTCCACTCACCGGCAGCGCCTGATACAATTTATCAAGACCTTCCTTTCAGCCAAGGGTTTTGGTCCAGCACGGCTAGCCTCCTTTCAAGTCCTCAGCCGTACATGAAGGAGGTACCGCTGTGACCTGCCTCCGTGGCAGGAAGTTTCCCCCGTGGGATTCTGTAGCGACTTTCACCTCGCAGCTGGCAGGACCACAGCCTTTCGCTCGCCTCCTGGTCCCGTCTGCTCTGCTTCCACATACGTGTCGCCTTCCTGGGATTTCCTGCCCTTACACTCTGCTGGTCTTGTTCGCTTTGTTTGCCCTTCTCGCCTTGCTCTCCAGGTGCTCTCATGCTACGCCTTTTATCCCAGTGGAGAAAGGTAAAAGGCTTCAGGTGCGAGTCATTAAGGTAAGTGCCTGACTCTGCCTGACCCTGATGTTGGGACATGCCAAAGGGACTGGTTGTGTGCGTCTGTCGTTCCCTGAAGCGTTTTGTTCATGCAGCAGAATTTGTTGGAAAGGGGGGTAGGATAATGCTCCTAGATAGTACATGGAATGTGGGTGTTCTATAGAGGAATGAGTACCGGGATACTGCATCTCTCTTCCGGGTGCCCCACTCCCCATGAACCCCTCATCCTGGTGATCCTCTCACACTGGTCCACCCCCGGGGTCGGGATCGAATAGCAATGGCCATGCCCGGGCCACCTAGATGACAGATCCCAAGGGACTAGTCAGTGAGACACCGTTGGGTTTCTCACAATGGTTAGGATGGACTTCAATCTTTTCTAGATCGCAAATACTGAATGCCCCACGTATACTGTCACTGAGCATCCCATCACAATTGTGGAGCTTTTTTCAGTTGCGAAGGCAGCTAGCTCCAGTAAGATCTTGTTTGCATGTGAACTGTCCTTGCATAACTGAGTCCATTGTACCGCTGTAATAGGTCAATAGTTTGTGGCCCATTGTGCTCTTCTGTGTTAGTACGGTGGTCATGAGTGTGCCGTTTGAATATGAGAATATATACAGGCCGATTCATTGAATTAATGTGCGCTGAAAATCTCCGCGCAAGCATGCGAAGGCGTGCGAAACGCAGCGCAAGTGCGAAAATCGCAGCGCAAGCGTGCCAAAGCCACGCACATCGATTCATGGAAGTCCGTGCGCGTGTAAATCCTGGGATGTGTGCTAAACTCCTGCATGGCGCACATGGGCGCACACGTCATCAAACGGCGTGCGCTACGCGCACATAGCGCAGCACACACAACAAAAGTGGGCGGAACATGGGGCGGAACACGCGGAATGGGGAACAACGCGTGAAAATGTGGGCGTTATGGGGGAAGTACAGGAGTTAAATGCGCGGAACGCCGATACGTGCGCCTACAACACGTATTCATGGAATCGAACAGGAGAAACGTGTGCGCCAAAAAAGACGCGCTAATCCGGAAACACGTACGCCAGCAGTAAGCAGGCGTACGTGGCCCTGCGCAGCATAAAAGTGCGTGCAAACAACACACAAGCTCAGACGCTACGATGAATATACCGTTCCTTGCAGCAGTGGTCGTAGGACACCGCAGGAGGAGGAGGCTATTCAGGCCCAGAATTTTTACACCCAGGACCAGCCTTTTTGGGATGCCTGATGACCAGGTGTATGGGAGGTACAGCCGTGACTCCACCATCAGAGGTGAGTGGTCTGAGATTCCCTGGGGAAGTAACTCTGCCGAGAGTATTCTGAAAAGATCTGTGTGCGGGACAAGTAGATAGTCAAGCCTGGAGAGGGAGCCATGGGCTCTTGAGTGGAATGAATAACCTCTGGTTCCCAAGTGCAGTTCCCGCCACACATCACAAACGCCCGGGGCGGATACAAAGTTGGACAGCCTCGTGGGGATATTCGGGTTACGTTGTCTAAGATGGGAGCGGTCTATGGTGTTACACATGACGTCATTAAAATCGCCACCCAGAAACCACTTATCAGGTTGATGCTTGCCCATGAGGGTGGTCAGCTCGTCCAGAAGTTCCTGCCCCAGTCAAGGTGGGGAGTAGATTGAGACAAACCCAAACGTTTCCCCCCAGAGTGTCCACAGGACCAACACGTAGCAACCCCGAGGGTCCTGCACTAGTTCCTCCAAGGCAAACGGGACGCGTTTATGTATAAGAATAAGGGTGCCCCTGGATCCCATGGTATATCCCGCGTGAAAGGCAGTCCTGTAGTTGGTCCGCTGAAAAAAATTAGTGTGATCCCGCAAGGTGTGTTTCAGTAAGCAGGGCCACATCGGGGTAGTGTCTAGAAAGTAACTGCTTAATCAAGCGTCTCTTGATCGGGGAGCCCATCCCATTCAAAGTCCAGGTGAGGACCCTAAGGGACTTGGGACGTGCGGTCAGTGGCGATTGAGATTGATCAGGTGCCATCTAGCAAGATTATTAGAGGGGCAGGCAAATGACTTGCCGGGATACAATCCTGGTGTGTGGCGGTGTGATGTGAAACAAACAAAGATTGATGACTGAATCGCTGCCTGAGCGTGCTACGGTCCCAACTGACCAGGAACCCTACCATCCCCTGAGACCTACAGGGGCAAGCTGGTCCTGGGGTAATAAACTCCTCCCAACTATCCCCTCCCTCACCCTCCCTATACTCCACCCCAACTCGGGTAGCACCATTGCGGCCTGTGTGCCTGTATTTAGTCTTAACCCCTAGGTAGGTGCCGGGGCGCCATGGGCGGTCCGCCCCAAGTCCGCCACCCGCACACGGCGTTGTGGTCTTGCTAGCCGCCACCCCCAGACAGCGCACGCGGGAGTGGCCCACCCCTGGTGCCGAAAGGGCCCCGGGGCCCGGTTGTGAGCCGCAGCGTCCGCCCAGTCTGTCTCCGGATCTGTTTCCCAGAGTCGGGATGGCCACCGCTCCTTTCTCCCCCGAAGGACCTCACCGTCTATGGCTCCTTTGGACGCACCCCGCAAGGTCGTCCGGGACCGCGGACAGCCCCTCCACAGGCCCCGAAGGGTGACAGTTGTCACTTGTGCAGAAAGCTGTATGGCAGGGCAGTTGCAGCAGGCACGGTCGTCTCGTCGGCGTCCTAGGCTGAGGAGGAGTCGCGCCATCCCACGTCTGCCGCAGCCAGCGCCACAGCTCCCCGTTGCCGCTTGTGGGAATGTGTTATCAAAGCCCTCGCAGTCGCTTCCGGGGAACTTCCAGCTGGTTCGGGCAGCTCCAGTTCGGCGCTGATTACAGAGCACCAGAGGCGGTCGCCGTCTCAGCAGCCTGCCGCACCTCTCAGCTCCACCGCAGTCGCGTCTCCAACTCCCACCAGCACAGCCTCACTTGCATCTCCGATTTTCAAACCGCCAGGGTTCAGTGTAGCAGATGCCCTCAGCACTCCAACTTCACCCAGTTGTGCCGCAGAAGGTCAGGTGCGTCAGGTTTCATATGGACCCTTTGTTGCGTAGCTAGCGATCACTTAACAGGCTGTAATTTCGGGATGTGTAATGCGGCAGCAGGAGCCGAAGGGACTCACGTCTGCATAGCCTCGCAGTTGGCCCCGCCCCCGGCCCACTTAACTTCTTTTGATGGCCTCTTGCATTAAGGTGTAATCTTGCACCGTTCAGTGGGCTCGCATTTTCCTTAATTATATTCAGTATTCAATGTGAACTTGTTTACTTCAGTGCTAAATTTCCATTTAGTTCTGTATTCAATATACATTTGTTTTGTTTCAAGGTTAAGTTTCCGTTTAGTCCGATATTCAATGTGTATTTAATTACTTATTTTAATGGACCGTTACTCACTTGCGGTCTTCAAGGAGCGCCCCGGTGCTGGAGTGCCTCCCCGACACTCACCATATTTCTCTGCATCTTCACGGTGGTTCCCGCAACTTGCTCTCAGCTTTAGAAGCCGGGACACTCACTGATGCAGGCTCTGCTAGTTTGCCGTGTGTTTTTTGCTTCTCACCAGCAGCTTTGATACTTGTTCCTGGATGCGGTCAGCGTTCTCGGTACTCTGTGCTCCTTAGCAGCTCGTACTGCTCATGCTGGCCTTGGGAGGCTCCCAGGCTTGTGAGAAGCACACAGCCCACTCACATCGGGTCCCACAAGTCCTCTGGAAATTCTACCGGCATCCTGGTTCTTTCTCCAGGGCCACCACGCCTGCCTCCTTACAAGGGTCTACTGCTGTTCCTCCACACCTAGGTCTCCCTGTTGCTAACTGCCCTGCTGGGCTGGTCTCCCTTTATACACCTGCAGCCCCTTGACAAGCTGCAGGTGTGAATGTTTGATTAACCTTGCCTGACCACAATGAAGGGACATGCTTGACCCTGCCAGCTCCTTGTAGGCATCTTCTTCGTCCCAGTACCAACGTGGTGAAAAGGTGTAGTCTTCATCACTCTTAGTTGCCTCTTCTTCGTCCCAGTACTGTTAAATGTTATATGTGGCAAAATGAGGGGATCTGGTTTATTAAAGCCCACAAAGGTTATGGGAGGGTTAGGTCGGTTGTCAATAGGGAAAGGGGGATACCATGTCTTGCCCAACTTAATTTAACCCTTTTTGCCCCTTTCTGGTACATCCGGACTGATGGTCTGTTAGGGAGAATTCTCTGTTCATGCTAATTTCCCAAACCAAGTGAGTCACCCAGCAGCTTTGCTGGATTTTTTGGGGTTTATTTTTTTTCTCCTGCTAAGAGTGAGACTCTTTTTCTCTCACTCTTAGACATGATTTGAGATATCCTTTGACTTTGTAATGTGTTTAATGGGCTATGGGGTCTTTTACTCCATAGGGTTTCATGTGTTTTTGGTAAGTGTGTTACACAGCACACTCAGTGCAGTACCACAGGGGTGTCATAGTGACCCCCAAACATAGACTCCATACCCTGGGACTGGCTTCTGTCTCCCAGGGCATGTAAAGTCACCATTGACTTTACTAGTCTTAAAGTGTGAACAGAACCAGTACAAACCATCATATTGTTGAAGTGCTGGTAGGGGTAATTAGATTGCCCGAGGGTCTGTTTTTCAATGGGGCACTGTGCAGTCCCCCCTCGTTGAGTTTCTGGCTGGTGGCAGTGGCTACCACTCGAAATATTCCACCGGAATATTTCCTATGGGATTTTCCCATTCATTTTAAACGCACCACTTTTTTTGGTGCAATGTTAAAGATACCGCCGGGTTATTTATTTAATATTTATTCCCCGGTTGGGTCTTTTTGCCAGGACTCGGTTTTAAAATGGTGTTTGTGTTTGCCTCTGTAACTCCAACCCAAGTCGAGCCCTTTGTTCCACTTTTGGCAGGCTTCTACACCAAAAGTGGTGCCACTCTGTCTGGGTCTACAGGATGTGTGGGAGGGGCGTTTAGGCACCCTGGACTGAGTTGCCTTGGCAACCCAAGTCACACTCTTGTGTGATTGGCCGAGTGGTGAGCCGCCCGGCTTACCACTTAGCATGTTTGAGTGACAGCTAGGACTGATGAATGGGGGTTTTTTGTATAAAAGCAGGGCTTTGGGGACTGGAACTTCAGACGTCGCCACAGGACCAAAGAATCCGAAGAGGGAGAAGCTGTGCCGACCTGCAATGACGACACCACCGGTGGAGCCCTGCTGAACCGCCTCACCACTTCCCGACGACAGAGAAGATCTTCATCCCGGAGAGTCTTCTTCCTCTGAACTGGTGGGGATAACCAGTTCGCCCTCTTTTCGCCTTCCTGGATCGTCTCGTGGTCGAATCGCCCGTGCCAAGCACCCCGGCAGCCGGATAGCCACGCTTCACCACTACCGCGAATAAAAGGGTAGTACCTTTTAACCGGGAAACTCTGTGGCTGGTTTCTTCCCTGGCAGTGCAACGACCTCCAGCTTTCCTCCACGTCGAGATCTTCTCTTCCGCTGGACGAAGCACCGACTTGCACCCGCTGCCAGGAATAACTGCCCCCGCTGGAGCTTTCTCACCATTTCAGGTACTGTGTCCCGCCTGGTCTCCCTTGCAACGGACTGTTCAAGGTGTCCCGTAAATCCTTGACTCTCTATCCTGGGGTGACCTGGGACCTGTTAACTAACTTTCTCTGAACTGATCCAACTCTTTTTGAACTATCTGCAAAGACATTTAAAGTAAAATCCAACTGTGTGATTTTGGGCACATTCCACCTTGCTCTCTCCAAGAGTGGGCCTGGCCTATGAACTTTCTTGCTCTACAGTAGACTCTGCCTTTCCTGACTTGCTGGGGTTCTTTTAAAAGTGTTGGTATTGTGTGCTTTCCTAATTCTGCCTTTTCCCTCCCTTTTTAACTAACTTATTGGAGTGCCATCTTAGGTGAAGTGCTCACCTCTGTCTGCAAATAAGTGGTGTTTTAACTAAGACTTGTTCAATAAGGAATCAGGGATGTATATATATCGATAGTGACTGTGTTTGAACTTGCTTGCCATATTAGTGTTAGTGTATTTTACAAGTGGGTTTTTAAATAAATAATTACATACTTTTATACCCAAGCTCTGGTCAGTGTTTGCTTGTGCTACTGTATCCTTGTACCTATTTTGTATACTCTATATACTGTCTAACTCTTCTTGAGAGAAGTCTGGCTGCTCAGCCACAGCTACCAGGTAAATCTGGGTGGTAGAGACTGCTTACTGCCAACACCTGTAGTCCTAAGCCTTTTGCAGTGGTCCCTAAGGGAACTGCACAGGTTTCTGCCTAACATGGTCCTATCCTTTTCTTGGTCAATGGGACATGGATAACACTATCCCATAACTGCCCTTGTAACAGAGGTTTCCTCCTGGGAGGGAATGGTGGAATACTGTGTCTCGCCCGAGTATATCTTATCCCCAGTCCCCAAGGACCCTCCACCCAGGTGATCCTCCCTTGCTTCTCCACCCCCAGGGTGGGGATCAAAGAGCTGTGGCCTTTCCCTGGCTACCTGTGCAGAGGATCCCTGGGGAGTAGAAGTGAGAATACTCACCGGTTTCTCACAGTCTGTGCAAATGTGTTATCCGGGAGTGCCGATTGGGCTAGGCGTCATATGGAACGAGGAGGGCGATGTGCACCTTTTCGAAGTATCAATACTATCGGTGAGTGATCTGAGTAAGTACAGGGCAGCATATACCAGTCGTCTATTGAATTAATGGGAAGACCAATCAGTAGTCAATGCAAAACGACATGTCATGCACCGAGGAGTAGCGCGAGTATTCTTTAACATTGGGATGATGGTTCTTCAACAATCCGCCAGTTGGAACTGTTCCATAGCTTGTAGAATAGCCTTCAGAGCATTAATGGGAGGCCAATGGTACTGGTGGAGCAATCAGTCTACACATTTAGGATAGTATTCAATTTGCCACCCCATATCGTCAGGAGACATTCCCAAGTATCTAGTATTGCGGCTAAGTCTGTATAGAATGAGAGGTCATCCAGATTTGAGCCTTAGGTAATTTCCTGGGAGGCGAATGATGGTTTATCTAGGATTTATGTAGAAGATGCTCAACAAACAGTTCCACCGGAACCACCACGGAGGCATCCGGCATCCCCATAATATGTGTATTATTCTACCTTTAACAAGATTCAAGGTCCTCACATTTTGCCTTTGTGGACACAAGCTCCTTCTTGAAGGTCATTGGATAGGTCTCTATCGCAGTCCTGTTCTGTATCGCAGTCCTCTTCTGTGTCACAATTCAGGTTTCTGCTTCTGTGATACGGCCGCTCTCCTTCTCGAGGTTATTACGTAAGGAGTTGATGTTGGCGGACATGTCGTCCAGTTTGGAATTCCCAGAGGTAAATCCATTCTGCATGGCATCCACAATAGAATTCAGTTGCTGAGACTCCAGCGCACCACCGCTCCTGCAGCAGATGACAAGGCCGGTGGAAGAGGCTCTTTGGAGGGGTGTCATCGTAAAAGAGTCCATGGGCCCATGTTTTTTGTTCAATGCCCTGGTCATGATGGATGAGGACCAGTATCACATGGAAATAAACACCAAGACCTCCAAGTCCAGATCACCAGGGTGACCCAGCACAGGAACTTTGCATCAGGGCGCAGCCCAATTTTCTCAGTACTACCAGATCTCTCAACCTGAGAGGCGGCCACCTCCTTCCCTCTCTTGCAGAAAGAATGTGACCAAGCAATGTGACCAAGCAGTACGGGCTGGCCTGCACCTTTTGGGGTGGCACCAAGCCTGATTTGCATATGTTCTTTCCCCTTTTTTTAATGGCTTGACAGGCGTAGAACGATGGTCTAGAGGGCTGCCCAGAGCAATGGCATAGGTTAAGATTAATTCTGAATGGTTCCAGCCATCACCTCTTTTGTTTTGCTGTAGTCACCCCTAGTGCCCAGACATGGTTCCCATGCCTGCTGGGCCTAGAGAACTAAGTTACTCCTCACTGATGAGGCCCAACAAGGCGAAACATGTTTGGATATGCTTGTGGTCTCGTGCAGAAGGCTTGCGACCAAGTAGTTTGTGCTGGCCCACCCCTTTTGGGGTGGGACCAAGCCTGATTTGCATATGGTCTTTCCCCTTATGTAATGGCTTTACGGTCTTTTCCCTTATGTAATGGCTTGGCAGGCGAAGAACGATGGTCTGGAGGATTGCCCAGAGCAATGCCAGGGATAAAGATTAATTCTAAACCTTCCAGCCATCACCTCTTTTGTTTTGCTGTAGTCAACCCTAGTGCCCAGACATGGGTCCCATGCCTGCTGCTCCTAGAGCCCCAAGCTGCTGCTCACTGATAAGGCCCAACAAGGCCGAAACATGTTTGGGAATGTTTGTGGTATCGTGCAGAAGCAATGTGACCAAGCAGTTCCGGCTGGCCTGTCTGTTTTGCGGTGGAAACAAACCTTATTTGAATATGGTCTTTCCCCTTTTGGAATGGCTTGGTAGTCTAGAAACAGTGTTCTGGAGAGTTGCCCAGAGGAATGCCAGAGGTTAAGATTAATTCTACACCTTCCAGCCATCACCTCTTTTTGTTTTGCTATACCCACACTCACTAGATCTGTAGGCAGCTGCTCATTCTCCCCAAACGTCTGGTCTAGCAGTTCTGGGCAATAGCCAACTCCCCAGCAGGAGGGGGATCAATCCATCTCGGGGCCTTGGGCGCAACACACAGCCGGTGTCAATGCAGCAGGGTCCCAGCTCATTTCGTAAGTTGGCTTCGACTGTGTTGAGAGTTTGTACACTCGGCACATTTTTAGCCTTCAGTTTTATTTATTTTCCTTTCACAGGCTTTATTCCTATGGCGTTTTACTGGGCACTGTGTTTTCATATTATTCTATGCATACAGCTGTGCATTTTATACTTTATTTCCACTTCTTGGTTTTACTTACTGTAATGTATTCTCATTTCCTTGTATAACCGCAGGTTGCGGTGTGAGGTTGCCTAGCCTCCTTTGCATCCACGGTGCTCGTCTGTTTTTCCATACTTGCAATCACCCAGCAAGTCTTTGCTCGCTTTCCCTGGTTTTGCACAGCGGACTGGCTCCTGCCTATACATGTGCAATATAGCCTATCCATGTTAGGCAGAATTATATGCAGTACCCCTTTGGGAACACTACACACAATTAAGACTACAAGTGACAGTACAATTTCACCTTTGGTACAAGCCTGTACTACACAGTTATAGTGGTTGCAGTAACGGAGCGGCCAGACTTCTATCAAGAGTAAGTGAGCAGTACAAGTGGTTACACAAGGGACAGCAATTACTAGGGTTCAGGCAAACACTGACTCAAGGTTTTTAAGTAAAACAATATATATGTATTTACTCAACAGTTGTATAACATTTCACTATTATAAGCAAGATAAACAATCACAATCAAAATACACCACATAACTGCCCTTAAATTCGAGACAAGTTAGTCTCACAAAATGAAGTGGGAGCAAAATGGCACTCCAACAATTTAAAAGGGAGGGAAAGACAGTTATTATAAATCAGGTAAAACCAACAGGTAAGTAAGCAGGGCAACTGAACAAGAGAGACTACAAGGATACAATCAGATAGAAAAGGCTTAGGGCCAAAGTCAATGGTTCAAAAGTCTTTTGCTCAAGATAATAGGTTCAATGTAGTTCACGGTAAAGTTTGTGGCACAGATTCTGGACGAGGTTGGTCGGTAGAAAATTTAGGTAAAAGAGAAGAGAAGGACAAGCCCTCAGATTAGAGAAAGATTTCAAACACTTTCACCGCGGCTGAGCGAAACACACAACCGGATTTGCACAGTACCTTTAAACGGAGAGGGGGCTGTAGCTGAGGAAGACGTTCCTGGTAGTTCATGCATGCTCACAGTTCCTGAAGCGTCTGTCGGACTAATCAGAAGTAGGAAGACTGGAGGGTCCTGCACTACCCAGGGAAGAAACCAGCAGAAGCGCCAAATGACGAATAAAAGGTGTGCTCCTTAAAACCCAAGCAGGGTCCGACCTTCCTGGCTATCCGGCCCACTGTAGCTCTGTACAGCGAATTCGACCAGAGGAGGGGTCCTGGCTTGCAGTTTGGGCAAACTGGTTGGTCCCACCAGCTCAAGGGAAGAAGTTTCCTGGAGGATCTTCTCTGTCGTCGGATTTGGAGATTCGGACCTGCAGCAGGGCTTCTCTGGGCAGTTCAGTTGTGGTAGGGGTCCTCTTCTTCCAGTTCCTCATTGGTTTTTTCGTTCCAGTGGCGACTCTGCTCTTCCAGACCCAGAGACCTGCTTTTTATGCAGTTTTCCCCCATTCATACAGCCTGGCTGTCAATCACAGAGCAGGGTGGCTGGCCTGGCAAGGCCAGTCCCCTTAGCCAATCAGACAAGAGTGCGACTTGGGTTGCCAAGACAACCCATGGCAGGGTCCGAAGATCCCTCCCTCACATCCTGCCCCTCTAGACTATCAGGCACCTTAAGGAGGGCTTCTGTGCAGAAGACCGTGAAAAGACAGCGAACAAAGGAATCATCCCCGGTTTGGCGCGCAAAGAAACACAAGAAAGACTTTAACAAAAAGAAATGACGAATAAACCAAGCCGGAACCAAAATAAAATGTATTTGGTCAAGCGGGTTTATGTTCGAGGCTACTATAATAGTCTAAAACAATACCACGTTTATGTGATATAATCGCGGTAGAAAAGTTCGAGTAGATACCACTGCCACCAGCCAAGTCTTAAAGTTAAGGGAGCAAAACAAGGCTCCAAGAGGCACAGACAAAAAGGGATAAGAGTTAACCCTTTCCAGTATTCCATGTAAAATGGGGAGTACTGGGTCTGTACTTTGAAGTGGCTATATAAAGTTATGGCAAATTTACCTGTTTCTGGGGGACAGTAGTCGGCCCCAGAAAAATGTAGCCAGGGGTGAAGTCTAAAAGACAACCCTGTGTCACTGCACTGAAGGTGCTGTGTAACCCACACAAGTGGTGCACATAGAGTAGGTGAGGCTCTAGTGCCCAAGATCAGACAGAAAGTAAAAACACACACAGCAAAACACATGTAAGTGTGGGAAAAAGGCTCACACTCTTACCAGGTGAAAATAAAACCCCAGAAATACAGCAAAGCTGCTGAGGGACTCATTAGGTAAGGGGAATCAGTCATTTATTCAGAATTCTCCCTAGCAGTCTACCATGGCAGAGGCGCAGCGGACCGGCGCAGCAAATGGGTACCGCGGATGCACCTTACCCGCACCAAAGTCCTGCCCATCTGCTCTCATCCGCCCTGCAGACGGGTTATGGGATAGGACCACATCTGCTGGATTAAGGTTATATTCTCGCAAGTTGTTGATTTAAGCTTGCGGACACTATTTTCACTCCTAGTTGGCTCATGATTGCAATGCCGGTCTGCACCAGCTCGCAGAGGCTGCTCTCAGGGATAAGATGCCTTCTATATAACTCACGCTCCTTGGATACTCATGCTCTGGACTGCAGGATCATCTCATTAATTTTGCTTTTATTACTGGGACGTGGCTTAAGGATGCTTTCGACCCTCAGGTTCAGACAAGACAAGGTAGACTGCCTCCCCGTCCCGGGGGTCAGATTGCGCTGATCCATCGTGAGGTCTTTAAATGCTCTATGCTGCGTTTTTACCAAACCCGGAGCATGGAATCATTCCTTCTTCGTGCCGAGGTCTCTCCCTCCTGTACATTTAATTTCTTATTAGTTTACAGATCTCCAGCCTATGACATGGCCGTTGTCCCAGCCTTCTTGCAAGCATTCACTGATCTGAGGCTTCATTTTGACTCTTAATAGTTTTAGGGGTCTTCAATCTCCAGCCCAACTGCAGTCCCAACCTCTTGGCCAATCGCCTTGTGTCCTCCCTAGCGGATCTCATCCTTCCTCAGATAGTTGTCGGCCCTTCGCACTCTCAGGGGTATACTTTAGACCTTATATTGGCCTCATCTGCCTTAATCACTGTTTATTCCTGTGTCACAGTGAGGTGGTCCGAACACTTGATTATATTCTTCTCTGTCAATGCTGACCCCGCCCCCATGGCATCGGTACTCCCTTATCCCAGTCTCAACATTACCAGTGCCAGCAATGTGAAGGGCATTACTGATTCTCCGCCGTCAGGTACCCCTTCTGATCTGGCCACTTTCTCAGTGGCTTTCTCGGCCACTGCCGATCACCTGGCACCTTTTTAAGCCTTTATGCCTCGTGGCTGCCCATCTCAACCGTGGTTCTCTGAAGAGATTGCTGACCTGCGGCGGCAGGTAGACCGTAAATGGCGCGCCTGGCATTATGGAGTCACGGCAGGCTACCAGTTGCCCGTCACCAAGGCAAAATGCATGCATTTTTCTGTCCGCATTCAATTTGCGTCCAATTCCCCAAGGAGCCTTTTAAATTGGTGCAATCTCTTTCTTCTCTACCTCTTGCTAATAGGGAAACTCCCTCTCAGCTTTTCTGCTCATCCTTGCTCACTTTCTTCCAGGATAAAACCACCTCTATCTGTCAGAAGATGACCTGCTCTCTATTCCTCTATTCCCCGGTTGTATCATCTGCTGAGGCTCCCACCTGCGAGCCTCCACTATGCTCATTTTCGGATTTTCTGGTTTTCACTGAGGCCGACATTATTTCGGCCATCACGTGCCTTAAATATATATCCATGCGGATCCCATCACCTTGGGCATATTGAACGAGATAATTCCCTACATTACTACCTCAGTGTCGTCAGCGGTAAATCTTTCTTCAATAGTTTATTTCCTCCTTTACTGAAGCACGCTTTGGTTATTCCTCTCCTTAAAAGTACTTGCAGAATAAATTCTACCGCTGCGTCCCCTCGCGACCACTTCATTCAGCTACCATGCTGTGCCTCTCTGTCCCCCGGGCCAGGCGCTCCCGAGCATAGGGTCGCTCCTTTCCGGTTTGTGCGGCATGGCTGTGGAGCTCTCGCCCTCTCTCTCTCTCTCTCTGCAGCATTCACGTACATCTTCCATCATTCAGGCGGTCGCTGAAAATCCACTTGTCTGCACGACTACTCTCTTAATTTGCCGCTCCTGTCTTTCTCTCGCTTTCACTGTCTTTCCCTAGCACCATGATGCCCTAGTTGTTGGTGTAGTGGCATCATCATCAGGGATTTTCAGGCAGACTTTCGATATTTTCACAGTGAGTCAGTGTTTGAAGAGTAGAAACCGGTTTACTGCTCCATAGTCGATCCCCTTAAGAGAAGAAATCCATGTGGGAGTGGGCAAGTAAAATTGCCTCCCCAGGGATGATCTGGTAGAAAAGCCACTGGACAGAGCTCCAATCTGGTGAGTCAACACAAGGCAAACACAGGCCTACTCGTACAACTGCCAGTGATCTGTGCAGGGACTCATTTTCGGTGCAGGGCCTTAGCTTCAGCCCCTATCCAGTCCCTACACTGCAATCTGGGCCTCTTCACTCCTCACGCAGGAACTAGTGCACAACGCCATCCACTCAATCCGGGGGGAGCAGGACCCAGACTCATAGCTAGGCATGGGCAGTCATCACCTCAATGGGGCCCGGTACCTCATCCAAAGATCTGCTCCACTCCATCAGTCTACTTCACGCATCATCTAGCGGTTCCTGGCTGTCCACACGCCTGTATACGGCCCACACAGCAGAGGCATGCACATCTCTTGTTGCCAACCGCTGCTTCAGATCAGCTTCAGATCAGCCTCCGCACAGCCTCTGCCTCCCATGTGCCGGTGCACGGGCTACACAGGAAGGGAACGCCTGTGCAGCCAAGGCGGCCGTGGGACTCTGCACTGGTGCCCGCACCAAATCGGCAAAAGAACAGACCCTGGTGGAGTCAGAGCGAGCAGTCGGCACTCTCACCACATCCGGCAGCACAGCCTTGCAGCTGCAACCCAGCCTCATCAATGGCGGCTGACTGCGCGCTCTCTGTCCAGGCAGGGAGCGAGAGCAGGCGACTCCACCTGTCCCTTCTGCTCGGCCACAGGAGCGTTGCTGAGGCTCAGAAGCGTTTTCGTTCACTGTGTACAAGATTCATAGAAGGATTTCTGATGGGTGCAGGAGCTCCACACTCACACAGCCATCTTGCTCGGCAGTGCCCCCTACTGTTAACTGATTTCCAACTATTGTCTCGGACAGCCCTCCCTTTTCAAGCACAGTTGGAAATATACAGAACATTACTTAACCTTTCAGAATGCATTATTTAGTGAATATGTTCACTGAAAACAAAAAAATCTTGGTGCATTTAAAAAATGTATTTCGAATGAATTATGTCCACCCACATATTCCTCATCTTTGATATATCCAAGTCTGCTTGCAGCTTGCTTCAGATTTTTGTTTTCATAGGGTCTTGGTCTTCGACAGCCTCCGTAGCATCCCTCGTGACGTTGATGCTGGAATATGAAGCATATGCGCTGACCGTTATTTCAGTTCTGTTTTTTCCACATTGCTGTGTGCTTTGGAGTCACTTGCCTATATGAAGTTTCGATTACGTTTGTTTCTACAATCAAATCGATTTGATATTCTTCGAACATGTCCTCGACATCGAAGACCGGTTTCAAACGGTGTACAGACTGTGGGGAAAAAAATGTCCATAACAAACCTACAATGTGTCGGTCTATGGTGTTTGGGGATAGGCTACAAGGTGGATGACTGTGACTCCTGTCAATCTTTGACTGTCGAGGCCTTTCGGAAAGAAAGGGGAAACTCAATGCAGGTAAGCCATCTCCCAAATCCCCTTCTGTTATCCTGTCCAAAAGAAAGTTCATATGAATCGAGGGATGTTTCCCCCGAGAGAAAACGTCAGAAACATCTGAGACGATCGAGATCTGCTTCTCGACACTCGACGTCTTCTCACAAGAAGAGTAAGACACAGTGTAACAGGACCTCGTCATCGTCGTCTGCCTCTCCTGAAAAAGTGTTGTTTGCAAAGTAAACTTCGACTCCTGTGCTTAAAGTTGCTTGACGTTTTTTAGAGGCAGGCTTCTCTGTGTGCCCCTCTCAAGGAGTCAGGGAAACAAGGCCACCCCTCTGTGTCTGACAAGACCAGAAGGGAATATTGTGTGTCTCCTTCTCACGCACCTTAGAGCCTGGGAAGAGAGGCTCCTCAACGCAAGTCAAAGGAGTTTTCATCGACACACAAGAAAAAGCCAGGGCCTACCCCCTCGAGGCCTTCATCTCTTTGCATCAAAGCCTTAATTGAAGGTATTGAGGTCGTCCAGTTTATCGCTAGAGCCTTCAAGGCATGTTATCCACTTGAAGACATCAAAGCATGTTAAACCATCGGCTCATTCACTGACTGCTTCGAGGAAGTCATCGAAACCCTCAATGCCTTCGACACAATTGGAGCATTCAGTGCCGCCGAAGACTGTAAAACCAGTTGTTGAACCGGCCAAGACCTTCAAACCCCTTCCTCGACCTGATTTCGTCAGGCAAATGAGTTACATCTTCGGGGAAGATGAGGATGAGGATAAAGCACCTTTTGGTTATGAATTTGGAACACTAAATACTCCTGAAGAACTTATTTCTCCAGAGTCCAAGATGCAGTATCTGGTGGAAACCCTTAAAGAGACCAGCAGCTGGGAGACATTCCCGAGATTGTTCTTGGGAACACAGAGGTGGCTGGATATGCTGATCCTTCATATAGATCTGTCATTTGTAAAATGGCTGAATATCTGGGGTGGTCTAAACCTGCAGCTACTATAGAGACTGATGACCTTGCTGATATTTTAGGGAGTGGTCCAGTTAAGGTGGCTGTACTGCCTTTTCATGCTGCCTTAAAGGTAAGGGTTATGGAAAATTGGCTGAAGCCAGATTCCATCATTCCCCCTGCAAACAAACTTTTAACAAAAAAAGTACAGGACAGCTTCAGTGGACCCTCCTTTCCTGAACAGGCATCCTACACCAGAGAGCCTGGTTGCTCAAGCGGCAACAGTTTTGTCTAAGTCTGCAGCCTATCTTTCTAATTCTGCAGGCAGTGCAGGAAGCATGACATTAAAATCGTCCAATGCTACAAGGGCTTTAGCTAAATACTCTCTCTCTATCTTTTTCTCTCTCTCTCTCTCTCTCTTTCTCTTTCTCTCTCTTTCCCTCTCTTCCTCTCTCTCCTACTCTTTCTCTCTCTCTTCCTCTCTCTTCCTCTCTCTTCCTCTCTCTTCCTCTCTCTTCCTCTCTCTTCCTCTCTCTTCCTCTCTCTTCCTCTCTCTTCCTCTCTCTTCCTCTCTCTTTCTCTCTCTTTCTCTCTTTCTCTCTTTCTCTCTCTTTCTCTCTCTTTCTCTCTCTTTCTCTCTCTTTCTCTCTCTTTCTCTCTCTTTCTCTCTCTTCCTCTCTCTTCCTCTCTCTTCCTCTCTCTTCCTCTCTCTTCCTCTCTCTTCCTCTCTCTTCCTCTCTCTTCCTCTCTCTTCCTCTCTTTTTCTCTCTTTTTCTCTCTTTTTCTCTCTTTTTCTCTATTTCTCTCTCGCTCTCTCTCTTTCTCTCTCGCTCTCTCTCTTTCTCTCTTACTCTTTCTTTCTCTCTCTTACTCTTTCTTTCTCTCTCTTTCTCTTTCTTTCTCTTTCTTTCTCTCTCTTTCTTTCTCTCCCTTTCTCTCTCTTTCTTTCTCTCTCTCTCTCTCTCTCTCTCTCTCTCTCTCTTTTAGCTGCCCTGGCAGCAGAACACATTCCAGAGGGAGAGGAAAGGGAAGACTTTTCAAGCCTAGTACAAGATGGAAAAGATGCTATGAGGCAGTCTTTACAGTAATACAAGGCTGCCAGTACTGTGCTTAGGCGGATGACATGGCTCAGAAAATCAGGTTTTTCTGCAGATGTCTAGGCACATTTACTTGACATGCCTTTTGATGGAACTTTCCTGTTTGGAGAAAAGGCTGACAACAGCCTGGAGAAAGTGCAGGCTTCTAGAGCAGCAGCTAAATTATTAGGGACGGCAATCAGACAACCTCAACTTTCAGGTCAAGGATGGAGAGGACTTCCTTTTCGTTTCTAATCCTCCATCTCTAGCGGTAGAGGACAGTTCATGCAAAGGGGTCAGAGGAGAGCTCCTCATAGAGGCAGAGGAAGAGGAGGCAGAACTTGCCACGCAACACCCGCAGAGTTAACCTCAGCTGCACGTGGAGCAGCAAAATTACTCCCTCTTCCACAAGTCTGTGGTTGGAGGCAGACTGTCGCATCACTGCCAAAGTTGGCACAGCATAACCTCAGATGCATGAGCGCTACAAATGGTAGCAGATGGTTACTGCCTTCCATTCCTAAAGAAACCTCCGGATTGTCCCCCGAAAACCAGATCGACCATGGCCCAGATCTGCTCCTTCAACAGGAGATTCTCATCCTGTTGGAGAAAGGTGCAAATAGGGATGGTACCTGTGGCGGAGAGGCACCAGGTTTGGTACTCTAGCTACTTCCTGATTCCCAAGAAGGACAGATGAGTGCCACCTATCTTGGACTTGAGATACTTGAACATGTTCCTGAGGAAGGACAAGTTCAAGATGGTAACTCTTTCTCAGATCCTTTAGGCCCTTCTCCTCCAGGTCCATCCATCAGAAGCACAGAAGGTACCCAATGTTGGCGGGTTCTCATTATCAGTTTCAGGTTCTGCGATTCTGGCTCACCTCACCCCTGAGGGTGTTCACCAAGCTTATGGTAGTCGTGGCAGCAAGTCTAAGGAGGGAGGGGATTCACATCTGCTCTTACCTAGATGACTGGTTGATCAGGGCGTGTTCTCCGGAACAATCCCAGAGTCATCTCAGTCGCACCTGCCACTTCGTCCACGAGCTGGGTTTCTCCCTGAACTTCAAAAAGTCCCACTTGACACCTTCACAGAAGCTTCAACTTATTTGGGGCACTCCTGGATTCCGCCTCGGGAAAAGCTTCGCCATCCGAGTTAAGGGCTCAACATTTCTTGCAGATGGTCGAAAAACTTCAGAGTGTCCAACATCTCCCGGCCTACGACTTCCTAAGGTTGCTCGGCCTCATGGCATCCTACATTAATCTGATGCCGGAACCGAAGCCCATCTGAGAAGGAGATCCCTTCAGTGGGCTCTCAGATCCCAATGGTCTCAATTCTCCAGCAGAATGACGCACCTTATTCAGTTCCTGACAAAGGTCCCAAGGGACCTCCTGTGGTGGGCCAGCTGAGAGAATGAGATGAGAGGAGAAACCTTTTGGCAACCGTGGCCAGAGATTACAGTTGTGACAAGCGCCTCCCTCACAGGCTGGCAGCGCACATGAGATATCTTTCAGTAAGCAGACATTGGTCTCAGTTGGAGTCCAGACTCCATATCAACATTTTAGAGCTGAGGGAAATCAGACTAGCACTGATGGCCTTCCTGCCCACAATACGGGGAAAGAAGATTTGCTGTCTTTGGTCTAAAATTGTGGAATTCGCTTCCTTTAGAAATCGGGACTCTAGAATAATGATATCAGTTTTGTAAGACCCTGAAGACGTTCTTATTTAGATAGGGTTTTCTTTCTTACACCTGTTTATTTTTGGTTGGCTTCCCTTTTTGGGGTCGACTTTGCTTTGCATGAATGTGTTTCCAACTCCGCCGCTATACGGTTCGCTCCGTCATGTGCGCGATGTAAAAATGAAATCAAATCGATACAGCTCTGGTTCTGGGCACTGAGAGGAGGAATTATTTTTCTGGCAGTTCATCTAGCCAGAGAAAAGAACATGGCGGCAGACGCTCTGAGCATGCACAGCACGAGCCCCTACAGGTGGAAACTAGCTCAGGATTTCCTTCTGGAGATCTTCGCCCTTTGGGGAACCCCGCAAGTCGATCTGTTCACAATCGTTGCCAACCGGAAGTGCAAGCTAGTCTGTTCCAGGGAATTTCAGCAAAGAGGAGTTCTAGGGAACACGTTTGTGATGGACAGGGAATTTCCACTTTTGTATGTGTTCCCACCAGTCCATGCCATTCCTCACGTGATCAGGAGGATGAGGAAGTTCAGTGAAACCATGGTCCTCATTGCTCTGGATTGGGCTAGGAGAATGTGGTACCCAGACCTTCTGGAAATGGCCACCTGCCCTCCAATTAGTCATCCCCTACTCTCGCAAGAGGGAGGTCACATTCCTCACCCATAGATCAATACTCTCAATCTTCACGCCTGGTCTCTGAAAATATAAGAGATATAAGGATTGGGACCTTCCGGAAGACATAATGGAGGTGTTGCTTTCGGCTAGAAGGCCAGCAACTTAATCCCTGTACCGCTGCCACTGGAACATGTTTCACAGATGGTGCAGGGAAAAGTTACTTGACACTGTCACATGTAGACTTCCCCATGGTCTCCGTTTCTTGCTCCACTTGACCCATTCTGGGTTGCAAGTGGCTACAGTGAAGGACTTCTTAGCGGCACTGTCAGTTTTTAAAAGATCTCTGGATGAGGGGTCGTGTTTTAAGGTGCTGATTGTGCCTTAATGGGATTTGATTCTGGTACCAAGATGTTTTATGGGACTTTGTTGCGCCCTTGCTTTTTTGTCTTTTTAACAATGCTCAATATGAAAACTGCCTTTTTAGTAGCTATTGCGTCTGCCCGTAGGGTAAGTTTACTTCCTTTTTTAAGGACGAGGTAGTTCTTAGAGTTTGATCATCTTTCTTCCCGAAAGATGTGTCAGAGTTTCACCTTGCACAACGTATCGTGTTGCCAACTTTTTATCCACCTCATCATCCATCATCCATCAAAAGAGGAGAGACTACCTCGTCTGGATCCTAAAAGGGTATTAAGTTACTACGTTGCATGGACGGCAAGTGTTCGTCAGGATGACCACATTGGTTACGATGGACAAGGTTTAGGCTTGGCGGTCAAAAAAGGAAAGTCTCTAGATAGATTGTCATGTGCATAACAGAATGCTACAATTTGGCAGGCAAAGATTTGCCCCAAAGGCTTGAGGGCGCATTCCACTAGAGAGGGGGCTGCTTCCTCAGCTCTGGAAAGAGGTGTGCCAGTGGAGGTCATTTCCAGAGCGGCAACATGGTCGTCCCTTCATACTATCAGTACATTTTACTGTGTACATCCTTTATCAGGAGAGGAAGCCAAATTTGGCAAAGCTGTCCTCCATAAAATGTACAAATAAGTAAATTCTGGGCACCCACCTCCTAAGACAAACTGCTTTGGTAGTCTATCAAAGATGAGGAATACCTGGAAGGACACAATACATTTGAATAACGAGTTAATTACCAGTACTAACTTTCTTTCGACTGGATGCGTCTCCCACGTATTCCTAATCGCCCCCTCCCATCCATCCGGTCCTGCTTCCTTAGAATTTCTGTGTCCTACACCTTCCTTTCTCGCAATGTCAAGAGTGTCTCCTCCTATGACACAGCATGCAATTTAAAGGAGGCAAAAAATAGAACTGAGGTAACGGTCAGCGCGCGCACTTCATATACCAGTGTCAACGACATGAGGTACGCTACAGAAGGCATTGAAAACCACAACTCGATGAAGCATCGACGCTCAACCTTATTAAAACAAATTTCAAAGCAAGCTGCAAGCAGACTTGGATATATCCGAGATGAGGAATACGTGGGAGGAACATCCAGTTAAAAGAACGTTACTACGGGTAAGTTACTTGTTCTCCTTTCAATCGATGCGGAAAGCACATAAGAGATTGCCTAGACTTGTTGCTTATCTTCTAACCTTCTGCCATTTGTAAATTGTTTTCTAAAACAAATGATCTCTCTGCTTTGTCTTAGTGCATAGCAATTAGCTTGCATTTTTATGAAAACATAGCAGCACAATGCACATCAATTCCAAACAAGAACAGCTATTTTGTTAAACAAGTAAAACGTTTGTCTTGAAAAATGTAATTGTAACCTGCAGAACAAACGCAACATGGGCTGCAATCATATCACATTTTCATCTGAACTAAAAGGGCACCTGCCCAGGCCAATATTGATAAAACACGGAGGTTGAATGCTTAATTAGAACACACTAATAACAGAAAATGTTATGAATAAAGTAAGCACATCTCTTATCAGATGTCAAAAGGCCATCTTGTTCATACGAGCCAGTTTGTACGGAAGTGACCGATAACAACAAGATTGACATCTTTTCAAATGTAAAATACCAACATGTTCTGCTTGCCGTTTCTCCAGAGTACATGAACTACATCATTATCTGTAAGAATTGTATTGGCCAGCAGGGAAACATTGGCAGGACTAACCCTTCATAAACTAGCTCTTTCAGCAGCATAAGAGGAGTTCTACAAGACTCTGTATCCTGAAGGAGCAGGGCCTGGAGGTCATTGCGGACTACAAGAGCTTGACTTGCCTGGGTAAGGAAGCAAGCAGAAAATTGGATGACTAGTCCAAGACTGTAATTCTAGTCTTTGGACCTAAAAATTGACACTTTGCCACTTTTTCAAAATTCTGATTTTTAATGTGTGCTTCAATACCTTAGAGGCAGAGCTGAATAACCAAGCTGAACTGTTTTGGAAACAAGCAGCAAACAGCTTTCAGATACCTTCACCCTGAGATTGTAAACAGCACATTGGGCTTACATTGCAACATAGCCATTTTTTCCAAATTCTGATTTTTAAATTGTTGTAATATTTTGGGGGCTGCAATAATCTATTTGTAATCATTATTTCAGCACACATTTTTCTTTCCCATGGCAAGACCAATAAGAGACCCCATAATGTATTTTGTTAGTTTAGCCTTTAATTCTTTCCTGTGCTGGAGAAGCACTGAGATTAAGGTGGTAATGAGTTTGGACAGTGTCCATAATGACCTTTGTTGCTACACATAACTCTTTGGCCAGGATAAGTTGATTAATCAAAGCACAGAGGAAGGGTTGTCAGGAAGCCTTAAAACGGTTTACCTTTAATCTTTTTTGATACATGTTTTCCCATCTCTCCAGAGACTGCAGCAGGTGAGTGCCTTGGCCCCTCCTGGGCCATCAAATCCTTTGTCTGCTGCCTAGGCTGCCTGAGCCCCTTGCTAGCGCTTCCCTTCTCCCTCCCGCTTCCATTTCCTGGTTCCATCCTCCCCCGCCCACCCTCGCCAGCTGATTGGCTCCCCCGTCATGTAGCTGTAGGGCCTACCCGCCCGCAGAGGATGCTACTCGCCCATCTCACCAGGGGCTGCAGCAGGTGAGTGCCTTGGCCCCTCCTGGGCCATCCAATCCTTTTTCTGCTGCCTAGGCTGCACGAACCCCTTGTGAGCGCTTCCCTTCACCCTCTCTCCCGCTTCCATTTCCTGGTTCCCTCCACCCCCTTGCCCGCCCTCACCAGCTGATTGGCTAACCCAATGTATTGCTGTAGGGCCTACTGGTCCACAGAGGTTGCCGCTTGCCCATCTCTCCAGAGGCTGCAGCAGGTGTGTGCCTTGGCCGCTCCTGGGCCATCCAATCCTCTTTCTGCCGCCTAGGCTGCCCGAGCCCCTTGCAAGCGCTTCCCTTCTCCCTCCCTCCCTTCCACTTCCTGAATCACTCCTCCTCCTGCCTCCCAACCTGCCCACCAGCCTCCCATTGGCTGACCCCCCTGGTCATTACTGTCCCTCCCAGGGCAGCCCTTTGCCCGGCAGCCCCTGCAGCTAAGGGCCCCAAGAAAGGGCGACTCCAACAGTAGCGGCTCCAGAAAGTGTCAGCAGGGGAAGCAGATTGCCAGCCGTCAACCAGCAACTACTAGGACCAACACGGTAGGAGTGGCCTGGGTTGGGAGCAGAGCAATTACTCCGCCCTGAAACCCTAGCTGCTTAGCAAACCCACCGGAAACACTGTAATTATCTCCCACTGCCGCCCTCTCTCCCACATCCTCAAACCTAGATGTGCTTAGACTGATACTAGAACTGCATTGCTAGGTGTAGGTCTCTCTCCCACTATACAGGATTCTCAATCTAGCAGTGTTAGACTGACACTAGAACTGCATTGCGAGCTGTAGGCCTCTCTCCCACTGTACAGGATTCTCAAATCTAGCTGTGCTCAGGTTCACACTCAAATTGCATTGTTAGGCCCTAACTGTGTCTAGGGTGGTACTCAAATTGCATTGTTAGGTCTAGGCCTCTCCCACTTTACAGGATTCTCAGATCTAGCTGTGTTTAGGAGTATACCTAACTGTTCCAATTGACTGTCAAATCTAGCTGTGTTCAAGAGTGTTCTTAACTATTCTGTTAGACGTGGGCCTCTCTCCCACTGTACAGGATTCTCAAGTCTAGCTGTGTTTAGGAGTCTACTCAAATTGCATTGTTGGGTGTAGGCCTCTATCCCACTAGACAGGATTCTCAATTCCAGCTGTGTCAAACTGACACCAGAATTGCATTGCTAGGTGTAGGACTCACTCCCACTGTTCAGGAATCTCAAATCTAGCTGTGTTCAGGTTGACACTCAAATTGAATTGTTGGGCCCTAACTGTGTCTAGGGTGGTACCCAAATTGCAGTGTTGGGTGTGGGCCTCTCTCCCACTATACGAGACTCTCAAATCTAGCTGTGTTCAGGTTGACACTCATATTACATTGATAGGCCCCAACAGTGTCTAGGGTGGTACTCAAACTGCATTAATGGTAGGCCTCTTTCCCACTATACAGGACCCTCAAGTCTAGCTGGGTGTGGACTCGTTCTCATTTGCACCGTCTGGGATGGCCCCCCCTCCGACTATACAGGACTCTCGAGCATAGTTAGGCATAGTCTCAAGCCAAACCCAGTCAAACTAACTGAACACTCTCCTAGAAAGGACTAGACCGTGATAATATAGTATCAACCCCACTACTACCTAAGAGACCTATATAGACAGCAACCAAACATAGTCCTACACTCCCTCCACCCCCGACAACTGTACGCCCAACACCCCAACCCCACCGGACAACGCGCCAAGGAAACATAACCAATCCTCCTGAAGAATAAACATCACAAAGCACCCAAGCTTACTAACACAAGAAGAAACACCAGTACTGCCATCACAAGGCACCGCAGTCAACTACTCATCCGGCATCTCCACACCGAGCACCAAAATGCCCCGGACCAGGAAGGGGCGCCAAGAAAGAGCACAAGACATGGCCACATTGGACATAGACGCACAAAATCCAAATCACCCCTAAAACAACAACCACAAATGAAGGGAACACACTGCCAAAAACCAAAACGACCAGAAGGAACTTCCAAAGGGAAGCATCCCTATATCTCACACCATACCTTGCAACAACCCCCGAACCTGGGTACCCAAACTACACAGAGACATCAAGACACACAAAGAACTACCTGAGGCAACCAGGAAATAGACGAGAGCACCCAAGAAGACTGTGGGTAGACGCCAACCCCATCACCCCATATATCACAAGAACAGAAGGACACCATCAACACCAACGATGCACCGGACAAAACGACGAAGCTCTAATAACCAACAACCCAAACATCAACCTAACTGACCAATTCAATGAAGAAGAAACCTTCACGGATCTTCATCGAACCGGCAATAATAGAGAAACACTGATACTGAGCAGCCAAACTCTCAATCAAGCAGACCACTTCAATGAAGATGCAGACTTCGCTGATCCTCATCCACCCCCAATCAACCCCAATAAAGATACACCGCAACCAAACAACTGCAAACCAAAACAAGGAACTACCAATAAGCAAAACCGCACCAAAAAGATCCACTGCAACCTAATCAATGCTAGGTCAATGTCCAAACACGCCACAGAAACATACGATCTGCTCTGCAACAGAGGGATCAACATCCCTTTTGTAACAGAAACATGGCTAGACGACAACTACAAGATCACCCTCAACAACTGCCTGCCTGAAGACTTAAAAATGCATCCAAGCAAACAGAAAAACCAAAAGAGGGGTTGGGGCTGGCAATCATCCACAAGGAACACCTGGCTTTCAAACTGGAAGACCGACTAAACATCGATAAATGCAAATCCTTAATCATACTGCTATCAGTAAGCCCCAAAACTAACCTGAAATTCATACTGATATACAGACCACCAACCTTCGTAGACGCCTTCACAGAAGCAATCACCACCCTAGCCATCAAACACAATCACCTGATTGTCCTCAGAGATTTCAACATCTGGTTCGAAGAAGAAACCACGACCTTACAGAAATCTCTAACCAGCCAATTAGCAGCAATGAATCTACAACAACTAGTCAAAGGAGCAACCCACTCGGCAAGGCATACACTTGACGCAATCTTTGCGAACAAACAACTCCTTACCACAGCACCCCCATTTCAAATACTCTGGAGCTAACACCTCATCATCCCCTTCGTAATCAAAATTACCACTCCAGTAAACAATCAACCAGACAAACCACCGATCACCATGAAAAGAAACTGGAGAACCATCAAAACCTCCAACCTTATTAAACCCCTGGAGCTCAGCAAACCACACCCAACATTTATGGAAGAAGATGACCTGGGCCCTACTGCACTCCTGGATTATAACAACTATAGACAACCTCGCCAAAGAAAAACCTTTCACTCCTTCTCGTAAACGGGCAATGGCAAAATGATTCACCCCACTACTCAGCACCATGAAAAGGAAAAACCGAAGACTAGAACTTGATTGGAGAAAACTAAACCACATTGCGAATAAACTGAAATTCCTACAACACAGCCACGCATACAAAAAGGAAATACAAGAAGCAAAGAGGAAACACTTCGACAACCAAATCTTTGAAGCATCAAACACCCAAAAAGAACTCTTCGAAATCATAAATGAAATTAAAAATCCCCCGGGATGCAACAACACACCAACAAAACTATGCAATGCCCTTGCAGACCACTTCAAAAACAAAATCACCACCATCCAACAAACCATACAAACCATACCACCCAATCCGACTACGGCCCCCACCTACACACAAGAGGAACACCTGAACAAACTACGAAGCTTCCTAGAAATATCAGTGGAGACATTTGTTAAACTGGTGAATGAAAGCAATTACTCAGGGTCTCCGGGAGACCCCTGCCCGCCAGACATATACAAATCTATTCTTAAACAAAGAACGCCCATGGAATATCACAGGAACGTCCTCAACCTCTCAATCACAACGGGGAAAGTGCCACAGGCATTCAAATCTGCATACATCAGGCCACTACTCAAAGACTCAGCGGGAAGCGTAGAGGACCTTTCCAACTACAGACCCATCTCCAACATCCCGTACACAGCCAAGCTGCTCGAAACGTACATATACAAAATGACCCAAGAATTTATAGAAGAGCACAGCCTACTAGACCAGGCACAAGTCGGCTTCAGACCAATGAGAGGAACGGAATCAGCCATCCTCTCAATATGGGACGACCTAAAAATGAAGGCAGACTCTGCCTTGATACTCCTAGACCTATCGGCAGCATTCAACACGATTAATCAAGACACCCTCATAACGAGACTAGAAGGACGTGGAATAACAGACACTGCCCTACTATGGATCAAATCTTTCCTAACAAACAGAACGGAAACAGTATGGATGAAACCCTTCAAATCTAGCCAGAGAGATTCCTCCTGTGGAGTACCACAAGGTTCGTCCTTCTCCCCGCTACTATTCAACATCCTATATCTACTTATCAGAATCATCAAAAGTCACGGCATCACCTGCTACAACTACGCCGACGATGCACAAATAATCTTCAAAATACAAGACAACCTGGAAATGAACTCAACACTAGAAAATTGCCTCTGCGATGTATTCATCTGGATGAACTCCAACTGCCTCAAAATCAACCAAGGCAAAACAGAAATAATGATATTGTCAACAAATGGAGGAGAAAACCACTTCATCCCGTGGCCAAGGGAACTCGGGACAACCCAAGCACCCTCGCCGATTGTAAAAAACCTGGGGTCCTGATGGACAACAATCTGACACTAGAGCCACAAGTTAACGCTCTTCTCAAGAAATGTTTCTTCCTCCTGCGAGCGGAAAAGAGGATCCTACCGTTCCTATCATTCCCTAATAAAGCAACCACCATCATCGCCCTTGCAATGTCCAGAATAGACTACGCCAACAGCCTATAATTAGGTATGCCTGAACATCTTTAAAAAAAACTACAACGCATACAAAATGCGGCAGCCAGACTGCTTCTCTAACTACCCTGAAGAGAACACACCACGCCAGCACTGAAAACACTACATTGACTACCAATAAAACAACAAATAAAATTAAAAACAATGTGCATCACGCATAGAGCAGTACACAACCAAGGGGCAGAGTTCCTGAGAGACAAATTGCATCTACATCAACCAACAAGAATGCTCAGATCAAGCATCGACATCCCCCTGGAACCAAAACCCTACAACAAAAGAAAACTCGGAGGATCTTCCTTCTCTCACCAAGCGACTAAAACCTGGAACGACCTTCCAAAGCACATACGTAACACAAGGAACCACCTACTATTCAGGAAATTACTCAAAACTTGGCTCTGCATGTCATAACTAGATAGACCGGCCTCAGGGGAACACTCACAACTAAAACAACGATGAACGAAGAGACAGACCGGGATCCACACTGCAATCTACAGAAAAACCCTAAGGAAGAATCCCAAGACATACCAAACGACTTACCAAGAGAGAGCAATATTAAGACCAAAGACACAATACACAGCAAATGAAGACAAACATCAGGACAACTTGTCAATAGGAGCCTTACCCTAAGCTATAGCTACTCCCACTAGACCTAACCACAGCATACAGCTAGGGAACAGGAAACCATGTACCATTAGCCCAATTCAGAGGGTAAGAAACAGAATAAGCACCCACTTGATACAGTGCTCATCCAGATATAGCAGGAAGCACAATGCCCCATCATACACAAAATACAACTTGACAATAGACCTAAGGAAGTCACCCCACGAAAACCAAAGAACTAACGGAAAGATAGTCATGATAGGAGGACGCTAACGACGGAATACACAGGATGACCAAGACGGATGCACTAGGATGCCTCATCAACAACATTCTGACCCCAGTGTCACACTAGATAATAAGAGAATAGTTTCACGCCCGAAGAAACGGTTCAGACACACCTACCACCCCAAACCAGACTCGCCTTGACACAGTTGGATACGCGCAGCACCACCACAGCGAGTTCCAATAAGGAACCAGCAACAGCCCAGCTCAAATGGAACCAGAAGTACCTGAACCAGGATACAGACCCCACTAACCCAACTCTCAATTTTCTGCATACTCAAGCCACACAAAACTCACACAACCACTTCTCTCCCAGCAATCCCCACGCACTTTACCACACTGCATTAACATATAGACAGCACCTACAGCACATGAGGCCTCGCCCGATCCGATACTTGCACCAAAGCCCAGCATCCGGTGTACACCGAGCCGAAGCTGCCAACAGCACACCACCTCTCCCACTACTCCCCTCCTCCCGACTAACCCTACCAGCCCTCCTTCCTGTTTACAGATCCGCCAGAGTGCTTGAGGACCAATTCCGTTGGTGACGGTGCGCTATATAAGTACCTTTAAGATAACATAACATAAATGGTGCTAGAACAATTTCAGGTTGTTCTGAACCCTTTCTACCACATGTTCCCTGGTTTACTAATCCACAGTATCACATTTGTGAGTATGAGTTTAAGTTTTGCTTGGCCACAATGGCCAACACATTGTTGATTGGTAGTTGATTGGTAGTAGCTTTAATGTTTTAGAGGTTAATAGAAGAGTAGGATGCTGGATATCTACTTTTATACATATGCATAATACATAATATTGCTATTATGGAGCTGTATATTGTTTGCCTATTTGGTTTTTACTCATGTATTCTCTACTAACGAATACATCTACATTCATGCTAAACAAAAGAGTGAGAGCATTAATGAGTTTGAATTTATGAATATAAAGAACAGTATGTTGTAAGTGTAAATACTTTCTAGTTTAGTGATACAACTGTGTAGGCAAGATATTGATAGAATGCGTATCATGCATACAAGATTAATATGTATTGATTCGTAGATTCATCCAGGAAGTAGTGCCACTGCAATATTGCTGTCCAATTTTAAGCCTATCGGCTGCTCGGGTCTAGTGCTCTAGTTCTCTTGCACTAAAACGCAAAGACCCAAATTTCTTCAGAACCTTGCTCCAGGAACAGCACTATTCGCTATCCTAAAACCTGCTACATCCCCAGGCAGGCATTTGAGGAGGTGAATAGGCTCTACCTGGGTATGATGAAAATCTTAATGCTTTGGCTTCTGTCACCCATCCCCTTCCCATGCTTGCTTTCTTCATAAAACTGCAGTGATCAGTATCCTCGTGTGAGGTGGTTTTGTTGGTGTTCCCCCAGCTAGAGAATCAAACAGACAGCATTCTCGCTATTGGTCCACATGGCAGCTATGGAGACAGTTAGCCTAGATGCCAATATACAGCAGTCCTTTCATAAACAAATTGCTTTGGCTGTATAATTTTGTGGCCTTAACAGTCGCCATGCCACAGCCAGACATGGCTTGTATTAAAGTTTTATGCGCACCAGACTGACTAAGGCATACAATTAAGATAATTTCGATCCAACGTGCAGATGATTAGAAAGTCATCACTGCCTACGTGGATTTGATGTACCAGCAACTGTTAGGGATACACATGTGACCTTTGAAACTGCTCTGTGAGGCTCCGCTGAGGGCACCTGTAGGCTGTCTCAGGAAAGGCACCTGTTTGCACCTCAATTTTGACATGGAGCAGTTCTAAAATGGGGCCCTGATTAGCAGGCCTCCCTTTTTTTTTTTTTAATCCAGCACTGTTATTTTTTATTTTATTTGTATTTGGCACAAGTACCTTTACAAATATGACTTCATGATATATAAAATACAGAACAACGATTCGGTAGTTCCTTTAAAACATCTCCTCTAAAACAACCTACATATTTACATCAAAAGACAATCCGTCTATTTTACAGGATGTTACATAGTGAAGACTAATTCATTAAAACATACAAATTTCACTTCAATTCATAGTTTGATGTTATTACAAACAAGAAGCAAGAGGTAATATCTCTTTGATTCATTTCAGTATCTTTTTACTCAATCTTTTGAGTTCTCTTCTCTTTCCTTTTGTTCCATTTCACTTAAATGAACCTGCATAGTGGTTAGAAAGCGGGTTAGGGCAATCGAGGATTGTCTTGTACCCCACATACACTGTGTCCATAGAAATTCTCTTGAGAGTAAAAGATCTACATTAAAAAATTTCTCCAGCATGGGGTCTGGCATGGATTCACATGCTCCATGAATATTCCCCGTCGTCAGGCTGGGAATCCTCGGTAAAGAAAAAATCAGTATCAGTTTCGTTTCTGATCTGTCTTTCTTAGTAGTAACCAATCACTGATCCCTGGGTCATACTGCCCCCAGCCAATGACTGCCCTCTCCCTAAGCCCCACCTCTGGCAGCCATCCTCAGATTTTTACTGCACGCCCAAGTGTTGGGAGTCCTCGTGCTTTAGCTCTCGAGTTTTTTGCTGCGTTTTCACGCTTTTTCAGGAGATTTTCTGATTTTTTTCGGTTTAATCGAGCCTCAAGCTCCACCGTTTCTACTTCCGACAACGGGGACCCGTTTCGGAATTTTTCTACGCCCCTCAAGGGTGAAGTTTTCGTCGAGTTTACACTTCTTGGAGGATTCCGGAAGATCTGCGGCCTACCTCAACGGTCATGGCCCAGGACAAGGGAAGCTCGACGCCCGGATCCAAGCTGTTCAGGTGCTGCCCTGGATGCGGATTGGAGAACGTTTTCAAGGAGGACGAGCATTCGCGATGTCTCTACTGCCTTCATGAGGACAAGACGCACGTGGAGAAGGACTGTGCATTCTGCAAGAACCTTTCGGAACGGACCAAACAAGATAGTCTTTCCCGCCTCGCCGCCTGGCTGGAGAAGGGCCCAGGAGGTGAGAAGGCGAGGAAAAAGTCTGAGCGGGCTTCTAAGTCCTGTGAGTGCGCCCCAGTGACGGGGGCCCAACAGAAGGCCAAGCACTGCGAGTCCGCGGGCACCGGGAGCGCCAAAAGGTCGGGCTCTTCGGCTGTCAGGCAGGGCGCTACTTCCCCGGCACGTTCGACCACGAGCCAGTGCTCTGGTTCGGGGAAGAGGAAGTCTGAGAACCCGGGTAAGCCGCTGGAGCGGACCCGGACGATCTCGAAGGGGGAGCGAGGCGCTGACCCTCCCCCCAAGGCGAAGGCCCAGGACACACCTAAGGTGGTGAGGGCTTTGATCCAGCCGGCAAAGGCCTCTATCGAAGTGGTCGCTGTGACCCTGGCGAAGCTGGCTGAGACTACGGCAGTGGAAACGGCCTCTGGGCCCAGAGTATCCCTGCAACCGCAGAGGGAATCCTCTTTCCAGCCCATCGTTAAGACCCCCGTGAAGTCCCCGGCAGAAAAAGAGGGGGGGGCGGTGGCCATTGCAGAGTAGGAATCAGCCTCTGAGGAGGAGCTGGTGATAACTGAGAAGGGCCTCAACGAGAGGTCCATAGGCCTCAACAAGAGGTTCATAGGCCTCAACGAGAGGTTCGAGAAGGTTCGATCCCAGGGGGGAGGTCCCTGCTGGCGTGATCGAAGATGGCGACGAAGAGGGCCCAGTGGAGCGGCCATCCCGTCCGTCGCAGCCATTACCCGTGCCCCAGGATAGCTCGGTGGCCATTTTGTTGGCAATCCAATCCTTATGTACCGAGATAAGGACGAGATAACCACGGACCCCGACGGAGGATCCAGAACCAGGCCCGTCGGGAAGCCCTCCGAACAAGCGGAGGAGAGTCCACCCCGTTCCGCCCTTCGTGCCTGCGAGACCTGTGGACCCCTCATCCCCCTCGCCGGACCCTAGAGAGGATACGGCGACGGATACAGCGACAGGGACGGACGATGATGGCGGCGATGACACAGCGGACATCCCGTCATCCCCCCCCCCTCACCCCGCGGGCTTCTCCAGCTGACGAAATTGGCTCTTTCCATGCCATGAGAACCAGGGCATCCGAGCTCTTCCAGCTCTGCCCTGAAGAACGACGACGAGAGGCCAAGAGGAAGACGGTCCTCACGGTGCCTTTGCTCGACGACCTCTGGGACAAGGGGCTTGCTGTCCTCAAGAACCCTTCCACGACACCCGCCAAGAGGGACAGGTACGAGAAGAAGTACCGAGTCCCCGATGCCGCCCCCTTGTGCCTCAGGGCCCAGCCCACGCCGGACTGTCGTCTCGGCAGCGGCTAAGAAGAAGGCAGCGGGTGCGGCGGCGTCAACTTCCACTTCCCCTTCCCCGCCAGACAGCGAGGGCAAGAAGTTGGACTCCATGGGACGACGAGTCATTTTGTCGGCGGCAACAACGATTAAGGCGGCCAATGCCTTAGCGATCGTGGCCCGCTACGACAGGGAGCTCTGGTTCAAGATAGCTCCCCTGCTAGACTTTCTACCTGACGACAAGAGGGCGGAAGCCCTAGAAATTCTGCAGGAAGGTGAGGTGGCGTCGGATCACGCCATAACGGTGGCAACGGACATTGCCGATACCGGATTTCACCAACTGGGCAACAGAGTTTGCCTCCGACGACGAGGATGGCTCAAGGCGACAGACTTTCGCCAGGACGTCCACACCAGAGTGTTGGACATGCCGTTCGACGGCAACAACCTTTTTGGTAAGGCGGTGGATGTGTCTCTTCAGGCCATCAAGACCGACTCTGAGACAGCCCAGCCCCTAGGGGTGCTTCAACAGCGACGGCCCTTTCGGAGCTCCGGAGGCAGACAGGGTGCCTACAAAGGATCCAGCGGTGGCTCCTCCACATACCTCCAGGCGGCCCACTCCTCTTCCCAGGAGGCCTACAGAGGTCGCGGCAAGCATGGGGGATCCCGCCATCGTCGCCAAGGCGGCAAGGCCGCCTCCAAGCAAGACTGACCCGGCCGTGTTGTCTGGCCCCCACCGAAGCACCCCGGTGGGAGGCCGGCTGACGCAGTTTGTCAGCGTGTGGGAGTCCATCTCCACCGACCGTTGGGTGTTGGACACCCTGGCCAACGGGCACTCGCTGGAATTCCAAAAGCAGTGCCCTCGCATTCCTCCCGTGGCCAGGAAGGAGAATCACGTCCCTCAACTGCTGTTGGAGGTAAGGGCGATGCTCAAGAAAGGTGCCATCGAGCTTGTCCTCAGGAGGCTCCGGGGCGTACTCAAGGTACTTCCTCGCCAGAAAGAAGACAGGCGGTTGGCGCCCCATCCTGTACCTGCGTCGGTTAAACTAATACATCAATGCGCAGAAATTCAGGATGGTCACCCTCCAGCATGTGCTGGGACAGCTGGAGGAAGGCAACTTCCTATCGCCGTTGGACCTGGAGGATGCTTACTTCCACATTCCCATTCTAAAACGGCACAGGAAGTTACTCAGGTTCGTGGTTCAGGGACGGCACTACCAATTCGGAGCCCTACCGTTTGGATTAAAGTCGGCACCCAGAGTTTTCACCAAATGCCTGGCACCAGTGGTGGCGCGGCTGCGCCTGCAGGGGATCCATGTCTACCCCTACCTGGATGACTGGCTAATCCGGGCAAGGACAAGGGAACTCGCCATCGAACACACATCGAGGACCGTCCGGTTGCTCACGGAGCTGGGGTTCGCCATCAACTACCCCAAATCCCACCTGGTTCCATCGCAAGTAGCACTGTTTCTGGGAGCCAAGCTCGATACAGTGGGGCAATTGGCCTCCCCTTCAGAGGAGAGGACCAAGACCATCCTGGGCAAGGTGCAGCGCCTGTTAGCCACGGAGGTGGCCAGGGTGAGGTCCATCAAGTCCCTTCTCGGGATGATGTCCTCATGCATCTATCTTGTACCCCTTTGCAGACTTCGGATGCGTCCGCTACAGGAGTTCCTCGAAGCCTGCTGGTTTCAGGCTACGGGCTGCTTCGAGGACAGGATCCCTCTCGACGAGGAGTTCCGTCGGGCGATCCTATGGTGGGGCACCCGTGCTCACCTCACTACAGGCACAGACTTTCAAACCCCGGCGTTTCAGGAGACGGTGACGACGGACGCCCCTCTGGAGCGTTGGGGGGGTGGGGGGGGCCCACACCGGAGATCTCCACGCAAGAGGCCTTTGGCTCCCGGAGGAGAGGTCTCTCCACATCAACATTCTGGAGCTCCAAGCAGTGTTCTGGGCTCTCAAGTCGTTCCTTCCGTCCCTCAAGGACAAGGTGGTGAGGATCTTCACCGACAACACCACCACGATGTTCTACATACGGAAGCAAGGGGGCACCAGATCCCCAGTCTCTATCCAAGGAGGCCCAGGATCTGTGGCACTGGGCCGTCGCCCAGGTGATGTTTCTGGTTCCCTTCCACTTGGCAGGAATAAAAAACACCATCGCCGGCTTACTCAGCAGGGAGCTGCGCTCGTGCCACGAGTGGGAACTGCGGCAGGATCAAGAGGATCGGCTCTTCCAACGATGGGGCAAACCCCAGATCGACCTGTTCGCAACGGCGACGAACTCCAAGTGCCAGAGGTTCGCCAGCAGGTTCCCACAGCCGAGGAGCATGGGCGATGCTTTCTCGTTCCCCTGGGACGGCCTGTTTCTATACGCGTTCCCTCCGTTGCCGTTGCTACTCCGCCTCATCAACCAGCTCAAGAAGTCCAGGTGCAGGATGATCCTCGTCGCACCGGCGTGGCCGAGGCAGATCTGGTTCCCGGACCTTCTGGACTTCTCAACGTCCCCACCAGTCAAGCTCCCGGCAGACGCGGATCTTCTCTCCAGAGAAGGAGGTGCCATTCTCCATCACGACCAACAGTCGCTGAACTTGCAGGCCTGGGTCCTGCAGCACTAGAGTTTGGAGGGTACGATATACTGGCTGATTGCAGAGAGGTTCTTGCAAAGGCCAGGGCGTCCTCAACTCTCAAGTGTTACGGTCATAAATGGAAGAGGTTCTCTGTCTGGTGCCGTGCACAGAAGATTAACCCTCTGCGGATTACGGCCCCTCAAATACTGCCGTACCTACTGTCGCTGGCCAAAGCTGGACTGGCTCACGCCTCCATCAGAATACATCTGGCTGCCATCTCCCGATATACCAGGACTACGGGACGGGCGTCCTTGTGGTCTCATCGCCTGGTGAAGGAATTTATGAAGGGACTATTCCGATCGTTCCCGCCGGTGAAGGCTCCTGCCCCGGCGTGGGAGCTTAATGTGGTGCTGACAAGGCTCATGGGGGCCCCATTCGAGCCTATGCATTCGCCTTTGAAGTTCCTGTCATGGAAGACAGCGTTCCTTGTGGCCATCACCTCCGCACGACGAGTGGGAGAGATCCAGGCCCTATCTTGCAAGCCTCCATACTTGACTTTTCATGACACAAGGGTGGTGGTGAGGACGCACCCCTCCTTCATGCCCACGGTGCCGTCGGACTTCCACCTCAACGAGCCCTTGGTGTTAACAGTTTTCTTCCTGTCGCCTTCGACGCCGGCCGAGTGGACTTTGCACTCGCTGGATGTAGCTAGAGCGCTGAAGTTCTACGTGGACCGCACGAAGAGTTTTCGGAAGACGTCACAACTGTTTGTGAACTTTGGGTCTGTGAATCAAGGGAAGGCTCTCTCGAAGACTTCCATTTCAAGATGGCTCTCCGGCTGCATCATGCACTGTCACCGGTTGGCAAACCGACCGCTGCCCGGCCGTCCGAGAGCCCATTCGACCAGAGCGATCGCTGCTACCACGGCGTTCCTGTCTGGTGTGCCCCTGCTGGACATCTGCAGGGCTGCTACGTGGAGGTCGACACACACCTTCACAAGATTCTACTGCGTCGATCGGGACTCCAGGGAGGAGTCCAGGGTCGGCCAAGCAGTGCTGCGCAACCTGTTTGCCTAAGGTGAGCCTGGTGAGGAGGTAAGAATTGCTTGATGTTGAGTTTGTATGTAATGCTTAATGTTGAGCCTTTGCCACCTCCCGTGGTTGTGCATGTGTATACTGCTATGTATTCTTTTATTCAGGACCATGTGAATCCATGCCAGACCCCATGCTGGAGAAGGAACAAGTTACTTACCTGTAACTGTTGTTCTCCTGCATGGGTCTGGCATGGATTCACATGCGAATCCTCCCACCTACCCCTCTGCGGCTCTTCACTTGGTCATACTGCCACTTGGTGTGCTACCAAATCTGAGGATGGCTGCCAGAGGCGGGGTTTAGGGAGAGGGCAGTCATTGGCTGGTGGCAGTATGACCCAGAGATCAGTGATTGGTTACTACTAAGAAAGACGGATCAGAAACAAAACTGATACTGATTTTTTCTTTACCGAGGATTCCCAGCCTGACGACGGGGAATATTCATGAGCATGTGAATCCATGCCAGACCCATGCTGGAGAACAACAGTTACAGGTAAGTAACTTGTTCCGTCCTTAAGTGTGTTATGCGGATGACTTCAAAAAATGCACAGTAAATCACTAGATGTTTCAGCGTTTTTTCAATGATCCCCCTTTCACAGAATCTGCATCCCACAGTTCGTTCAGAATTATAATTTTTGGTCCAATACTTAATTTTTTCATTTGTGTGGAAAATATTTAGTTTGAATCTCAGTTATAGATTTCGTGCTTTGTTGATTGGAAAGATTAGCAAGTATTGCTATCTTGGATATTGTTTATGGCTGAAGCATGTCGAATCTGCATAAGATTTATAAGAAGCATTCTGCTCAATGATTTTTGCCCAGTCATATTGAAACCATCTCTTTTTTACAGTATTTGCTCGTTCATACAGATCTTTTTGCTCAGTAACAATCAGATTCAAAAGTGTTTTCATCTTGTTGACATATCTGTTTATCGATGCTGGGTGTGCTTTCACAACCATTTTTGCGAGATCTTCATAGAGTGACTTAGCTGGAGGGCATAGCATTTTCCCATAATTCACCAACATTCTCCAGGAAAATTTGACTGCCAAAGAATTGAGGCCTAGTGCATGTAAGATCATAGAATTTGGTAATGCTTTAGGGAACCCAGGACCTCTTTCCAGATTCTCCTTTGTATTCTGTTTAACATTTTGGTGAGGTCAAGTAAGCAGAGATCCAGTCCATACAAGATAATGAGTTCTATCTTCAGAATATAGAAATCTAAAATGGGTAATAAAGAACATTTTGCATGCCTGTGGTATATAATCTTCATTTGGGAGATGAGATTAACTATTTTTAGATTTAAAGTTTTACTCCACATAGCAAGTGAGTTTGCATCTGTCAAATTATATCCCGAATACCTTGTCATAAGGGCCCTTTGTAATATCGCACCCTCCAACTTCCAATCAAACCTACAAACGTTCATTTTGTTGGCAAATACAATTATGGTAGATTTGAAGGGGTTAGCCGAGAGATTATGCTTCGTAGCATATGCAGAGAACAAAATCAGCTTGTTTTGGAGGCCATAGGGTATCCTATCAAACAAAATTGTCATCTTTAAATACTAACCAATTTATTCTGACATCTCCCAATTTAACCTGATAGCGAGATTTTCCCAGATTTTGTTGATATCAGCGATATAAAATTGAAAAGTTTTGCTGCTAATTGACAGCCTTGTTTGACTCCAATTTCAGACTCTCATGGGGTCTGTCACATACATAGAGCGATTAATGCGTACCTGATTAGAGGTCTGATTATGGAGTAAGGCTATCAGTCCCACCAGGTGTTCAGGTATCCCGTATTGGATCATTTTGCTCCACAGCACTGATCGAATAACACTATCAAATGCTGCAGATAAGTCCAATGATGCCATGTGTATTGCTCCTGAGGAGGTTTGATGTGAGGCTTCAAGGAGGTGGGCCAAGATAGTAGCATTTAGGGTAGTGCCCGTCGCTTTCCTAAATCCCTTGAAAGCGGGAACAAAGTTGTTTCTCGGCTACACACTTCAAGTTCTTTCAAAAGAAGGGCTGCAAACACTTTTGCAGGTACATCGATCAATGAAATTGGGCGATAGTTAGCCGGGTCATCAATGGGCCATTTTTTATTAATCAGTACAATTATACCTGTACGCCATGAAGATGGTATAATTTTGGTGACAAAGATAAGATCAAATGCAGGTTTGAAGACTTTCGCCCAAAAACATGGATCATCTTTTAGAAGACAAGGCGGAAGCCCATCTGGTCCAGCGGCCTTTGAGTACGATAGCTTGTTAATAGCCCATATCACATCCTCTAAATGCCACAGACACTTAATGGGAATTTTACTGATGTGTAATTGAATATCAACAGAAGACATTTTTTTGCGTAGGATATATCGTTCTCTAATGTATGTACACCACTCCTGTCCAGTAATGGCAGAACTAAACTCCGAACTTTGCATACAGGTCGGATTCCGAAGTATAGCCCATACGTCTTTTGTTTCACGATTACACAAAAGCCGAATCATTTTTTGATTCCCAGCAAGTGATTTTGCCATCTTCAACCTTTTATAGTCGATTTTAAATTTACTTTGGATTTGCTTTTTGAGCTTGCCGGCTGCTGCAACATCAGTACACATGTTTTTATTGTTCTAATCTCCCTATTGCGTATCCTTTTTAATGCAGCAATATCATTGTTGTAACTGTTAGAATGTACGCTAGTTCTACTTATAGGATGTTGTTTTTGCTAGGAGATGTATATGATCTCTTACCACCGAAGCGTTGTACTCTACCATGAGTAAGTTGTTGGATGCATTCTCAGCCCTCATGTCTGTTTTCCATATATCTTGATTGACCAAATATGCCAGGTTTCTGCACATTTTCAGGTTATATCGAATTGAGTGCATGTCTATCAGCCTCTATCAAAGACAACTTGGGTGTGTACATAAACAATTTAACCAGGATGATTACTGTGAGATTTAGCATCATATGGTCCCCCAAACCTAAATCGCATATTAAAACTGGAGCACAAATCTCTAATAGATTTTTCGAAACAGCAATATAGTCAATCAGTGACCTTGAGTTTCCTCTCCTCCAGGTAAAATCTGTTTGTTCTCGTGCATGGGGGACTAGATGGAAATTACAGTCTTTTAGAAAGTTCAACCAGCATCTCCCATGTTCACAGGACAAAGAGGTAGAGGAATACTGAACTTGACCAAATTTGGCTCCAAAAGAATCATTTAGAATAGCATCAAAGTCTCCTCCTATTATCATCTCATACTTCTTATTGTGGATGAAGGCTTTTTGTAAGATTGCAGCCAGGTCATTTATGATCTCTTCTATGCTGCAGTTCCTAGGGTTCTAATACAGATTAATAATAAGTATGTGAAAATGTTGGATTATCACCTCAACAACAAGCAATTCATTAGTAGAGGAAAGTGAAGTAGAAGAAAGAGAGTGGAGGAAAAACACTATTATGAACTAAGTTCATGAGGCCACCTTAGGGTCGGCCCTGTAGACCCCTTCTAGCAGCATGGGTGTGCGAGGTAAAACCATCAAAGTTCAGTTGTTTCAAAGCCATAGTTTCCTGTACAAGGATAATGCAGGCATTGTGGCATATTGTTTCCTCCACGTGACATTTAATTAAGTTGGTAAACCCACAGCAATTCCAACTTAAGAGGGAGAGGTGTGTGAGTTATGAGTGATTTTGCCTAGTGTCAGGGGCATTCACATTTCTTATGAGAGGTTCTAGACATGCTAACCCTTTAGGAGCATTCACAACTGAAACTAATTGAGTTAGCATGCCTTGCTTTAGTGCTAGATTCGCTACCTCCTGCGTTGCTGTAATCACCTTACTTCTAGTTTTCTCAGGTTGGTGTTCAATAAACATGGTAGACACCTGCAGATTTTGAAATGCATGCAATTCATATCCCAACAGATTAAAATTATCTCTTTGTTCCCACAACATTTTCGTGATTACCAAAGATTTAATTTTGCACAGCATCCTATTGTTAAGTGAAAGTTTAAGCCATTCAATATCTTGGGACTGAAGGCCACGCAAGGTGGGAATTTGTTGGAGCACATTTAACAAGTAATTGCGATTGATTCTATCATTACCATGTGCCTCTACATCACTGCTCCAACCAACAAACAATTGCATCTCTTTAGGTACTTCTTCATATGTCATAGCCTTAACCAAGACCCTCCCACTTGGCGTCTGTGTTCCTTCTGTCTTCAGGGCATCACAATTATTGAACAATTGCTCCTGTCTCTCCTCACTGACACTAGGATTATAACCTTTATCGGGGATGCAGTCTATCCCTTAATTTCTTTTCAGTGGTTACTTACCCAGTGAGTTCTCATTATCAATCTGGGAGTTTTCAGGGTTATCTTTCCTTGGATTACTATGCTTCAAGCATATATATGGTGTTCTTGCTTCCAATTGCTTTGTAGGACCCAATAAAGTAATTGCTTTAGTGTGTTCTCCATCACAGCTATGTTTTCTGAATGTTCGTTTATTTTTCGTTGTCTGATAAAAGGATGCAAGATTCGATTGTTTCATAGATTCCCCAGGTGGAAGATTCGCACCCATAGTGCTTGTCAGGACATCCCCTTTGATGGCTCCTATAGATTTCGTTTTAATCTGTGCTTTTTTATCAGGGACTGTTTTGGCAAGGACTTGTGATGAATTGTTTTGGGCTTGAATTGGCATACAAGAGTGTTGCCCTTCTAGTTGCAGAAGAACTATAGATTCTGCATCAAGCTGACTCAAGTCCAGACCATGCTCCTCGGACAGATTGATTACGCCTTTAGAACACACCTGGCTACACTCCTTATCAACAGCTACCCCACTTTTATGAGTTTTGTTACTCAGTGTTTCATCTGATAAACCACCAGATTTACGTTTTGGTACTTTTTGTTGTTTTTTTGCTCTTCTGACCATTAAATATTTCCACTCCTGATTGTCTTCTGACTTCTGTTCCTCTGCGATGTTCTCAACATTACCATTTATACTTTGAGCCTGTTGTTCAATCATTTCAATCAGAGCAGACGGGCTATCAGGTGTGTCAATATCAATATGTCTCTTTTCCTCATTCACCTGCTCGCCCTGTATGCCACTTTCGTTAGTTGGAATCAGATTGGCTTTCCTCAACAAGTTTTCTAACATCAATATTCTTTCATGGTGAAGCTTGGCTACTTTTATGAGTTCAATTTTGTCAATTTCTTCTTGAGAGGGTATATAACCTTCTTGTTTGTGCAAGGATTTTACTTAATCTTTCAGATACATCTCAGCGTTCTGCTCCTTCCAATTTGTGACGACTTTGTCACATAGGGATTGAATAGGTCGGCCGAATCAGAGCTAGTCTGAGTCATAAGATCTACGTGTACTGCTTTTGTGGGTCGCAACGTCCCATAAAATAGCTTCTTCCAACCTATTCAATTTACCCGTCATTTCAGCTATGGACCCTTTCATCTTCCTAATAGAAAAATTAGTGAATTCGTGACCCATATCTAGCAAGTTGCTTGAATCCATGTTAGAAGGGGGAATGTGACAATTCTGCTTGTTTAAATCTAACATCATTTCATTAATAAGATTGTTTTCATGTTGGGTCATATCATGTTTGTGTATGGACGCTTTTTTATACTCATTCAACGCCATAGGGACAGGGTAAAATTCTCCAATACTGAAATTTGCATTCATTCCCTGTGCCTCCCACTAGAGGAAAGTTCATGGACTTAAATGCTTTCCCCTGATCCCTTTCATCTGTACTATGCTATCCAGGTGGAATAGTGCACATATCGATTTAAACAGTACTATGCAGATGTACGTAATCTCTGTCTATGGGGTGTAGATACGGGAGTAGAAGGCCCCAAAGACATATATACACGCTTATCAAGCTCCGCCATAATGGCCGGAGCTAACATAGAGACATCAGCGATATCACAAGATGCTTTTAGTGCGTCTGGGGCCCTAGTTGGGTACAAATGTGAATTACAGGCTTCAACAAAGTCATTTTCATTATTCTGCGTACCATTCAGTTCACTAAGGTACAGATCTTTGTCTACATTTGTTGCGGCCTGTAGCGTGATAGGTGGGACCACCTTACGCTCTTGCTCCCCTAAGTGTGATACGGAAGCATTATAGGGCAATTTAGACAAATTAAGGAGTGAGGGCACAAATGTACAGATCGCTTTATCTCCTTTCATTTGTGGTTTTAGCTCTTCTTGAGAGTTCATCTCCTCCGTCCCACTCACAGGCAGAGCTTTGAGGTGTACCTTTTCCGTTTTCACCAAAGGACATTTGCGGAATTTCCCATTCCTAAGTGAAGATTCCATTATTTGCTGTGCCAGTTATAAGCCACAGCAATTCACAATACAGTCCCCCTACAGTAGGCTAGAGTTTGTTAGCGCAAGTTCACTTCAAGATCAATATTACGTAACAGCAGGTCTCAAAGGATAAAACCCCACAGTCACCCCACTATTCAAAAAGAGCACATTCACTGCGAGTGTAAAGAAATCACAATACTCTTATTGAAGGGTTGTCAAGAGGCTCAAAGGCCAGTAAGCCTGCAGTCACCTCAATCGCACCGCCCTACTAGAATAATGAGACAAACACGCTGAGTATACTCAGTTTGCACAACCAAGGGGTTCAAAGGCTCTGAGGCCTGCAGATTCCCCTCTATTCAAGGTCTTCCTGAGCGACAAGTGCATATGGCTTGATTACCCTTTATGCAGTACACTACCAGGGGCTCAAAGGCTCTCAGGCCCACAGTCACCTTTACTGGTGTGCTTAACCTTTGGGGGTGTAATACTCACCCCCTTGTCACCAAATTCTACCACAGCAACTCGGGGTTCCAAAAGACTGTGAAGCCCGCAGTTGCTACTGCTGTAGTATAAGAAATACGAGTTTTCTGAACAATATTTAGGAAAAATCACACAACAATTGTTCTCTCCCTATTCGCTGCTGGTACTTTTGTAAAAATACCCCGCTACCCTTCAATTTCACTTCGCCGGCACCGTCGTAATATGAATACTTTCTTGAGCCGTTAATCATAAGGTAGAACCTCACAGTCCAATTCAGAAGTACAAGTATTCAAGTTGATGCGTCTTTGAGAGGATTATAAGTTCCACACGTAGGGGTAACCAATTACTGCGCACACCAAATCCCCATGACGGCGTAGAAACAAACAAAGCACTTGTGGTAAAGTAACAGTGCGTACTATCAGCACTTTGTCAGTGACTATTAGGGGTGCACCACATCCAGTGGCCTCTATTACTAATATAGGAGTAACTTGAATTTACTTCACCTAGATTGCAGATGAATTGCTTACCGCTTTCAGTCCTTGGAATTTTCTGTGAAGCTCAGACGAGACCGCAGCCCACAAAACACAAAACCCACTGCTGGCACACCGCACCGCGCTCCGTGCATGCACGGTGTGTTTGTAGGCAGGAACTCTGTTAGTTGATACAGAAAACCCTTGTTCCAAGACAAAGAATACTTGTATTGCTGGCTTGCTGTGATGCTATATTGCTATATGTTATATTGCTTTGAATCCTTATGGTAATAGTATGCTAATAGTGGGTCACAGGAGCACTTCCCGCACTAGCCACAGTCCCCACTATAGCGTTGTTTTTTTCCGCTTTAAGCACCGGGCTCTAGATCTAGGCTCTAGGCTCGGAGCTGTCCTTGCGCCTAAGAGCCTTAGGGGACCGTGGGGCCAAAATGCTGGCCAAAAGCTTACCACTTTCTGCAGCTGGCTCCAGAGCATTGAGTAGAAATAGGAGCAGGAGCAGGAAATAGCAGACGCTGCTGTCGCGTGGATACAACCAGCTTATTTTTTTTTTTTTGGCCACAAAATTACCAGTCCTCACACGGGTCCACGGGTCCACGGCCTGTCTCCTCGTCCCACCGGCTCTCCCTGGAGCTCCTCTCCTCCAATAGGCCGCTGTCTGCAGAAAGCTAGAGGAAAGAACCTCTCAACATCACTCGTCTCACAAGGTGTCAAGCTGCACTCTACGAACCTCACACAGACGGCCGCTTCCGACACTGTTTCCCCTTGGACATCTGGCAGCACTGTTCATGGAAACTGAATTACCTACAATTTTATTTTTTTAAAAAATCAAAGCCATGCCAATCGGTCACAGCGTCATGCATCCTATAGTTATGTTCACCATTGTTGTTTACGTTGAGCATCTTCAAGTACTGTAGCTCACAATACCATCAACAGCTAGTTCTTCAGTGTTATTATGATTAGGGTATTTATTGAGTGCAGACCTATGTTCGGGAAGCAATGGAGTGATTTACAATCCTAGAGGGAAGAACACGATGAGGGAAGTAGAGAAACAAGGGAGCAGAAAGCTAACTGGGGAAAGCAGTCAATTTGTCAGCAAGGGCTCTACAAGCGGACAAGGGGGGGGGGAACTGTTTGAAGCAGAAAGCTCAGTCTCTGGTAGGGTGGGGAGTGGAGGATGTGTGGACCTCGTGTTGGGGAGGACCCATTCCTTGAAGAGAAGGGCCTTGAGCTCTGTGTACTATCATTCCTATGTGTTGTTCCTGGCAAGTCCCGCCTTTCCTTGCAGCATTTCTTACACTGGATAAAGTATACAACTTTTGACGATTTGCAGTTGCATGTCCCTTGGATCTAATAGTTTCGTCTGTGGTGTTATGGCAAGTTAGTTGGTCTCCTTGCATAACTTCTCTAAGCACTACTTGCTTTCCCTGGAGCGGATGCTACAGTTGGGTGTTCGGTCCTGCAGAACCTCCTGGCATAAAATGGATTACTTTGCATCTTTCACATCTTTCTTCTGTATCTGTACTTCTTTGGGAATCTTTCAAAAGATGAGGACTGGATTTATAGGTAGAAGAAGCTACTTTCCTTTCGATTATGTCTGTAATGTTCTTTGCTGGATACAATAGTCCTCCCACAGAATCCTGTTGATTCCCCCCCCTCCCCAAACAAAATCTATTCCATCCACATAACTCTAAAATTGTTTACTTATGCACATTCACAACAGCCTTAAGGACGACCTTGTTGGACGAAACACGTGTCGGCTGTAACCGAATAAACCACTTTTACACATATTTGGAATCTGATTATTCGTGAAATTGAACCCTCATTTAACCATTAAGGATCTAACCATTGAATAACTGAGTCCTCTGCGTAGTCTTTCTGCACAAACATTACTTCATTCCCACATAACTCTTAATATTGTGTTTTTTTGAGGCAGTTCCATTGTATTTGCAACCCGGGAAAACCCGGTGGATGAAGTAAATTGGAGCCCTTCTAAGCAAATGATAAGGAATGTGTGGGAGGAACACCATATTCATCAGAAGGAATTGTGGCTTTCGCATGCAAAACTACCAGCCTTAAGTGGGTACATTCGGAATCTCAATTACTTTATTTTGCATTTATTTGCTCTGAATGTTTCATGGTCAGGTTTTCCAGGGTTGCAACTCTAGAAATGTTTGGGGATATTTACCTCGGGGTCCCGCATGTGATCTTTTCAAGTCCTGTCATTATGCACTTGGGGACCTTCCCTCCAGGTTCCACCATGTAACGTAGGTGGCTGTTCTATTGAGTGATGTGTCCCTTAGTCGAGGTTCTATCATGTAAAGCCACCTACTCAACAAAAAAAAAAAACAACTCTATGCCTTATGTTCAATTTGAAGCGTTCATTACAGGTTCCAGAATGCTCTTGCATTAAAAACACTTTGCATTTACCATTGTGCAGGGATATCAAAGTTTCCCTCAACCTAGTGGACCCTTCTTTCTCTGGCCTCCAGACATTTTTCCACAGTGTCGGTTTTGTTGGGGCACAACTCTCCTCCTGCATAGTTACTCGCCAGCAGTTTTATTACGCTTCAGCTACTTCTTGTCTTCCGTGGCGTATGCCAATTGCCTCCTTCCTTTTAATCCTCCGGTTCCCTCTCATACTTGGCAACCTTTTGAGTTGGGTGGAAGAAATAGGATTTGTATTCTGCGGGTGAGAACTCCATTGATGCCTGTGGACGGGCAAAGGGATGGCGGGGTGAGTGTACCGACTCTATGGTGGGTGTCCCCCGCCAAAGCATGTGAGTTGATCGGTATACTCAGGCTACCTTGTGGCCACTCATTGTTAGACCTGCAGCAGTGGCCCGCCTCAGGACTTTTTAGCAGCCCGGGCTATGACATTTTTTTGTAGGGTTTTGATTCACAAACGTTCCCTCTACTGTTCTGCGTACGTTCCTCCTCGGTGTCTCTGCTTTCTTGATGCTTTTCATCTGCCACCTTCCTTGATTAGTAGGACCTCCTCACCCATGAGCTTGCACTGCTCCTCAGCACTTTCCCTCAGTTCCTGCAGCCCTTGCCCGTGGTGGTTTCCACTGCTCATTGGCAGTCTCCTTGGCTCCAGCAGGGTCACATTGCCTAGCAGGTAGAACGCTTTCTCAGGCCTTTCAGGGACTCGTCACCTGTACGCTTGCACTGTTCATTAGGCTTTCGCTCTACCAAGGACCTTTGTTATGCTGAGGAAATTGGTGGAAGTGATGCAGTAACTGGAGTGACACACACACTTGCTTCAGGTTTCTCTTTATTCTGATGCTGGCAAAGTAGAGACGGGCCATAGAGGATTGGTAGATGGATATAGTGGCTACTCCCAGGGTGAGTACACCGGTGCCCACCGCCCAGGCTGATGTCTGGCTCCTAACTGACACCGGTGGACTTTGCATTCACAAGATGCACCTAACCTTCCAATGATGACACAGTGTGTGACACAAACAAGGAACCCAGGTCACTACAACCTTCTACTGATATTGTTGTCCTTCTTTTGTGTTAACCATGAGTCTGCTTACCTTACCATAGACATGGTGAACAGACCTAGAGAATGCTGTTTTGACAGGCGAGGTGGGCACCTTGCAACACATTACCAAAAGTTAGTAACTGTCTCTTCGCTTCACAATGTATCTGTGACCGGATTTAAAGAACTGTTCTTTTTAAACGCCTCCATCTTCTTTTTTTTATATTGCAGACAATACTGTGTCAATATCCCAGAGACGCTCCCAAAGCTGCTCCTGTCTGTGAAATGGAACTCAAGGGACGAAGTTTCACAGGTATAAAACTAAAGCAATGAAGACACCTGTACAGCAGCTTTTTATGACCCCACAGCGAGTGTTCATATCTTTATGTAATATATTCATGTTTATCAAAGTATGTGTGTTTATTACACAGCCACGGTAGTGGCTGTGTAGTTATGGTTAAGTTGGTGTTTCCATAGGAAGAGCACTTTTTGGGCGGCTTATAACTTCGCTCCCCCTGGACGAATCCTCACCAAACTTTGCAAAAAAAGTATATGGCCCACTCTGAATTTTTTTGCAAAGTCTGGTGAGGATTCGTCCAGGGGGGGAATAGTTATAGGGGGGGTCCCAAAACCTTTTTTTTTTCCCATAGACTGGATGGGAAAAAACTTTGCGCACGGCTACAGCCCGAACCGCTGGATGGATTTACACCAAATTAGCAGCCTGGTCCTGAAAGCGTGCTTTTGCAAATTTGGTGTAAATCCGTCCAGTAGTTTTTAAAAAAATGACCAAAAAGTAAGGCAAAAAAAATAGTGATATCCGTGTTCGCTTCGCTGACGGACTTCCCTGTTCGCTCCGCGGACAGCACCCCGATTGGCCCATGGCCTTGCGTCATGTCCGCGGACATGCAACGTGTTCGCTGATTGGACGGCGAGGGGCGTGGAGCGCGTCAGATTTTCTGTGGCGCCCGCCATCTTGTATTCGCTGTCGACCGCGTACAGCACGGTGAAACGTGGATAAAAAATTGTATTTAGTGCCGTGTGTAAGAGGGTTTGGGGAGTTTGGAGGAGTATGAGATAGGTTCAATGTTTTGTTTTTTTATGTGCTAGACGTTTTTGTTGCCTTCGATTTGTCCCCGGAGAACACGGCTGTTCTGACATTTTGTAAATAAACTAAATGGTGGGGTATTTAGAGGACGGAGTATGTGTCATTTTTGTTCCCAAGGAAGGTAAAAATGAGCTATGAACACTCGCGGTGTACTTAATTGTTCGTAAATACACAAACTGGGGGTGTCCTCAGGACGCTGTCCGTATTGTAATCTGTCTAGTTGAATGTGTTCTAAGAACACTCGCTGTGTCCCGAAATGGTTGCAATTACACAAAATGGGCATGTTCTGAGAACGTTGTTTGTATTGTTCGTTGTCAGGGTGAAAGTGTTTTAAGACCACTCCTTTTGTCTGCTAATAGTACAATTTCCTATGGGCGTCAACCGATTTTTTGTCCACTAAAGAAACGATAAATCCGGCTGGTGTGCGCCGACATTATGTGATAATCCTATGACTGGCGCTATTGACCTGGCTGACTTGCTTTTGCGACACTAAATCATATCTCCCGCCCCTAAGCCTGATATTATCAAAGCATTCATATTCCCCGCCTCTCTCCGTGACGTTACAGGGTGCGTCATCAAACGCGCCCAGTTCTCTGCATTCCTAAGTGACTTTACACAGAACCCGGAAGACAACACATATTATGTCACAACACAGCGCGCCACAATTCGGAATATGTAACAGTGATTTAAAAGCAAACAGCAAGATTGTAAATTTTGTAAAGTACATTTATTTGACATCAAATGTTTAGAGAATATTCAGCCATTTGCATGTCTTTGTTGTCGATCTGTAAAAGTTCATGTTGAGACACGCGATGTTCCTTTGCGGTACAGAGGGTGTTAGATCAGCTTACAACTCAGTGCGCCACAATTCGGAATATGAAACTGTGGTTTAAAAGTAAACCGCAGGATTTTACATTTGGTAAAGTACATTTATTTCAGATGAAATGTTTAGTGAATATTCAGCGATTTGCTATTGTCTCTGCTGTCGATCAGCAAAAGTTTATTTGGAGCCACGCGTTGTTCCTTTGCGGTAGATAGGCTGTTGGTTTATGATAAAAGCAGTAAATGGTCGCTCTGATAATCGGAAGGTTGCTCCAACAACGAGCCATGAGACCACCCTATTGGTTGGTATGTTGTTTGTAGCCGCTAGTACTGCGTAAGGGCATATTGGTCCTTGGCGATTGTCCCATAAAATGGTGAGGGTCATGAAGTTGCATATTTGGACCTGCACCTGGCAGTTGAAGACCCCATCCGCTGGAGTCTGTAAATCGTGACATAGGCAAAATGGGGCCACATACCTGTTTTAAAAAACATAAATTAGTCTCACCAGCCGATCTTCATTAAAAATCATCATTTTATTTATTAGGGCGTGAAACTATTTGCTATCGAAGATAGTGCAATGGAGTATGTTAATAATAAAATAATAATATTTTCCCATTCATATAGCGCTAAGAACCGTGAGGTATCTAAGCGGTGCTTATTATTAACCACGGTGTGTGGTGCTCATTTATCGACCACGGAAGGATGAAAGGCTGAGTTTGGCCTTGCCGGGATTCGAACTTGCGTTAGCAAGCTGTGCACGGATGTCAAAGCGAGCGTTGTACTCGCTGTGCCACTTGACAGGCTACAGTGAAGTGGCACAGCGAGTAGAGCACTTGACCGCCTATAGACCGGTTAAATTATTTCTATTAACCCACCCTGGGTCGTCTGCCTTTTTCAGAGCCCTCTAAAAGACAGGGGATCAATTCGGCGGTGATAGTGCGCGGTAGAAAACATTATGCCACTTTCAACGAACAAGTTCAACTTGAACGGTCTTTAATGCTACGCTATTGCAATTATATTTGGTATAAAATAATCTAAAGGGTTACTTACAGTACAATTGCAATTTCCATTGTCTACGAGTATCAGTAGTGCAGTCCCAAAATACGACTCCGCGTGTGCGAACGATCTTTCGCATAGTGATATAATATATAAAAGTGGTTTCGTTTCAGAAATTTCATCCTTATCTTCTCTTACGTTTTAGCAACACTCCTTCAAGAGAAGTCTTTCATCACAATCTCTGTCCGTCAAGGTCAAAACACGATACAACCTTATAGTCCGCTTCGTGAGCCTCTCCGGGGCCCGAGAAAAAAATGGAAGCAGCTGACCTTCACCGTGAACGAGCATAAATTCTTACTTTGCAACATTCTGTGTAAAGCCATCTGTGAGAAGTTGTTTTTTGCACGCCATGTTTGTATATTGTTTGCGTCATATTAAAAAAAGTTTGTTTAAGGGACGTTATGGTTCTAAGTACAGCCGAAAGACCCCTGAAAATCGCAAGTTATGGTAAGCTATGAAAAATAACTCACGCCACCACCGTGCACTGCTAAGACTAACACCCAGGACATCAAAGATGACATCGCAAATGTCATTGATGAAATCACTGATGACATCACATGTGTATGTACTTTTCATGGAATTTGTGTACTAGGGATTTTTATTATAATGTTGCGAAAAAAGTGTCAAGGATATTGCAATTAATATCATACCGTTATTAGTGCTTTGAATGATGCATTGATATAAATAGCATTGTATTATGGGATTCTATCTAGTATACTGAGCTACTAATGGAGAAACATAGCATTGTGTGCAGAGTACAAGATGAAAGTATAATATTTGTAATGTTAATATGTTGAATAATGAAATGATAATTGTCCTGAAATGTTCGAAAATTCACAAAATGGGGGTGTTCTGAGGACGTTATTCGTATTGTGTGATTGCTTAGCTGTATGCAATGAGGGAATGTCACAGAGAGTAAAGTGGACGCCGTCCGCGGACACTGCGGCTGTTCGTGGACAGGGCGTGCTACATCTGGGTTTTTCCAGGAAATCCAACATGGAAAGAAGACTGTACGGATCAGCCAATCAGATGTCGAGGTTGTGGATTTGTGTTGAAAGAGACTGTGTGCAGTGAAGATGGCAGAAGTGGAGAAAGTCAGGGTGTTGGTGCTCGGAGATATGTTTGTACATGGTTTACAACAGTACGCTGAATGCAGGCATGTTGCAAAGAACTTTGATGTCAAAGGAGTGGAGGTGTTGTGGAGCCCTGTGCCTGATTGCAATGTACAGGGAATTGTACAAGTTTGTGAGGATATGGCCACGATGAACAGTCCGCATGTGGTAGTTTTGCACTATGGTGCTTTCCATTTGGGCAACGTCAGTGCCCCTACTTTGTTGGCTGATTTGGAACGCTTGGTTCAAGCCGTAATGAAGATCCTTCCAAATGCAAAAGTAATTTTTTCTGGATTACGACCTAGGGCAATATGGGACAATAGTTCAGTTTTTTGTCCTCAGCAAAACATTGCTAGGTGTGTCATCAACCGAGGCATGTGTGCCTTCATGCTTAGAGCTGGCATGTTCTTCTGTAACAATGAGAATATTGATGCCAGTAATGCTGTTAATTTTAAAGAAGATGGCATTTCTTTCTTTTACGGAAAATGCTTTTCTATTTTGGAATGTAAGGGTTGCTTTGGAGAAGGTTATGTGAAGATTTTAGGAGTAAAGTAAGAAAAAAAACCAAGAAAAAAAATACAAAATAACAGGTGTCTGTCAAGCATCTGTAAAAAAATAAAAACTGCTCTTTTCAGAGCCAACTTCAAAGTGGAAATGGGGCACACTATTTAAATTTACATTCACCACGCTCAGATTTTCAATATGTCCGTGGACATGGCGGTAGTCCGCAGACATGAAAATCACTACGAGGGGGTTAGTATGTTCTATGTTACATGTATATGAAGTCAGGGATATTATGGTTAAGTTGTACTACTAAAATCCTATGAAATTCAGTGAAAAAACTTTGTTAAAGGGACGTTATGGTTAAGTTGCGCTACTAAAAACCTATGAAATTCAGTGAAAAAACTTTGTTAAAGGGACGTTATGGTTAAGTTGCGCTACTAAAAACCTATGAAATTCAGTGAAAAAACTTTGTTAAAGGGACGTTATGGTTCGAAAAACCCTTGAAATTCGGCAGTTATGGTAACATAAACAACCATAACTCGCGCCACCGTGCACTACTAACACTAACACCCAGGACATCAAAGATGACATCACAAATGTCATTGATGACATCACTGATGACATCACATGTGCATTTACTTTTCATAAAAACTCTGTACAAGGGATTCTTATAATGCTGACCAAAAACTGTCAAGGATCATTGGGATAAATATCATGAGCTAATTAGTGCAGTGCATTGATATAAATAGCATTCTATTATGAAGTTCTATCCAGTATACTAAGCTACTCATGCAGAAACATAGGCAGTGTGTGCAGCATACATGATGAAGGTGCCATATTCATAATCTTGCCATGTTGAATACTGAAATAACTGCTTTCTTATTAGAGTTTTGCGTACTGTGAAACATGTAATAAGTAGATAATAAAACCCACTTAATACATAATTATTACAGACAAAACACAGAGACAACAACGCATACAAATATGAGTATATACAGGGACAGTGAAGTAAACAAAAAAGCAGAAGTAGTAGCAGAAAGAGTTCATAACCTAACTGATTGTCTTTATACAGAGAAACTATTGCTCTGTTTCAAAGCTGCTACTTACCATATGTATGTGTATCACATGATGTGACTGCACCCAAAGGAAAGGAGAGTGAGTATAATGTATACAAATATGAGCATATACAGGGAAGGTAGAGTAATAAAAATAAAACTATGAGAAAGTGCTGATAACCCTAATGATTATCTTCATGCACAGAAAGGATTGCTCGCTTTGAAGCCTGTGTCTTCCGCTATGTATATGTTTCATATGATGTGACTTGACCCTAAGTCTACAAATATAGTACCTTTTCAATGTTTACTTCCTGACTGTTACTGAAGAAAACTATGTGGCTTCGATATGTCAGTAAAGGATAAAAAGGGAGAGCCAGCCATGCGATGTCATCAGTGATGTCATCAATGACATTTGTGATGTCATCTTTGATGTCCTGGGTGTTAGTGTTAGCAGTGCACAGTGGCGCGAGTTATGGTTGCTTATGTTACCATAACTGCCGAATTTCAGGGGTTTTTCGGTTTTACTTTGAACCATAACATCCCTTTAACAAAGTTTTTTCACTGAATATATATATGCATATGACTGTCATAGTAATGTTAGGCACTTGCACCTTACTATATACTACTTGCTGTAGGCATATGCTTCCTAGTAAAATGATGACGATTGATTTTTTCAAATGGTTGACTGCAATTGCAACAGCCAGTAAGTCACCTCTTCACTGTTTATTAATTGACTTTGTGTATTTAAAGTGGGCTCCCACTACAGGGAGGAGTAACTGTGAACAAGCCACCGTAGTGTGGCTAAGCGCGTCAGTCAGCGTCTTTTTATATCGGGAAGCCTTTTTTAAAACTGCTATGATTTAATAAAATTCATTTTTTATTTTCATACAACTTTGTTGGGCAGTTTTTGGAGTTCCTGAAGCCTTTGATGTTTGTGTCAATTTGAGCCGTTGTTTGGTGAATACCCAAGGTTGATGGCAGTGCAGCTCTACATAATGAGGGCCTAACCACCTGGGCCCTTTTCCTGGGGTGTGGGCTGGGGATGGAAGCCGTGTTCGTCTCCGGACGAGTGATCTTCCGTGATGTTAATGGGCGAGGCACTCTGTGCAAGTGTGGAGGCTTGCCTGACGTCGTGCGGCGACCTCGACCGCCCAGAGGACGTCCTTTCGGACCGCTCCTTTTGTGCCTCTTTCCGAGGTTTCGACGACGTCGAATCTCGGGTGGGTTTTTTGTGTTTAGTGTGTGTATGTGTAACGCTCTTGTCGCCGGGGGACTTCCCCATAGTCGCCGGGACGGACGACCTTCCGAGGCCGGGGACGTGCGTTAGGCTGTCTTTCGACGCCTTGGTGCCCTCGCCGTCCGAAAGTCCGGCGTCGCTGAAGGTACCCTCCGCCTCCATAGCTGCTAGCTTGGCGTGGTGGGCCCAACGCTTGGTGGAGCGGTCCTTAAGAGTTTTTGTCTTAAACCTGCTACAGGCCCTGCAACCCGCCTCGGGGTGGTCTCTGGGCAGGCAAAGGTTGCACGTAGCGTGCTTATCTACCCAAGGGTATTTTTTATTACACTTGGGGCAAAACTGAAAGGGCGTACCCTCCATACGCACCTGTGGGCAGCGGGCAAGTGTGTGTAGGTAAGAAGGTGTTTCTAACCGAGTGTGGAAGTGTACCACCCCCCACTCTCCCTACTGTAGGGCCGAGGCCAGCGGCCCAGGCCCGAGCCGAGGCGGAAGCCTCAAGGCCCAATCCGTCGGGTTTCGACGTTGATCTCCTCCCCGGTTCGGCGTCGAGATGCTGGTCGACGTAGAGGTGAGAAAATGGGGCAAATTAGAATTAGTTTTAGTGTAAATATGGCAAAGCCAGGGAACTCCGATGAAGTGCTTCCGACCAGAATGGCGGAAAAAAACAATCTGGGGATCCTAGACGCGTGAGGGATCATGGGTACAGTGGACGTCACACTAGGGATAGTATTACTGGCACGCCCTGTGTCGACGCCCTTTTTCGACTTTCGAAAAACAAACTGTAATACTCCGCAGCTTCCACTAGATGTCGGCCTATGCACAGCATGTGAATCTAAGCAGATACAAGCATCAGAAATACGATTACGGTGAGTAATGTATCCCATATATATATATATATGTGTGTGTGTATATTTTGGTGTGTATGTGTGAGAGTTGTGCATTAAGTGAGATACAAAATCGAGCATGTCAAGTAGCTTTCGACACTATCAAGTGATAACTGGCAAACAACCGCCAAAAGGTGTACTTCAATCCCAACTGGGACACGGAGGTCACAGTTGACACCAGTCTGGTCAGACTAGGTGCCATCCTTGCCCAAACCGACCCATGCAACAGCTCGGACATGAGAATAGTGACGTACGCCAGCAGGGCGCTCACCACTATAGAGCAAGCCTATACCCAGGCAGAACGTGAGAACCTAGCTGCGGTTTGGGCTTGCGAGAAACTTCTCCACTTTGTCATCAGGATAACATTCCTCCTCATACCAGACCATCAGGCACTCCTTTACCTCTTCGGGAACCCCAAGATTAAGATGCCACTGCGCATAGAACAATGGTGCATTCGCCTGCAAGAATACAACTACACCATCATTCACAAGCCGGGAGGAGAGGCCAATTCGACAGACTACTTATCGAGACACCCCATAAGTGCACCGGAACATGGGATGCAGCCTGAAGCGGAAGCATACATTGGCTACCTATCCTTTAATGCACTAGTCCCCCACCATCACGACGGACCTCTTAGCTGAGAAGAGCAGGGCTTACCCCACCATTCAGGGGGCCATCCAGCTTAGACATACCAACAGGTGGCGACACCTGACGACAGAACGCTTTGAGAATGGGGAGGTGGATAAGAGAGACCTGCAGAGAATGGTGAAGCTATTGTGGCCCCAAAGAGTCAGTACACACAAAGGCCACAGGGGAATCGCCAATACAAAGAAAATCCTCCGAAACCCGGTGTGGTTCCTGTACATGGACACAATAGTGGAGGACACGCTAAAGCACTGCACCCCATGCCAAATAAAAGTGGCAAGCAGGCCCTGATGCCCGCTCCAAACAGTCCCACTACCTGAGGGACCCTGGCAGAGGGTGGCAATGGACTTCTATGGGCCCCTAGAAGGAGGCCATGAGGAGGCCATCTATTGGTAACCATTGACAAATAGTCTTGCTTTCCCATGGTAAAGCACGTCCCGTCCGCTGCATTCAACCATGTAGTGGCAGCAATAAACAAACTATTCAACGAATGGGGCGTTCCTAACATAGTCAAAACGCACAATGGCTCACCATTCCAGGGTCAACAATTCAGGAAGTTTTCAGCGCACTTAGGATTCCACCATCAAAGGATCATGCCACTGTGGCCCCAGGCCAATGGCATGGTGGTACGGTTTATGGCTCCCATAAAGAGGACCCGGTGTCCGGTTAAATGTTCGGAAAAAAAAGGATCGAATGACCTTTTAATCGGATACAAAAGGACCGAAAAAAAGGATCGAATTTTTTTTAAAATTTTATTTATATATTTTTTTTAGTTTAGCATGTAAAAAATACTTTTTTTTATAAAAAGAAAATGGGGACATGGGGGAGAAACCCCCATTTAAAAAAAAAAAATTGAACCTTTTTTTCGGTCCTTTTACTGTCGAAAAAAAGGCATTTGAGCCTTTTGTTTTCAAAACTTTAACCTAGAACCAGAGGACCCGCCAGAAAGCAGCCACAGACCTGATGGCCATGCCCCAAGCCATCTCCAAAATGCTAAGGAGCTACAGGAATACACTGCATGAGACAACCGGGCGAGCACCCACCGAACTGATGGTAAAATTCAAACCACAGACCCCACTATCGCAACTGGAAGACTGCACCCTGGCGGAGGACGCAGAGATCAGGGAGCGCGAGGCCGCAATAAGGTGGAAAGCCAAAGAGTGGACCGTTTGGAAGCGAAAGGCTCAAGAACATCAACCCCCAGTGGGTGAGGTCGTACTCGTCGGACAGAAACAACAGAGAAAGACCGACACCAGATATAGGCCCGAGCCGTTCGTGGTCACTGAGGTCAAGGGACCAACGGTCACGGCCCTGGGAGAAGACGGTGAGATCACCCAAACTGCCTCATTCTTCCGCAAGCTATTCCAAGAGGATTCTGACAAAGAGACACAAGTGGTAGAAGACGAAGAAGAGGAACCTAGGATGTGTCTTGAAAAAGGGCAAATCTTCCTCGGGACCAGCCCTTGAGAGCAAAAATTACCCAATTCAGCCCAAAATACAGGTTCTATCGTGTTGAGCAGTGAACTCATGCTAGTGACAAATGACACCTTCAAAATGTTTACCATTTATTAGACAAAAAGCATAAACAGTAAAATTTAGCAGCACTTTGGAATTCAAGTTAGAGAAGATTGCAAAACACAAAGCTTAGAGAAATACAAAATATAGAGAAACATAGAGAAACACGTCTTGCGCCCCTTCAATCAGCGCTGGGAGACCCTGGCCCTCATAAGCTAGCTGTTGCCAGCCCCGCTCAGATGACATCGCTGCAGGGTGCCGACAGAGCATCAGGTTCCATGCACTCACTCTTGCTCGGAGCAAGTCCGCGGATGGATATCCCACCAGATTCATGTGGGCATGCATTTTTTAAATCTCGTGCTGTCAGTCACCATGACGCACAGTTCCAGAACTTTCCCTTTTCAAAAGAAAGACCGACACCAGATATAGGCCCGAGCCGTTCGTGGTCACTGAGGTCAAGGGACCAACGGTCACGGCCCTGGGAGAAGACGGTGAGATCACCCAAACTGCCTCATTCTTCCGCAAGCTATTCCAAGAGGATTCTGACAAAGAGACACAAGTGGTAGAAGACGAAGAAGAGGAACCTAGGATGTGTCTTGAAAAAGGGCAAATCTTCCTCGGGACCAGCCCTTGAGAGCAAAAATTACCCAATTCAGCCCAAAATACAGGTTCTATCGTGTTGAGCAGTGAACTCATGCTAGTGACAAATGACACCTTCAAAATGTTTACCATTTATTAGACAAAAAGCATAAACAGTAAAATTTAGCAGCACTTTGGAATTCAAGTTAGAGAAGATTGCAAAACACAAAGCTTAGAGAAATACAAAATATAGAGAAACATAGAGAAACACGTCTTGCGCCCCTTCAATCAGCGCTGGGAGACCCTGGCCCTCATAAGCTAGCTGTTGCCAGCCCCGCTCAGATGACAGCGCTGCAGGGTGCCGACAGAGCATCAGGTTCCATGCACTCACTCTTGCTCGGAGCAAGTCCGCGGATGGATATCCCACCAGATTCATGTGGGCATGCATTTTTTAAATCTCGTGCTGTCAGTCACCATGACGCACAGTTCCAGAACTTTCCCTTTTCAAAATATAGGCTTGCTCATGGAAAAACCCAACTCTCTCTGAGATGCTCCCTGCTCGCTCCTACCCCCTCCCTTGGAGCCCTCTCTGCGAAAGCACTGGAATGTCCTCATCAGTGTGTGGGCAAGGCCGTACCAGGCCTTCTCAGGGAAACAGGATTGGTTTACGAAGCCATGCAGGGCTACAGTTAGAAAGGCAGAATATTCTAAGAGAAGCCGAGATGAATTAACCCCATGTGAAAAAGCTCTAAAAGGCATGCACTCATAGCTTAGTGCCCATAGCGCTTCAAAGATCTAAGCGCTATATAGGTGCTATAATGCTCCAAACCCTCCAATAATGTCTTTATTAGCTACAGAACTGGGGCCTCCGCCCTGCCTGTCTATGCACAATGCAAATGTGACCTGCCACCCCTACTAGGCCTGCATATTCCTTGTAGCTCCCTAAAGCGTAATGGAGGCGATATCGCACATTACTTTCAGCATTACTTTCAGCATTTAGCACATACTTTGAATAAACTATTGGCTTTCAGCGGCTAATGCTGTCATCTAAAGCCCTGATTGGCAATTTGGCACTTTGTATATCACGACAGGATGGAACCGCCTGAGGATCCCCCGCTGATGGCGCCCGACGAGGAGGCCTGAGATCCACAGGGCCGACCCAAGCGAACCATATGCAAGCCCCCCCCCCCCCACCTCATTGAACAGATGTAGGCCACAAACGTCCGCGATTAGTAAGGGGGGATGTTATGGGCCAATAACGAGGCCCCTTTTAAAAGGGCGGGGCGGGGGTCCAAAGGTGGGAGCTTGGAGTGGAGTGGAGTGGAGTGGAGTGGAGTGGAGTGAGGGGAGGGTACAGGGAAAAGGACAGTTTGTTAATTTAAGAGGAACAAAGAAGAAAGACGTGTGAGCCTTGTGTTCGGTGTATTATTGAATGCACGTGCAAAGGGGGGGATGGACTGTGCTGGATGTGGCTTAAATGAAGGGCATATGATTTGGGCAAAGGCCACATGCCCCAATCAGTAAATCGTGGGCTTGTGCTTTGCCCCATCTTGCATGGTCTCAGGTGGTATTGTTTGAACCCATTCAGCGGTTCTAGTTTTCACTGACTTCTTTTTTAAAGTCATAATTTTGGTCGTACGCTTTTGTGCGACGAGAATTTGTCCAGTTTAAAAATAAAAAATGTTATGGGGTGTCTGTCTCCCCATGTCCTCCTCAGTACTTCACACCCCATCTCCGCCTTCCGTACCCGCATTCCTCTACATGCACATATATACAGACATTAAAAAAACGGGTGGAATTCTGGTCGTGCAAAAATGCACGCCCAAAGTGACCACTTTAAAAAGAATTCTGATACCCCAGTCTGCCTACCGTTAATAAAACTCCCTCTGTTTCAGTTTTCAAATAAACATGCGTCTTTAAATAAATCCCATTCTGACTTGGGATCATATATGCCAACACTCACGATTTAGGCAAGAGACTCCTGCTTTTGCTAATTTTTGTATTTCTCCCTTTGAAAATAAGTCTAACCCCAGTGCAATCCAATGGGAAAAGTGGGTTCTCGCACTTTCTTCGGCAAAATCTCCCTCCGAGGAGCTCCAAAATTTTGGCATGTATGCAATTGAATCGGTGTGCAAATCATCTTCATTTGATAAATAAAGTACCCTGCTCATGTTTCAGCTCCGCTGCTGCCTGCCTGTCCCGTACTAATCTGCATCCATTAAGCCCCTGCACGGAAGAACTAATGCTGTGCACATCCTCCCTAAGAAGGCACCAGGCCGGGTCACTTTAAATATACCCATGCTGCCCAAAACCAGACCACATGCACGTCCGGCCCCTTTAGCCGGCCCTGAAATCGCCTGGGAGAGCACACGTGAGAAAGCAGAGGAGGACAGACAGCACATATATATATTCCGCCAGTTTTTATTTGTATATATATTTCTAAAGCTTGTGGAATCTGCTTAGATCACATGCTGTGCATAGGCCGACATCTAGTGGAAGCTGCAGAGTATTACGTTTGTTGTTTTCGAAACTCAAAGGGACGTCGACAGGGTGTGCCAGTAATACTATCCCTAGTGTGACGTCCACTGTACCCATGATCCCTCACGCGTCGAGGTCCCTTAGACTGTTTTTTTCCGCCATGCTAGACAGACGCGTATAGCAGAGTTCCCTTCAGCGCTAAGCCATTGATTTTTCACAATTAACGATAGTATTTCTTTCTACCCTTTCACCGACCTCCGAAACACCACACCGGTGAAGACAAAGACTACCTGTCGGAGACCACCGTCCCGGCCTTGGAAGGCCACCCCGGGCCTCGGCCCAGACAGTCGGGAGAGAGGGGGGAGGCCATTTTAGAATGCATATTCTCCCCTTCCTATAACTTGTTCGCCCAGCTGCCATAACCATAACCTATAATTATGGAAAATAAACCATTACAATTTTGCCCAAAGAGTAACCGTAAATTCCCTTGGTTAGACAAACACTTAGTTTGTAATTTGTGTCTTCCAAGAGACCACGTCGAAACTTCTTGACGAGCGTGTAAGCTCTTCAAGCAGAAGACGTTAAAGGACAGCTCCACAAAACGCTGGGCCCACTATGCCAGGCAACTCGAGGCCATGGAGGTAGAGGGAACCTGTAGCGATGGCAGCGACACCAAACTTTCGGATGGCAAGGGCAACGGAGTAGCTTCAGCTACTCAAGCGCTGACCCCCGACCCCGTAGGACAGGCCGGTGGCCATGTTGTGGGGACTACACCCGGCGGCGGCAGTGCTACAAAAGCACACACCACTAAGCACATAGGACCTAATCGAGATTCGACACAAGTCGAATACTCGACAACGTTCAACACCCAGAGAAAGGTCCACTAAGTCCCGGTCCTCTGGGCATTCTCGATCAAGGTCGCCACACGACCGGGTTCAACCGTCGAAGGACGGCAAGGGTGTCGCTCGAAAAACTCCTTCTGAAGATCGATCGTCCTCGGACGATGCCTTGGCTCCCACCTCAGAAATTCAACGCTCTACGTCAGATAAAGCGGCAGACCCCAAGAAGTCTGTAAAATGCTCCTCTGGACCCAAGGGAGTGAGAAAACATCACAAAAAGACCTCGAAGACCCCTCATAGGGACTTGAGCCCTCCTAGGGAGAAGACACCACAGAAGGGAAAGCATATATTATCCAAGCCCATAGAAAAACCTAAGGATTCTAGGCCTTAAGTAATACCTCCCACTAATGAGGACTTGGGTCTTACCCCTCAATCTATGGTGTTCCCAAGTTCCAAGGAATGGTCTTCCCAAGATATTGATAGAGTAATGCGAAGAATGACCTTTATGGACAATTTTTACGAGAGCAACCCAGATTACTTTAAGTTTCCACTCCACTCCTCCCACCTCAGCCCCTTCTGGCTCTGAAGCCTCTGCCTTACCTACTCATCCCCCTTCTAAAAGGTCTCGCTCTAATGTTCCCTTACAACGTACGGTTATAGATTAATATGACCGTGAATTAGACCAAGAAGATATCTCCTTTGTGGAGGCATCTGACCCTCAACTTAATGAGGTGAATACAGATGAACCTTATTACGTGGATGACGAGGACCCCGAGGCAGACCAGGAGGCTAACATGTACTGCATAGACTCCCCTCTTAATCAAGACACTCCAGTTGTCGAGTCCCCTGTGGATAATCGACCCCTCCTCAGGGAAGTATTAGGCTCGGCGGTGGAACACTTCAAATTGGCACACAAGAGGTACAGGAGGATAGAGACTTTGCAGAACAAATCCTAGGGGACAAAAAGACAGTGGGCCAGTTTATCCCGCTACTAGGATCAGTGCAATGCAGGATACAGCCATCCTTAGAAGCACCCAATCTCACACGGGCCGTTAACCCGCACGTGGAGAAATTCATTAGGCCTACACCCTCAGACCCTTTATATATTAGAGGCCAACTGAAACCAGGCTCCTTAGTTGTCACTACAACTAGAAAGAGAGCAGGCTCCACCTTATAAAGAAAGCAAAAAGATCTATGCCATGGGCAGATAGGTCACCTCATCTGCGGCCTATCAAACCAGTATAGCCAGCAATGCAACCCTCTTGGCTAGTTATAATTGCCATAAGTGGGAAGAGATTTCTGCTTTACTTTCATCTGCCCCGGAGCCACTCGGATCACAACTAGCTCAAGTGGCAGCAGATGGAAGGGCCGTATCTACCTTTCTCCTTAAATCAAATTTTGATGCAGCGGACAATGCCGGAAGAGTTATTGCGGAGGGGATGGTTACGCCAGTCAGGTTTTAGACCGGAAACGCAGGTCACTCTAATAAATATACCAGTGGAACCTAACATGCTCTTCAGTAAGGCCGTAGAAGACGCACTTAAAATTGCAAAGGACGAGTATGACACTCTAAAATCCTTAGGTCAACTCACTAACAAGCCTACTGGTCAGAGAGGTAACAGTAATTTTCGCCGTTTTCGGGGCCAAAATTCTCAGAGGATCCAGCTACAATAAGGGCCAAGGCTCCTCTTGGGGAGGTAATCAAGGACAAGCCTTCCAAGGCTATCCCACAGGACAATGCAGAGGTTGTGGTCGGGGCAGAGGCCCAGCTCTAGGTGGCACTCCACCTCAGAGCAAGTCACGTTCCGCTCCAGGTGTCCTCCCGTGCTTCCCCAGTAGGACGTTTTTCCAACTTCACCCACGCATGGGAGGGAATCACCTCAGACAGATGGGTGCTGTCCACGGTAACAGGGGGCTACTGTATAGAACTACTTCAACGTCCTCCCAACCACCCCCCACGACAGAAAATACACTCGGAAGAACATCAGTGGATCCCTCTAGAAGAGATACTACACTTCTATTCAAGGACGCCATAGTAGTGGTCCCAGCCAAACAGGTAAACAAGGGTATTTATTCAACTTACTTCCTTGTGCCAAAGAAAGATCTAACAATGCACCCTGTATTAGATTTACGCCCTGCAAACAAGTATGTCAAGCCACAAAAGCTCTGCATGACTAGGCTACAAGAGGTAATCCCGCTACTAAAAAAGGGGGATTACATGGCAATACTGGATATGAAAGATGGCTATTTTCATATTTCAATGTTTCCAGCCCACAGAAGATTCTTGCGTTTCAAGATATCGAACAAGGTGCTGCTCTTTGGAATAGCCTCGGCTCCAAGGGTATTGACAAAGGTACTGGCGGTGGTGGCAGCGCACCTGCGCAGGGAGGCATTCCCAGTGTACCCTTACCTGGATGACTGGCTCGTAACAAGGGAAATGCCTCTGATTTGCAGACAAAACATCCAAACAACTATCAACCTCCTCTTTCAATTGGGCTTCTCCATCAACGAGAAAAAAATCAAGCCTAGTGCCAAGCACTTCAAAACAGTTCCTAGGAGCTGTCCTAAACACAGAGGAAGGATTGGTCTTTCCTTCAGAGGAAAGAGTAAAAAAATGTGTTACTGCAAATACCACATTATCAGGCCGGCAGCCAGATAAGGGTGCGCAAAGCAATGTGTTTAATAGGCATGATGGCATCTTGCATTTACCTGGTTCCTCTCCCGCGCCTGCGCATGCGTCCTATACAGGAGTGGTTGTCGAAACAGTGGTCTCGGGCAAGCGGTCAGTGGGACGATCTAGTGGTCGTTTCGCCAACACTGGTACAAAACCTTCACTGGTGGACAAGAGAAAACCTAACCAAAAGGAAAACCTTTCCACAAACCAGAGATACAGGCAGTTGTCACAATGGACGCCTCACTGGCAGGGTCGGGGGCTCACTACCTTCACCGCACAGCTCAGGGTCTGTGGTCTCATACTGCAGCTCAGAACCACATCAATGTGCTGGAACTTCTGGCAGTATTCAAAGCCCTTCAGGCATTCAAACCCCATTTAATAAACCTGTCTGTCCAGATCCTAAAAGACAGCACTACAGCGATGTTTTACATCAACAAGCAGGGGGTACGCGTTCTCCAAACTTGCACAGAAAATTGGGAGATGGGCACTCAGACGGAAAATGTTCCTGTCATCACAACATGTTCTAGGGGAACTCAACGCTCTAGCAGACTCATTGAGCAGAGATCCCCTACCAGAGGAACACGAGTTGCGTCTACACGAAGGAGTCGTAGAACTCCTCTTCTCTCAATGGGGTTTCCCAACTATAGACTTATTCGCCACAAGTGAAAATCGTCAATACCCAGGCTTTGCGTCCAGGTTCCCCAGCCAGACTCCAAGGGGAACGCCCTATGGATGAGCTGGTCAGGGAAATTTGCTTACGCTTTTCCCCCCCAACTCCTCTCATGAAGAAGGTGGTGAACAAGTTACACACGCAACCAATGACGCTTATCCTAGTTGCTCCTATGTGGGCAAGACAACCATGGTATCCACATCTGTGCAAACTGGCGATGTGCGATCCCATCAAACTCCCGTGCCAGTACAAGCTACTCAACCAGCACACCTTCAACCACAGTGCACCCTCAACCACAATTAATGAACTTGGCAGCATGGCTTCTGAAGTCATAGAGTTCGGGCATCTCAATCTGCCTCAAAGATGCATGGATATCTTGAAAGAATCAAGAAAACCAAATACTAGGCACTGTTACTTTGGCAAATGGAGAAGATTTGTAAATTAGTGCCAGACTAAGCAGATCAGCTCCATAGAATGTACTCCATCTAACATTCTCACTTAAATACTCCACTTGCTAGACGCAGGGTTAGTGTTTAAATCCCTAAAAGTCCACCTGGCAGCCTTGTCAGCCTACACCTTCCCATAAGGTCTCACGGTGGAAAGTACAGGTCATCAAAGCATTTATGGAAGGGGTAAAGAGACACCACCCTCCAATTTCTAACCCACCGCCAGGTTGGGACCTCAATGTGGTACTCGCTAAGCTCATGGGACCCCCACTTCGAGCCTATGCACAAGTCTAGTCTCAAACACCTGACTTATAAAACTGCCTTCTTAGTGGCTATCACTTCCATAACAAGGGTTGGTGAAATCCAAGCATTGTCAGTGCAGGATCCTTTCTTTGTTATACATAAGGACAAACTGGTTTTACGTACCCACCCTAGGTTCTCACCTAAATTAATCTCCAAATTTCATGTAAACCAGTCAATTGAGCTACCGGCTTTCTTCCAGGAACCCAAGAGCTCTGCTGAGGTAAAACTCCACACACTGGATGTGACGAGCGGTCCTCTACTATGTAGACAGGACCAGACCGCTAAGGAAAACAGATCAATTATTTGTCTCCATAGCGCCAGGCAAAGAAGGTGATTGCATCTCTAAGAACGCTATCTCTAGGTGGATAGTCAGATGTATCCTACTGTGCTATTCCCTATCAGATAAAACTCTGCCAGGCCCCACTCCACAAGAGGTACTGGGGCCACTCTGGCATTCATTGCAAATGTTCCCTTAGACAGTATTTGCAAGGCAGCTACATGGAGCTCTGTTCATACTTTCACACAGCACTACTGCATTGACACCCATTCCAAGACAGATAGACCAGTGGATCAAGCGGTTCTAAGACATTGATTCGCTCATGAACCTTCTTACAACCCAACTCCTTCTTCCACTGCTTGCTAATCTATGCACAGCATGTTATCTAAGCAGATTCCACACGCCTCAGAAGGGATACATTACTCACCGTAATCGTATATCTGATGTTTGTACCTGCCTAGATTCACATGCGAACCACCCTTCCTCCCCTCGGAGAGAAGGCGCGTGGATGCTTATGAGCTTGTCTGATACGTATCTGCTTGGATACAACTGTACTCGCGCTACACCCCATGCTACCTCATGTCAGAAAACTAACAATCTGAGGGACCTTGACGCGTGATGAATCATGGATACAGTAGACGTCACACTAGGGATAGTATTCCTGGCACGCCCTGTCGAAGTCCCTTTTCGAGTTTCTTTAATACTCTGCAGCTTCCACTAGATGTTGGCCTATGCACAGCATGTGAATCTAAGCAGATACAAGCATCAGAAAAACGATTTAAGTGAGTAATGTATTATATATATATATTTCTGAGGCTTGTGGAATCTGCTTAGATCACATGCTGCGCATAGGCCGACATCTAGTGGAAGCTGCGGAGTATTACAGTTTGTTTTTCGAAACTCGAAAATGGGCGTCGACACAGGGCGTGCCAGTAATACTATCCCTAGTGTGACGTCCCCTGTACCCATGACCCTCACGCGTCCAGGACCCTCAGATTGTTTTTTTCCGCCATACTGGTCGGAAGCATTTCGCGGAGTTCCCTGGCCTAAGCCATAATTATGCAAAATATTGATAATGTTACCCCTTTCTCCACCCCCAACGTCGAGATACCGAATTTCTACACTCTGCCGGATCGGAGAGGATTTCGACCGTCGACTGCACGATGGATTTGGGCCTCGAGGCTTCCGTCTCGGCCCAGGCCTGAGCCGCTGGCCTCGGCCCTGCAAGTAGGGAGAGTGGGGGGTGGTCATACTCTACACTCTTGTAATATATAGATACACTTATATATTCCTACATTTACCAGCCCGCTGCCACAAGGTGCGTATAGAGGGTACCCCTTTCAATTCTGCCCCAAGTGCAATCGCAAATACCCTTGGGTCGACAGGCACGCCACGTGCAACCGCTGCTTGCCGAGGGACCACCCCGAGGCAAATTGCAGAACCTGTAGTAGGTTTAAGCCTAAAACACTTAAGGACCGTTCAATCAAGCGTTGGGCCCACCATGCCAGGCGGCAAGAGGCAATGGGAGCGGAGGGCGCCTTCAGCGATGGCAGCAACGCCGTACTTTCGGATGGTGAGGGCTTTATGGCGTCGAAAGACAGCCGAGCGCAAGTCACCGACCTCGGAAGGTCGACCGGCAGGCCGGCTATGGGGAACACCCCCGGCCACAAAAGCGCTTCCCATGACACTTCCACAAAGCACATAAAGTCCAACCGAGACTCGACGCGCACGTAGAGTTCTCGGAAAGAGGCACGTAGAGAACAGTCCGAATCAGCGTCCTCTGGGCGCTCTCGATCTAGATCGCCGCACGACGCCAGGCAAACATCCACTATTGCCAAGAGTGCCTCGCTCCCTAAGGTCACGGAAGCTCGATCGTCGGAAGACGAAGCCGACTTCCACCCTCAGGCCACACTCCAAGAGTCGGCGCCCGCAGACCGAATTACTACAGATCCCGAACCCCCACCTCCACGCTCGAAGGATAGGGTCAAGACCCCCGAACCTCGACGGCAGGCGTCGAAAAGCTCAGAGGGCCCTAAAACACACGGGAAACACTCCTCCAGTCACGGGGAGGGAGGGAAACAACAAAGGAAGCAGTCTCTACCCACTTCCAAGCCCGTAGAACACTCCACTCCTCAAAAACAGAAAGACAAGTCCAGGTCTTCTGATAACACCAAAACCCCTGCACAGGCTACCAAGTCTAGTTAGGATAAATTTGGAAAACTCCCAGAAAGGGTCATTCCCAGTTCCAGAGAATGGACTAGTGTTGACATAGATAGGATAATGTCAAGAATGTCGTCTTTGGCAGATTTTTATGCACAAAACCGAGAGCACTTTCTTGCTTATACTCCCGACGGGTCAGCACCCTCTGGCTCTAAGGATCCTATACCTCCAAGTACAAGGTCCCACTTTGAGACACCAACAGGGTCTTCAGACCCCTTCTACGTCCAGCCCTACTCTCATTACCAGGGAGAGACATCCTTTGTTGAGAATCCAGATTTGGGCATGGTGGAGGAACAAACTGGGACAGGCTACTATGGGGATGATGAGGATCAAGATGAGGAGGAGGAAGACCCCTACAGGGTAGAGTCCCCAGTAGAAAGAGAGGCCCCGGTTACCGACTCCCCTGTCGACAACCAGCCGCTCCTGAATGAAGTGCTGTCTCGGGCAGCCGAACATTTCCATATTGACACCCAGGGTGCCCAGGAGGAAAGAGACTTTGCAGAAGAGTTAGTGGGGGAGAGGAGGCCTGTTGCTCAAGCCAATCCTAAAATCTATTCAGAGAAGAATAGACCCGTCACTCCTCAATCCTAACCTCACCAGAGCAGTGAACCCTAGGATTGAAAAACTTTTCAAGGCGGCCCAATCAGACCCACTGTATATAAGGCGGCATCTGAAGCCGGACTCCCTGGTTGTTACTAACACCCGTAAGAGGGCTGGAACACCCTTATCGTCCGAGGCTCCTCCCGACAAGGAGAGCAAAAAACTGTATGGGTTAGGCAGGAAAGTGGCCTCCACTTCCGCCTACCAGGCAAGGATTGCCAACTCCACCACCCTGTTGGCCAGCTACAACTGCCATCAGTGGGAAGAGGTCGCGGCACTCAGACTCCGCACCAGAACCCTTAAAGAGCCAATTGGCACAAGTTTCAGCGGAGGGAAGAGCCGTGTCCGGTTGCATTTTAAAGGCAACCTTTGATGCTGTGGATAACGCCAGTAGATTAATAGCCGAAGGAACTGTTATTAAGAGACACGCTTGGCTACGCCAGTCTGGTTTCAAGGCTGAAACACAAGCGTCGTTATTGGACAAACCGGTGGAGCCGGATCTGTTGTTTGGTAAGGCGATCGAGGACGCACTAAAGAATGCTAAGGACGAGTATGAAACACTCAAATCCCTAGGCCAGCTAACCACTAAACCCCCGAATCAGAGAGGGAATGGCAATTTTCGTCGCCCATGCGGCCAAAATTCCCAGAGAGGTTCTAACTATTCCCAGGGGCAGGGTACACAGTGGAACAATACTAACCAGCAGTCTACCCAGGGTTACGGCAGGGGGAATAAGAGAGGACGTGGTAGAGGTAGAGGCAGCCCCAATAAAGGAGGCGGCACGCCTCCACCGAAACAGTGACGCTCCGTTCAGGGTCCGCTCTCACGCAACCCCAGTAGGGGGACGCATTTCCAACTTCACCCAAGCTTGAGAAGGGATCACATCAGACAGATGGGTGCTGTCAACAGTATCCGCGGGGTACTGTATAGAACTACTAGAGCGTCCCCGAGACCATCCTCCACGACAAAAAATACATTCTTTGGAACACCAGAAGATCCTCCTAGAAGAGATCGTCAATCTGCTAGCAAAGGACGCAATAGAACTCGTCCCGGGACACCAGGTAAACAAGGGTATTCATTCAACTTACTTATTTGTGCCAAAAAAAGATTTGACAATGCGCCCAGTATTGGACTTACGGCCTGCCAACAAGTATGTCAAGCCCCAAATGTTTTGCATGACAACTCTCCAAGAGGTAATCCCCCTCCTAAAAAAGGGGGATTACATGGCAACATTGGACATGAAAGATGTCTATTTTCATATTTCCATGTTCCCAGCGCACAGAAAATACTTGTGCTTCAAGGTGGACAGTCGGCACTACCAGTTCAAGGTACTGCCCTTCGGGATAGCTTTGGCCTCAAGGGTATTCACCAAGGTACTGGCGGTGGCGGCAGCACACCTACGCAGGGAGGCAATCCCGGTGTACCCTTACCTGGACGACTGGCTCATCACGGGGGAAACCCCAGTAATTTGCAGAACAAACATTCAAAGGACTATCGACCTCCTCTTCGAATTGGGCTTCTCAATAAACGAGAAAAAGTCTTAAGTCTATTGCCAAGCACATCCAAACAATTCTTAGGCGCTATCCTAGACACTCAAGAGGGGTTGACCTTTCCTTCAGAGGAAAGAATTCGGAATATACTGCTGCAAATTCGCAAAACCAGTCCGGTCGCCAGATAACGGTACGCAAAGCAATGCGTTTGCTGGGCATGATGGCGTCATGTATTTACCTGGTTCCCCACGCGCGCCTGCGCATGCGTCCCATGCAGGAATGGTTGGCGAAACAGTTGTCTCAGGCAAGTGGTCAGTTGGACGATCTAGTGGTCGTTTCGCCAACACTGGTACAAAGCCTTCTCTGGTGGACAAGAGAGAATCTGTCCAAGGGGAAACCCTTTTACGATCCCGAGATACAGGCGGTAGTCACAACCGATGCATGCCTGACGGGGTGGGGAGCTCACCATCTCCACCACACAGCTCAGGGTCTCTAGTCTCACGCAGTGGCCAAGAATCACATCAACCTGCTAGAGCTTCTGGCAGTATTCAGAGCGCTCCAGGCTTTTGAACCCTACCTTTTAAACCTGTCAGTGCAAATCCGGACGGACAGCACTACAGCCATGTTCTACCTGAACAAACAAGGAGGGTCTCGCTCGCCAAATCTGTCCAAGCTTGCCCAGAAAATCTGGATATGGGCACTCAGAAGGAACATCTTCCTGTCATCGCAACATGTTCCAGGGGATCTTAATTCCCTAGCGGATGCTCTGAGCAGAGACCCCCTCCCAGAGGAACACGAGTGGTGTCTACACAGAGAAATCGTAGAAGATATCTTCTCTCAGTGGGGTTTCCCCACTATAGACCTATTTGCCACAAGCGAAAACAGACAATGCCCAGGATTCGCATCCAGGTTCCCCCAACCAGACTCCCAGGGGAACTGGTTAGGGATCTTTGCGTACGCTTTTCCACCAACTCCTCTAATCAGGAAGGTGGTCAACAAGATGAACAGAGAATCGATGACGCTCGTCCTGGTTGCTCCCATGTGGGCGAGACAACTGTGGGTCCCATACTTACGCAGACTGGCGGTGTGCGAACCCATCAGACTTCCGAGCTGGTACAACCTATTGTCCCAGCACCAAGGTCAAACAGTGCACCCTCAACCCAACTCAATGAACCTGGCAGCATGGCTCCTGGGGTCATAGAGTTTGGACATCTCAAATTACCACAGAGGTGTATGGACATCCTAAAAGAGGCTAGGAAGCCCAACACGAGGCACTGCTACTTTGACAAATGGAAGAGATTCGTAATCTGGTGCCAGAGTAAGCAAGTCAACCCAGTTGATTGCACTCCTTCCACTATTGTTACTTACATGCTCCACCTGCTGGATGCAGGGCTGGTTTTAACTCGCTGAAGGTACACCTGGCAGCCCTGTCACCATACACCACTTCCCATAACAAGGTGTCGTGGTGGAAAGTACCAGTAGTTAAGGCCTTCATGGAAGGAGTAAAGAGACTTCACCCTCCTATTTCTAACCCATCACCAGGATGGGACCTGAACGTGGTGCTATCTAAACTCATGGACCCCCCCCATTCGAGCCCGTGCATAAAACGAGTCTCAAACACCTGACCTATAAGACTGCCTTCTTAGTGGCCATTACATCCATAAGAAGGGTCAGTGAAATTCAGGCTCTGTCAGTGCAGGATCCTTTCTTTACTATTCATAAGGATAAGCTGGTTTTACGGACACACCCTAGGTTCTCACCTAAGTTTATTTCCAAATTCCATGTAAACCAGTCCATCGAGCTTCCGGCTTTCTTCCAAAACCCACAAAGCTCGGCTGAGGTTAAACTTAACACCCTAGATGTGCGTAGGGCGGTCCTTTACTACGTAAACAAGACCAGACCGCTTAGGAAAACAGATCAACTGTTTGTCTCCGTAGCCACAGGCAAGGAGGGAGATCGCGTCTCTAAGGGTGCCATCTCCAAGTGGATTGTCAACTGTATCCAGTTGTGTTACTCTCTTTCTGACAAAACTTTGCCTTTTACGCCCAGAGCCCACTCGACAAGAGGCATTGGGGCCACTCTGGCTTTCATTGCAAATGTTCCCCTTGACACCATTTGCAAAGCAGCTACTTGGAGCTCTATTCACACTTTTACTCAGCACTACTGCATTGACACCCATTCCAAGACAGATACTCAAGTGGGACAAGCGGTTCTAAGACATTTATTTGCTCATGACCCTTCTCAAATCCCACCTCCTTCTAACACTGCTCGCTAATATATGCACAGCATGTGATCTAAGCAGATTCCACAAGCCTCAGAAGGGATACATTACTCACCGTAATCGTATTTCTGATGCTTGTATCTGCTTAGATTCACATGCGACCCACCCTTCCTCCCCTCTGAGAGAAGGCGCATGGATGCTTGTAGTCTTATCTATCTTCTATCTGCTTGGATCATCTGTACTCACGCTACTCCTCATGCTACCTCATGTCAGAAAAAATACAATCTGAGGGTCCTAGACGCGTGAGGGATCATGGGTACAGGGGACGTCACACTAGGGATAGTATTACTGGCACGCCCTGTGTCGACGCCCATTTTCGAGTTTCGAAAAACAAACTGTAATACTCTGCAGCTTCCACTAGATGTCGGCCTATGCACAGCATGTGAATCTAAGCAGATACAAGCATCAGAAATACTATTACGGTGAGTAATGTATCATATATATATATTTCTTTTATTTGCGGAACAGGGTGTCAATTTCAATAACAAATGACTTACAATAACACATTACAAATGAATGAGGCATTCCCTCGAAGTGCGTCTCTTCGTAGTGAGCAAGTTTGAGAGTGTAAAAAAAAAGTGGGGTGGGACACATACCCGGGGACAAAAACAAAAAGAACAAAATATATATAAGAAACAGGTGACGTATGAAGGTAACATTAACCTAAGGGGGGCAGGTTCTTCAAACTAAAGAGGAGTACTGTATACATATGCCAAATTACACTATGACGGGTCACTGTAGGGAGTGGTGAGTTCAGGTTGGGAGAATGGGGGAGGGGGCAGGTGGAGCTCTCTCTTTAGCAAGGCCCCCGAAGTTTAAACTGAGCTTTGAAAATAACAACTGCTAGGCTGGCTTTGATTGCGATGGGCAGCGGGTTCCAGTGGGCGGGGCGATTATGGAAAAAGAGCGTAAGCCAGGGAACGCAAAGGGGTGCCATAAGACAGTGAGGTTGAATGCAGAGGAGATACGAAGAGAATGAGATGGTGATTAAATAGAGTTACAATCGGGCAGGTACTGAAGAACAAGACCATTGATAGCTTTGTAGATTAGGAGCAGGCACTTGATAAGAGAGCAGTGATGCATGGAGCACAGGCCTGCATATTGTAAGTAGGTAGAAGTGAGGGAGCTTTTGAGTAGATTGTAGAGAGTGTGGGTAGCAAAGCTAAGGGGTTTGTCTAGAAGGAGGAAGGAGTAGAGGGGGAAGGCCAATGATTAGGCTTGAGCAGTAGTCAAGTTTGTCGGGTACAAAGGTGGAGATAACATTTTTCTTAGAGTGGTTAGTAAGAAATGGATGCCTTTTCGAAATATTGAGGCGCAGCAGAGGCAGTGGAGTGTTGCAGTCAGATAGCTATCAACGATGACTCCAAGGTTGCAAAGCCTGGGTGAGGGAGCAAGGTGAAGCAGGAAGGAGATGCTGTAGGGTAGAGATACCACAGATAGGAGAAAGACGACTTCCGTTTTATGATAATAGCCTAGAAGTAGATGGCAAGCTGAGTCATATATATACATTTGGGGAGAGTCGTCCTTCGGGGCTCTGGTACTGGCTATTTTCTTCACAGTGCCTATCACACTGAAATCATGTTTGGTGCTACTGTTGTGCCTGCACGCTTTTCTTTTACAATTCATGTTGCAGTAACACATGCGGGGACACTGCAGTGCCCCGGCTGAAGGACAATTTTTGGGGACTACTGGTGCTATGTCTCGGCTATTCCCAGAGCGAGAGAGGCGAGAGACACTTTTGTTGAGTATTGATTGTCTTTAGTTGGTGTTTGTAAATAATTACAAGACGGTAGATTTGTTAAGCCACTTTGCGGCATCTGAATAATGCGAGCGAGTCTGTTTGGTATAGGATAAGTCCTCTTTTGGGTGAGTAGATCTCAAGTGATTGGACAGTACCGGTTCATTGTGTCTCTGGGATTTTTGGTGGCAGTGCTTGTTGTGTATGACTTTGTTGGTGCATGCGCATGGCCACATGTTGGCAGATTCTGTATGATGGACGATTCTCTATTAGGTGGTTCAGAATTCTGCATTGTGAATGCTTTCGCATGTTTGGTAGATCAGATATCGTCCTGGTTGGGGATTTGGGCCCGTGGATCTCATCCTCCATCTTCTATTTCCACACAGATTTCCTTCTGGTTGGGGATTTTGGCCTGTGTATCTCACCCGGCATCTTCTATTTCCACACAGATGTACTGCCTGTTGAGGGAGTGGCCTCTCATCAAACCTGAGCTTTCACTGGAGCTGCTGGATTGCAATTTCCCAGACCCGGTAGTGCGTGAGTTTGCCTTGAAGTGCTTGGTGAAGGGGCTGACGGACGACAAGCTGTCGCAGTACCTGATCCAGCTTGTCCAGGTACTATGGGCTTTGTGACAATGTAGATGCACGGAGGTGAGAAATGTGGAGCCAGTAGCCCTGGACATGGTGCATTGGCTGATACGTGGCTTTGTACTAGCTACTAAGACCGCAGGCGCTATGTGACATACATGATGTAATAATGCTCATTTCTGATGCTTTTTAATCTGCTTAGAATCACATGGTCCGACATCCAGTGGTAACCGCCGAGTATTGCATCTTGTCTTTCGGGGACCGAAAGGGGACGTCGGCGTAGGCGTGTCTGTAACACTATCCCTATCGTGACGTATAGTGTACCCAAAATCCTGCACGCGCTGAGGTCCCTCAGATTGTTTTTTTCCGCCCAGATTACTGGTCGCCCTATTGCAGATCTCTTTTATAAGAGACATTGTTATCACCTTGTTTATCATTTTGACGGTGCTTCCTGTACTACGCCGAAGACTGCAGTGGACTTCGACGCCTGCGATTCGGTGGCGGAGGCATCCACATGGCCGTACCCTCTGATCGGCCTACACAGTAGGGAGAGTGGGGTCGGGGTGGTCATAATTTCAGCTATGTCTCTCCTCTTTTCCCCTCTTTGCCCTCTAGGTCTGGTCATCGCCTTTATTGCTTTTCGCTATGGAAAGGACACCATTTAGGTTTTGCCCCCCTTGCAGGGCCAGATCCCCTTAAGTGCAACAATTGTCTACCCCTTGACCACGACGTAGCGCGGTGCGTGGCCTGTAAACTCCTGCGGCCTAAAAATCTACGGCATGTCATGGGCTGGATCTTCTTCCCCCACCACCGCACCCGGCAAAAGTGACAGGTGTACTAGTGATGACCAGGCATCCGTGTCGGATGGCATCGACCTCACGACGGTCCGCCACACCCGTCCCCGACCCTGCTAGGTTTGACGCGAGTCACGCTATGGGGATAACACCCTGCGACAGGGGCGTATAAGATTGCTACACTAAACACACAACCCCAACCACGGTTTCGACGGTACCGTCGAAACGGGCGAAAGCACCAACAGGACCGCCGAACATTTCAACGGGATCCTCTGATCTTCAAGATCAACAGCCTTCCCCGCTGCAGCGTCTTGCGACTGGGCCTTCTGAACTAAAGGGTGCAACCTCCAAAAGACATCTGGCTGTTGAAGCGCGCTTTGCTGACGCTCCGACGCCCCTAAGGCCCCGGTAGGAGAAAAATCTACCGCTAGGCCTCCTAGTCAACCGGCACATCACCCTGCTTCGCTGAACATCTCCGAAAGCATCGCTAGGATTGCTTCGGCGGTACGGTTGAAGGAGAGGTCTAAAGAAAAGACGAAGTGCGAGGCACCACAGCACCCCGATGCTCGCGAGGACTACGTAGAAAGTCATGTGCCTTTGTCTAGCTCTATTGGAGACAAATTCCGGTACCATAGGGAGGAAAATAAAATGTTCCACCCTTCTGGTTCATCTAGATGGACCAGAGAAAAATTTGAAGGATGTATGGATAGGTTGGAGAAGTTTGTCTCGCTTTGAGAGCACCCTACCCCCAAGGACCCTCCCTCTGTGCCTGCTTCTAAATTTCTAAGAACTGTAGGACCTTCTCAGGAGGATTACACTCCCATCCACCTCGAAAGACGAGATCCAGATGGACACGTATAAGGACATTTATGATGAGGAGGAGGAGGATACTACCTTCCTACAAGACTACACTGTGGATGACCAGGCGGATCCCACAGGAGACTCGGAGGACAGTCACCAGGTTGAGGCGGAACCATGGGCGCTCCCAACTCACGACCAGGACCAGGATGTCCTGTGTTTGGATTCCCCTCCCTCCACTCCGGCCCACCAGGCTTCCCCAGTGGTCGATCAGATGGCGTTCAACGCCATCTTGAGAAAGGCTGCTGAATATTTTCAAATCGCCACCCAGGAGGCTTTGCACGAACAAGACTTTGTGGAAGATATCCTCAAAGAAAAGCCCTCCTCCAGTCAAGCCATTCCTCTTCTGAATTCCATTAACCAGCATAGACTAGGGCAGTAAATCCGAGGGTGTAAAACATATTTCGCTCATCGCCTACTGACCCTGCATACATTAAGGGCCATGCAACCCCTGATTCCCTATGATATGGTATGATATGGCATTTATAACGCGCCTATGCACAAGTGCTTCAAGGCGCGACGAGGCAAGGGAGGGGCAACAAAGGGAAGGCGGACAACGATCCTACTAGGCCAGGTGACATTCAGATCGCGCAAGTGCGTGGGAAGGGGGCAGGGATAGTGCAGTACAAGATGATAGCAATAAGTAAGTGTCGGCCAGCATGTGGCAAGTGCATGGGTAACTGCGGACATCAGGTGGCTGGTAGGGGCACTGTAGGGATAGAGAAACGGTCCCCAAGTGCGGGGATTGCCAGGTGGGCAGTGCGGGTGTGAGACGCTGGCGGGGGAGGGACCTGGGCTCGGGATCAAAGTGTGTCCAGGTAGCCAGTGCAGTTCAGGATTCAGCCAGGAGGTCAGCAGAGGAGAGGAGGAGAAAAAGCAGAAGCAAAGGGAAAGGTTTTGAGGTGCTTCCGGAACCGGAGATGGTTCTCAAGTTTAAGGGAGGCAGGGAGGCTGTTCCAAAGGGAGGCACCAGCTAAAGAAAGAGATCTACCACCAATTCGTTGCTTGGAGAAGCGACTAACCCTGAGGGAGTTGGAGACGGATGAGCGAAGAGCGCGAGAAGGAAGATATTTAGGAAAACAGAGTTTAAGGTGTTGAGGCCCTATGCCCCAGAAGGCCTTGAGGATGATGCAGAGGGTTTTGAACTTAATCCTTGCAGCCACTGGGAGCCAGTGCAGAGATTTCAGTCCCGAAGAGATACGATCCTTGGGCTTGAGGTGAAGGCCAAGTCTTGCAGTCCTGTTCTGGATAAGTTGCAGAGGGCGGAGAGTAGGAGCAAGCAGATTAAGAAAGAGGCTGTTGCAATAGTCCAGCCTAGAGAGAACCAGAGCTCTGGAGACAGTGAGTTTATGGGGGAAGGAGAAGAAAGGAAGAATACATGATGAGGTGCATCTGGCATTGTGACTTCTGAGAGACGTCAGAGATGTGAGGAGAGCGGGAGAGTGGAGTCGAAGATGACCTCAAGGTTTTTAGCCTTGCAGGTGGGAGCCGGAAGAGGGCCAATAGAGGCCGGCCAAAGGGCTACAGGGAAGGAGGGGGCGGGTGTGCCGATGAGAAGAATCTCAGTCTTACTGGCATTAAGGCAGAGGTCATTGGCGGCACACCACACTTGGATAGCAGACAGACAGTCAGAGATGAGGGAAGAAGAGGAAGAGGCCGAGGGTAGCCTGAAAATGAGTTGAGTGTCTTCCGCATAGCACTGAAAGTTGGGGCAGAGAGCAGCGATGCGGCGGTTGATGATGCCCTCGAGACAAAAATCACCCAAAAACCCTCCCCCCCAGAGGGGAAGCGGTTCCCGCCAGTCCTTTCAGGGCCAATCCCGTTCCACACAAAACCAGTATAATGCAGGAAATACCTGGAACTCAGGACAGGCATCCAGCACCCCCGCCAAGTATCCACCCAGGGGACAGCGGCGCGGGAAAGGCAGAGGCCTCAACCCCAAGGGAGCCACAGCCTCTGGTCAGAAATGACCTACGGATCCAGGTCCCCTCCCATGTCACCCCAGTCAGGGGGCGCTTAACATCTTTCCTTTCGGCATGGGATGGGATAACGTCAGACCAGTGGGTTCTCAAGACGGTCACCCACGGGTACTGTGTGGAATTCGCCCGACCACCACAATTCAGACCGCTCAAAGCACGACACCTGACGCCAGACCATCTGCAAATCCTGATACAAACGGTGGAAGCAGTTCTGGAAAAGGACCTCATAGAAGCTGTCCCTATTCTTCAGTTAAACAAGGGTATTTATTCAGTGTACTTCCTTGTACCCGAAAAGAACCTCACCATGCACCCTGTATTAGACTTGTGCCCAGCGAACAAATTTGTCAAACCTCAAATGTTTTGTATGGTAACTCTGCAGGAAGTAATCCCACTGTTGAAACAGGGATTACATGGATTACATGGCGACACTAGAAATGAAAGATGCATACTTTCATATTTCAATGTTGACAGCGCACAGAAAATATCTAAGGTTCATGATCGAGGACAGGCGCTATCAGTTCAAGGTACTGCCCTTCGACATTGCTTCAGCGCCAAGGGTGCTTACAAAGGTTCTGGCAGTAGCGGCAGCACACCTGCGCAGACTATCCGTCCCGGTTATCCCTACCTCGACAACTGGCTCATAACAAGGGATCTTACGAAACATGCCTATTGAACACTCAGAAGACAATAGACCTCTTGTTCAGTCTGGGATCCTCCATCAATGAGAAGAAATCCAGCTTGCTTAGACCCCGGTCAGATCAAACAGTTTCTGGGGGCTCTAATTCGGACCAAAGACAGCCTTGTCTTCCCCTCCAACAAAAGGCTTCAGAACATGCTTTTTCAGATCCCTCAATATGTAGCCAGTCGGGAAGTGATGGTACGCAAGGCCATACAACTGCTAGTAATGATGGCGTCATGCATTTATTTAGTTCCTCACGCGCATCTGCGCATGTGTCCCATGCAAGAGTGGCTCAACAGCCAGTGGTGTCAGGCCAGCGGACAATGGGAGGATCTGATATTTGTCTCGCCAGCCCTCGTTCTCTCTCTACAGTGGTGGTTTAGGGAAAACCTCTTGAAGGGGAAGACCTTCACCACCCCTGCAGTAGAAGCCACTCGCACGACAGACGCATCTCTCACGGGGTATGGGGCTCATCTGCTACAGCAGACAGCACATGGAGTGTGGTCCCCACAAATAGCATCCAACCACATAAACCTGTTAGAGCTATTAGCAGTATTCAAAGCACAGAAGGCCTTTCAGACACAGCTACAGGGGAAGACAGTTCTGATCTTAACAGACAGCACCACAGCCACGTATTACCTAAACAAACAGAGCAGAGGGGCACACACTGTCCAGAGCTATCCAAGCTGTCCCAGAACATTTGGATGTGGGCTCTCAAACACAAGATGTTCCTGCTGTCCCAACACGTTGCCGGGGAACTCGACATTCTAGCGGACGTGCTCAGCAGGGATTTCCCACTACCCAGAGTACAAATGGCGTCTACACGAAAACGTCTTCTCCAACGTCTTCGCATGAATGGTGCTTCCCAGAGATCGACTTGTTCGCCACTCAGGAGAACGCTCAATGCCAAGACTACGCCTCCAGGTATCCCCAGGACCGCTCCAAGGGGAACAGGCTCTGGATAACATGGTCAGGGAAATTTGTTTACGCTTTTCCCCCCAACTCTCCTCCTCACCAAGGTTGTGCACACGATGCACCAGGAACCAGTCACCATGATATTGGTGGCCCCCATGTGGGTCCGCCAACCCTGTTTCTCTCCTCTGATGGAGATGTCCCTCTCCCCTCCTATGAAACTGCCCTGCCCGTACAACATGTTGTCTCAGGACAGAGGGGAAACATTACACCCATGCCCACAAACTCTGAATTTAGCGGCCTGGGTCCTATGGTCATAGAGTTCGGACACCTTCAACTCCCTCAGAGATGCATGGACATACTTAGGGAAGCTAGGAAACCTAACACCCGGTATTGCTATTGCAGTAAAAAGGAAACGCTTTGTCATCTGGTGCAATAAATACCAAGGGCATCAACCCGATTGACTTCTCTCCTGCCCACATTGTGTTGTACCTGACACACTTGTTAGACTCGGGACTGGTTTTTAATTCCCTAAAGGTTCATCTAGCTGCTCTCTCAGCCTACACTACGTCACAACAGAAAGTGTTGTGGTGGAAAATACCTGTTGTTATTAAGGCCTTTTTGGAAGGGGTTAAGAGAATTCATCCCCCTGTTTCTAACCCAGCTCCTGGATGGGATCTAAATGTGGTATTGACCAGACTCATGGGGTCTCCCTTTGAACCAATGCATAAAGCAAGTCTAAAAGACCTTACTTATAAGACAGCCTTCCTAGTGGCTAGCATTAGAAGGGTTAGTGAAGTACAGGCCCTTTCAGTTCTAGACCCTTTTGTAACAGTCCACAAGGATAAGGTGGTTCTGCGCACTCATCCCCGATTTGCGCCTAAATTAATTTCGAAGTTCCTTGTGAACTAATAAATTGAACTACCCATTTTCTTCCAGAATCCCACTAGCATGGCGAAAGAAACCTACACACACTAGATGTGCGCAGGGCAGTCATGTATTACCTGGAAAGAACAAAATCACTGCAAAAAACAAACCAGTTTTTAGTTTCAGTGGCAGCTGGTAGAGAAGGGGATCCTGTCTCTAAATCCGCTATCTCAAGGTGGATTGTCAAATGCATCACACTATGTTCTACTCTTGCTAAGAGAGAACTGCCCTTCAAGCCTAGAGCACTTCTCTGGGCACTGGGGGGTCCATAGCGTTCATTGCAAATGTTCCCCTTGAGTCTTGCAAAGCGGCACCTGGAGTTCTGTACACACCTTTACAAAACACTATTGCCTAGACACTCATTCTAGATCTGATTCTCAGGTGGGACAAGCAGTATTAAGACATCTTTTTACTACTGTTCCTTCTCACACCCCACCTCCAACTCCGGGTACTGGTCGCTAGTCTATGCACAGTCTAAGCAGATTAACAAGCATCAGAAGACATGCATTAGCACATGCAGACCGTAATAGCATTTCTGATGATTGTATCTGCTTAGATTCACATGCGCCCACCCTGCCTCCCCCCTGGGGTGGAAGGAACATAGACGTCTTACTACTTTCTCTCTTTATGTACTCACTCACAATAGCCTGGGCTCCCTCATGGCAGATAAAATACAATCGGAGAGACCTCGGCGCGTGAGGGATTTTGGGTGTTACTGACACTCCTATGGCGGCGTCCCCTTTCGGTCCCCGAAAGACGAGATGCAATACACTGTGGTTACCACTGGATGTCGGACCATATGCACAGCATGTGAATCGAAGCAGATACAATCATCAGCAATGCTATTACGGTGAGTAATGCATGTCGTACACTTCTAATTCTGAAACAAACATACATACGCACTCTGCCATGACCAATATTGCTTTACCAAGTACTAAGACCCTGTGCTATGCCTGTCCTGGTCATTGTCCATCTTTCATACATAGGTGCCGCCAGCAGGCTGAGCACAATCTGACTTGATGCCTTTCCAAATCTTGCACTGGTGCTGACCTCCTTGAATGTCTGACCTGGTGTATGTCTCGTCCTTGCAAAGGTGCTTCATGCATGCATTGCACATCCTGAACAGGTGTCTATCACTTCCTTACTCAAGTGTGCTATGCCCACCCGATTATATGTGATCTTACCGACCACAATTAGAGAGTGGTAAATTAAATCACGGACAAAACACCCAAAAACACAGAATTATTTTTAGTTTTTTTCATTTGGGATGCCTCCCACCCCCGAACGCCCCTTTTTTCAACTCTTTTAAAGCCACCCCATCTCGTCACATTTTAACCCCTTACCCCACTACCCTTTATATATGTATTTAATCTTTTCAGTGTTTTTAAGTGTTATTGACCGCTCTCTTATGTACCACTCTTTTTGGTTTGGAATAAAATGACTGAATACATGCCCACCGATATGCTACCTGTACGCAATGCGCCCCCTGTTGAGGTTCTCGTCCCTTCTTCATAGATTTGCTTGCCTCATTCTGTGCCCAGGCATCCAGGTGTCTGTCCCTCCATTTTTTTTGTTTTAGAGGCGCTGCCTCCACACTGTGCCATCCTGACTGTCCATGTAATTTTCACATATACAGGTGCTGAAGTACGAGCAGTACCTGGATAACCCCCTTGCGCGATTCCTTATCAAGAAGGCCCTGACCAATCAGAGGATCGGCCACTTTTTCTTCTGGCACCTAAAGTAAGTAGAGCGCAGTATTTTTGTATTTATTATATTTCCTTTAAGAACAGGGATGTCAATTTAGATCACAAAATGACTTACAATAACGTGTTAATAGATGGTGGAGGCCTTCCCATGAAGGGTGCCTGTACAATAGCACAAAGATAAAAAAAAGAGGGGAGTCAATTTGAGGGTTTTTAAAAAAACAGAATAATTGGGCATAGATCAGGTACAAAGCAAAACAAAAATGTTTATATAAAAAAACAATGGGCCTCATTACGAGTCCGGCGGTAACCGCGGCGGTAAAACCGCCTGGTTACCGCCGGACTCATATTACCATTCCGCCTCCGTGATTCCCGGAATTACCGGGGCATTACAACCCCGGTTTTCCGGGAATCACGGAGGCGGAATGGTGTTAATCCCCATTCCCATTGGGTCCTATGGGACTCAATGGGAATGGGGATCATGGAAACACCGGCAGCATCTTGTAATGCTGCCGTTGTTTCCTCGTCTGCCTGCAGGCGGGCGGTGTTACATCCGCCAGGTCAGACCTGGCGGGAACATCACCTCCCGCCTGCAGGAGTGGTGATCGCCCGGCATGGAAACAACGGTGGCGGCGGGTTAACCGCCACCGTTGTTTCCATACCGGGCGATTTGTAATGAGGCCCAATGACTTACAAGGGTAACATTAATCTAAGGGTGCAAGTGCTTCAATCTAAAGAGGGTTACTATTTATACAAAATTACATACTTAAGCATCACTGGGGCACTGGTTTGGTCAGATATGCAGGGTGGGATAGAGTGCAAGGCGCACTTTCGCTTTAGCAAGTAAATAAAGTTTAGCCAAGCTTTGAAGGCATTCACGGGTGGGCTGGCTTTGATTTTTATGGGCAGTGAGTTCCAGTGGAGCGAATTGAGGAGGGAGTAAGAGTGGAAGGGAGAGGAGGCACAGGGACGGTATGGAAGGACAGGCTGAGTGCAGAGGAGGATCAGAGGGAACGAGATGGTGAGTAAGCTGAGATACAATCAGACAGGTCCTGAAGAGCAAGACCATTGATAGCTTTGTAGACTAGGAGAAGGAGCTTGAAAAGAGAGCAGTTGTGTGTTGAAAGCAACCAGCATGTTGGCATGCAGAAGTGGCAGAGGATAATGGTAGGTTCTAGAGAGTAGGGGTAGCAAAGTTGGGGACTTTCTCTAGAGCGAGGAAGGAGTAGAGAGGGAAGGCCAGGGAGTAGGTTTGACCACTAGTCCAGTTTGCTGAGCATGAGAGTGGGGATTAGAGTTTTTGTAGAGGTGGTTAGTAAGAAAAGAATGACATTTCTGAATGTTGAGGTTAATACGCATTAATCTCAAAGAAGGTTCCCTATAATTAGAGACAAGTGAGCAGGTACTAACAAAACAGAAAAATGTATATATCTCGGGATAGATTTAAGAAACAGTTTACAAAAATGTAATTGGATGCAATAATTGCAATTGAAGCCATCTTTGATAGGGTGATTCACTTAAATGTAATATTCAGAAATATAAAACAATTGACCCTATCTGTCCCTAAGTTTAAAATGTTAGGAAATTCATCGCACAATAGCAAATTCATAGAACAATTTTCCACAATACTTCACTAGTTAACATCAAAAATACAAATACATTTCCCACAAATAACAGGAAAAAGATATTTCACATATATCACAAATACAAATTCATTTCCCACAAACAATATAAGGAAAGAGTATGTCACATATTTAGTGCAGCCTCCTATCTTCCAACCGGTTTCGGCGTATAGCCTCACAATTTTTTCACCAAACCTTCATCAGGGAGATACGATGGACTTCATACTTTCAAGGAATTAACATACAATCTCTGACATCAACACCCTTATTCGAGTGCCACCATTTATTTATTTCCCAGCGTGATTACACTGTTATTTCAATAGGACTAGATTATTTATTTTTCAGTGCAAAAATGAAAATCCAATAATCAACCACACTCCTTCCTGGTAACCACATTTTGACCTGAACGTTCTCAACCCCTTGTTCAGCTCTCCGTATTTGAGCTACAAGTTTCATTTCCTCTGCAACTCCTGGCTCTGCACTTGCCAAATAATGCTTCATTTAAGGTTAATACAAGCAGAAGTGGTCGTGATGAACTGTTGCAGTCGTAGTCTGCTATCTAAGGAGAAGCAAGAAGGTCAGGCAGGAAGGAGAAACTGCAATGAGACAATTTTGTAATTCGTTCTTAGATGGCTGGGATGAAGGTGGGAAAGGAGAAACACAATTGAGTGTCATCAGCAAAATGGTGATGGCGAAAGCCAAAGCATGAGATAGTTCTTCCTAGGTCAGAGGGGTAGAGAGTGACAAGCAGAGATGCAAGGACTGATCCTTGGGCGACGCCAACAGGGAGAGTTGGGGGTGGGCGGGAGATTGAGAGTTCCAAGAGATTTTAAAGGACAGAACTTCTACGTAGGAGGCTGTCCAGGGAAGAACAGATTTACAAAACCCAAGGTCCTGAGGAGTGAGGAGGAGAGGGGAGTGGTCCACAGTGTTGAAAGCGGCAGAAAGACCCAGAAGGATGAGTTTAGAAGAGAGTTTGGAATGGTGGCGCTCATTAGAGAGAAAGTTGGAGACATACATGAGTGCAGTCTCGGAGTGTTCCCTCTTGAAGCCATATTGAAGTGGATGTACAAGGCCTTTATCCTCAAGGTACTTGGTGATCTGGTCGAAGACCACCCACTGAAGGACTTTGAATAAGGGGGGAAGGAGAGAAAATGTGATATAGATTGCTGGGTGGTTTCGGTCAGCAGAAGGTTTCTTCAATAGGTGTAAGACGGTTGCAGATTTCAATGAGGCAGGGAAGAGTCGAGCGGAGAAAGAGAGTGAGGTTAAAGAGCTCAGAGAGATGGAGGCAAGTAATTGAGACTAAGTCTTTGTATGGGGCACTTTGAAGGATGGGTGCTATTTCAATAAGAGAGGTAGCAGAGAAATAGTTGAGAGTAGAAGAGATAGGGGGAGAGGCGGTGGACAAGAATAGGATTAGGGAGGGAGAGACAGGAGGGCTGTGAGTGTCACAAATTTGAGAGATTTCAAAGGAAAAGTAGTGAGCAGTCATTAGTAGAAAAGGAGGAGGTTATCGATGTTGGCTTAGGAGGTGTGAGCAAAGATTGGAGGGTAAATGTTTGTGGGGGTTTGGAGGTGATTGCGAAGGGAGGAGATTAGGTTTGTGAAGTAGGAGGATTTAGTGGAGTCCAGTGCAGAGGTTAGGGCAGGAGGGAATGTTTGTATGCTATGAGTAGCCTAGGTGTCGGCATCATAGGTTATGGTGCAGGTTTGTTTTGAGGGTCTGAATTTCAGAGGTGATCAACGCTAATGTCTGAGCTGGATAGTATTGATCAAATGGAGTCGTAAGTGCATAGTGAGAATCAGAGCGAGCACAGGCAATAGAAGAGGCATGAATAGGGGAAAGAGATTGGGGAGTGGTCCTCACATCATCACGGCACGTGGCAAAAGAGCTCTGCCTGAATTGAAGGGGGGAGATGAGGAGTAGAGATGTTAAAGTGAACAATGGAGTGCTCAGAGGGAGAGGGGGTCAATGGAGAGGTCAAACGAGGAGAGTGAATTGGAGAGAAAGACAAGGTCAAGAGTTCCCACCAGAATGGGTGGGGTGGTCGTAGAGGGAGTGGTCAGATCAGAGGGATTTAAAATAAAAGCAAGTGGCTGCAGAGGGCTTTGGAAGGTTAAAGTGTCGGTATGAAGTGACTCAAGACGGGTCAGATCAGGGAAGAAGGAAAGGCAATGTATGTGCCACCTGCTCTGTCACCATCACCCGGTGATCCGAGCATTGGGACTTGCTTTGGTATTCATACAGAATAGCTCCCAATTCATTAGAACATATAGATGTTTTAATTAAAGAAGAAAATGTCTGGATTGCAGAATGCTGCAAAATCCCTTGAGTAAGGTACAGCATAAAGGAGGTAAAATTTGGGACTATAGGCAGAGTAAGCGTAAGACCCATGCCTGGGCATACCCGGCCCACTTAAGGTGACCCCGTGTTGGGAAAGATTTTATGTGTTCTACTTTCCTCTTGTAGAACTCTATGCAAGACCCTTTCTTTTTGCTTTGTTTTGTCTCCTGCCCTGACTTTTTGGATGTAATTAAAACCTTCTGTTTTACTTACCTTGATCTGCCCTCATTATTATGGAGGAACTGGTCAGTCCATTAGACTTTGGGGGGTCATTACGACTCCCCCGGTTAGTAACAGATGCTGGATAAAAAGGCAGTAATTCCGACACTGGCATTTTTTTCAGACCAGGGAAGTACAAGTTTGCTGGTGGGGGCAGCGATCTACCGGCAGGCTAGACCTGTCAATAGTTCAGGTCCCTACTGGCAAATACATTCCAGAGTCACCAGCGCTGGTGATTCCGGAAATCCCATCCCATAGAGTTGGATGGGACCGGAATATATTCGCAGCTGAGATGGTAGGGTTGGTTTGCTAGTACCTTGCTGGAATTACCAGCGGGTAACCAGCAAACTCGTAATAAGGGCCTTTGTTTCTCATTTTTGGATTTCATGTAATTTTACAAATCACCTTAAAGTGAAGTGTGGCTAGAATACTTTGTATCCTTAGAACATTTTATTTTGTAATTTGCGGGTTACAAATGCAGTGTGTCTGGAGTGGGCTGGTGGCAGCGGATATTTTCCTACCGTGTTTTTCCTGGTGTACGTTTGCAATAGCCCCAAGATGGCCATGCCATGAGATATTTGCCTGTCCTTTGACAATATTGTTCTTTGACCTTCTTCCCGCCCTCTCATGGCTGGAAAATTGCCTGATATGGAATGCCTTTTCCTGGGGAAAGCTGCTGCTTCCCTGGGTAGAGGGGTGGTCTGTTTGTGTGGCTGGACCTGGGGGCTGGGAGAGCTTCTTATCTGAACTTTCCTTATCTTTTTAAACTTTACGTTGTGGCCACTGGCATCATCCAATCGAATGGTAAACTTACCTGAATAGCATAACTTTGAAACTGACGACTTTAGGTTGAAAAGGCCCCAAACCATCTTAGAGCTGGAATACTAAGAGCTAGGAAATTATTTTAATGTTGCTCACCACGCACTACCTTTCTGGCGTTGATTATAAATAGCGAGCATGGACCTATGTCTGTGAATAGGACTGGGCAAAGAATGCTTTTTTTATTTATTTAGGAGGAAGTGTGTATAGAACATAAACATAGCACCCAATAATAGGCTGGGCAGTACTGCAGTCAAGTGACTAATGAAAGAATGTACGAGCATTGGATCGTTGGCACATGACTTAGTTGTGATGGTGTTACGGAGGGCGTACATAGAGCGGGAACAAACACAGAGTGGGCCATTCACAAAGACATTAGCAGAGGGATGATTTGGTGGGCTGTGACAGGAACTGGTTTGTATGGAGGATTTTTGGCAGGTTGCAAGAGCGGTGGCTGCTGGTTCAAGGTGAAGCAGGTGGTGCTTGAATGCTCCTCTGAAAAAGTGAATGTTGCTCTTGCTTTCCATACCTGGAGAAAGGGAGATCCGCTGGAGGGGGTCAAGTTGGGGGATGGAGCAGAAGCGATATGTTGCACAGAGCGTGTTTGGAATGGACAGATTGAGAAGGGCTGTAGTGTGTGAGGAGTAGGGTAGTGGGAGAGATTGCCAGGAGGTGGGATATATTTGAAGACAAGAAGTCTGTGGAGGAACTGTTTGTGTATGGATAGCTGAAGCAAGAAGGTGTCCTGCCACTTTTTGTTTTGGACATACCATGGCTCAGGTATGTTTCAAATATTCCAAGACTGTGCTGGCTACGATGAATCTGCTCTATGATCCCATCCAAAGTCTGTTTCTAGGTTTGCACGGTCACAGCTGCAACTAGTGTGAATCAAGGCAGCCTTCTTTAATTGGCTGTAACAGTATTTTTTCTCATGTTTTTGCTGTTTACACATAAATAAACAAATAATGCGAAGCTGATTATTTCTTCCTTAGCAAATTCACTTATGCTAAACATACATGAGCAAACTAAACACAAAATAGGAGTGTAACACAAACAGAACCGTGCAGTGTGTGGAGACCGTCGATTCCAAAGACGGTAAGCATGTACAATGTCGCAACTATTGAACATATTGTAAAAACACATATTATCACAGTTATCAGACATATGTGAAGAAATTACACATAGTTAGTGCAACAATTGTTTTAAGTCCTGATATGTGTCCTCATCTAGAACCTAATGTAGGTCCAACTGTAGGCAAAAGTGACCAATCCTTGGATAGCTAGCAAGAATTCACAGTCAGAAGAGGTGAAGGAGAGCGAGGTGAGCTGATTGCAAAGTTAAGGAGTTCGTCAAAGGGATCGCAGAGGAGGCCGCGGGGGCGAGTTGTACAGTAGTCGAGGCGAGTCAGGACTCGGGTGATGGAAGAGAAGGGGTGCTTCTTGCAGATATTAAGATCGATCATGATTTGATATGATAGGTTATTTATAACGCGCTTAATACCCAGAGGTTTCTAAGCACGGACCCGGGGATCGAACCTGCGTTGCTCCATGTCGTCTTGCTTCCAAGACGAGCATGTTGCCCCTGAGCTATCTTCCCGAGATGGCGGTGACTGTGCAGCTGAGCAAATGCTGGAGCTTAAGATCGCTGTTAAAGAGGACCCCATTGTTGTGTGTCTTGGAGGTGCTTCAGAGGCCAGAGGGAAAGGAATAGTGGCAGGGAGAATCGCAGGGGCGTTGGAGGCTGCAAGAAAGATGGTGGATAGTGCAGCAGAAGCTGGAGATCTCCGGGTGAGTTCAGGGTGAAAGGGGGAAGGCAGCGAGTTGGGTATTCTTCCACAGGTAATGTATTACCTAATAAAGGTTTTGAGAAATACTAAAGCCTGCAGCACTTGGAGAACAAAGGGTGACGGGATCCACTTTTATCACTATAAGGCCTGGGAAATACATTGGAAAGACGTCCGCCCTGGACGCAGTGGGGCCCAGTTTAGCCCATGGAGAACAATAATCCTGACAGTTTTTGGGACAATCCCATTTCTTGTTTAAGTTGGCTCATTTCTGTATTTATACCCCAAATAAAGGTTTGAAGTTCAGACCATGGTCGTGGCAAACCTCTTGGTTGGTACCAGTCAGCTCTGTGACAAGACAACTCAAGTCAAATAACTTTATTTCAGATGAATTAACAGAAGTATAGCTAATGGTCCAACTGCACAAGTATATCTATCATGCACATTACATTTTGGGCATTACTAGGGCCACAGATTGCCTTAAAAATACCCCACCTCCCAAATATGGTCCAAGGGTTTTTATTCGGAACTTGAATAGGGTCCAACTAAGGGCAGTCTTTCTTTTGCTCTCTCTCTCTCACTCGTCCTCCCTATCGCTCCCTCCACCCCAACGCAGTCTTCCCTAAATCTCATGGTGGGCACCAGTGAATGGTAACCTCTATCATTTACAGTCTTGTTGCCTGATGGTAAGAGCCTAAAGGCAAATGCTTTATGTGGCTCGCTCCCTCTGGGGTTTTCTGGGTGAATCCTAACCTGGGGTCCCACAAGAAGAAGAATAACATCAGGAAGTGGCGCTTCCAATCGCCAAGCTTTAGATCAAATGTTTCCTCTCGTGCTCTTTTACTCCTCACCCTAATGGTCTAGCCTTCATCTCCCTGCTGTCTATTTTCCTCCCTTCTCTTCCTCCCACGTTCTGCCTTCTCCCCCTCTCTATCCCTCCAATATCGCACCTATTTCTACTCCGCCTCCTTCACTACTGTTCACTCCCACTGCTCTTGTCTGCCCCTACTATTTCCCACTGTGCTCTCCTCCCACTTCTTCCAACTACACTGGCCACCTCCTTCTCTGTCACCCTTCTTTCACTCTCTATCACCTCTCACTCAGGCTCTTTACTCACCTACTCTCTCACTTAGTCTCACTGACCTTACTTACCATACACACACTCGCATCCAAATACTACTTCCACGCACCAACCACTACTTCACCTTGCACACTCTGTAGTTCTCTTCCACGCTCCTCCTTTTGCCTAGTCTCTTGGTCAGCCTTCTCCTCCCTTGGCCACACCTGAACAACCCAGACTCCCTCCGATTTTCCATGTCCCTTTGGCCACCTCCCACAGCCAATCGCTGCCTTGCTCTCCTCCATTGGCTGGGATACAGAGGTGGCAAAACATAAAGCCCCCTTTAAGCCCCACCCCCTTCGTGAATGCGGGCCTGCTGATGTCTCGGAATTGCATTAAGGTTGCTGGGTACTGTCAAGGTATGTTCATGCAGAGGTACCATATAAACCTCCCTCTGTCTATCATAACCAGGTCAGAGATGCACAGCAAGACAGTGAGCCAGCGTTTCGGCCTGATGCTTGAGGCCTTCTGCAGGGGCTGCGGCATGTATCTGAAACATCTTAACCGACAGGTGGAAGCCATGGAGAAGCTCATCAACCTGACAGACATTCTAAAGCAGGAGAAGAAAGATGAAACCCAGAAGGTAGGATTGATGAAACTGCATGACCATCAGCAAGGGGTGGGGGGGATACATAGCCACCGCCTCGTCCAAGGTGATACAAAACTTGAAATGTAACCTACAGATGTTCAGAAGCCGCATTCCTTGCTATAGGATTGTACAGGAATAGCTTTCCCGTTCTCATGGCAATAGCGATCTGCCATTTTAAGGATAGAAGTCTAACAATGGCACCCTTGGATCTAGCGATCTACTGAACTGGTACCCACTACCCTGGGAACATGCACTATCTACCATAGAGCAGTAGAGACTAGCCATCCCCACTGTACGATTGCATTGAATTGGTAACCCTTGCCTTGGGGCAGGAAAGTACAAGCACACCCTATCTTAAGGACAGAACCAAACCAGCACCTCCCACCCAGGGCAATAGAACATTTTGAAAAGTGGCACCTTTATTCTGAGGCAAAAACAAACCCACATCCATCCCTGGCATCCTTTGGAAAGCAAATAAAATGCCCCCTGGACTCTAATGCAGTGCAGACCACATTTCCCCATCCTAGGGTAGAGCAGGAATCCTTGAACCCGGGCAGTACAGAAGTATCACTTTCCCTAGAATGTTACAGAATGTGCACCCTTTTCCATAGGGTGGAACATACATAACATACAGCCCCACCTGAAGCCAGTATATGCCAGGCCACCTGTAGTGTGGAACAGTGTAGGTCTGAAATGGTGGGTTGGCAGTGTGCTTGCCGATGGGCACAGGATTCTTTAACAGTGATTTAATTGTAAGCCTATCAGTTACATACCTGCCCACTCACCCTCATTTGGGTGTTGTAAACGTGAATTCCACCCTCCCGTCAAGTTAAGTGTCTCCCGTAGACTTCTTTGGGGTCCGTGGACTTCATTGGGATCATCCTTCCAGCAGACATGTATCGCCCTCCAAACGTTCACCACTTCAATGGGATCACACTGCAGAACACTTGAACTCCCCATCCTTGGAGACACAACAGTTTGAAAGATATGATGTTGAGGGTGGGCAGAGAGATTAAGGGTTCCATTCACCTCAAATGCTGAGGGGACACCATGCTGCGCTCCATCACTCCTACAAATGCTATCCTCTTTGATATTGACTTGATGCTGATGTTTCTTCCTTTCTCTTCTCTTCCAACACCCTCTCACACCTCCCCTCCCTCAACCCCTGCACACCTGCCTCCTTAGATGCAGATGAAGTTCCTGGTGGAGCAGATGAGGCGGCCCGATTACATGGAGGCCCTTCAAGGATTCATTTGCCCTCTGAACCCGGTGCACCAGTTGGGAAACCTCAGGTAAAGACCTTCTCATTGTACCACCTCATCAGCGAGCACAGATAGAAGGCAGGGCCTTTTCTGTAGCCGCCGCCATTGCAGGGAATGAACTTCCATCAAGAAATTAACCACCTTGCTTTCAGGAAAGTGATAGACATTTATTTTATGAAAAGGGTCTCCTCTCCTTTGGTTGTTCTTCCCTTGGAACTTCCTCCTCTCAGCGCCAAGATGCCCTTGGGCGAATGCTTGCGCTCTACACAATTCCCTAACATAACATAACATAATAAAGAGGCGCTGGCCTATTTGGGATCCATGACCTGACTACAGATGTCTGAGAGGCTGCCTTGTGTGTCAGCTGCATAGCATTTCTGGAAGTTCCAGGCAGTGCTTCTGGGAACAAACGCACTGATTGAGTGGTAACTGTCGTGTCGTGCCTGTCTGTGATGTGATGTAGATGGGGATGTCACGTGGAGTGTTTGAGTGAATGCTGGAATGTTCTGTGTGAGGGTTCTCAGTGGTGGCAGTTACATCTGGCCTGCCTGGGTGATGGGAGCCGGTGTTGTCCTAGCTATTGTCCTATATATCTTGAATGTGGAACTGTAACTAAGAAGCAGGAATAAACTTACATGAAGTAATCATAAAGAGCCTGGAACCCACCTCATTTCATTGGCGACAAGTCAGTCTTTTGAAGCTGGGCCTGCGTGCATCAGACTGGAAAGGAAGGCAAAGGAACCTGCTGCGGGGTTCCAGGAGGCACAGGGACAGCCAGCAGGAAGGACAACACCGCTCCCAAAACCAGTAAGTCCCATCACCCAGGGCGCAGGGTAAGGCAGAGGAAAAGCGTTCCCTATTAGGAGGGATCTGCAGGAGGCAGAGCGAGGAGGCAGAACGGATCCCTGGTGGGCTGGCCCAGCTGGTGAAAAGGTATGCGCGTTTTGTTGACGAAGCTGAATGTCGGCTTGGATGTAAACAGGAACTTTCGAGCGGATTTCGAGTAGAGGACCCTACTGCGTCCACGATGTGACCAGGAAGTCTATCGGCTGCGAAGCACGGGCTGCGTGAGAGTTTGTGACAGCCAGTACGGGGCTGTGTACACCGCAGCCGCCTGAATGGAATGTAATGGATCTAGTTGCTGGTCGTTTCCGACGTATTCTGACGGAGCATGGAGGCGTTGGACAGGAGGTGTTTGGACATGGTGCAGCGTGGAACGGATTTCTGAAGTATGGAACTGGGCGAGATGTTGTCGGGTCATGGGATGGTGAGAGGCAAACCAGCATTTGCTTCTGGGAACGCAACGACTTCGGACATGGTACGGCGCAGGACAGATCCGTTGGGTTTGGTCTCAATAAGACAGAGTCGGATTACTTACTTGAGGATTCGCGGAGAGTACTTCAGTGTCCTTTTGTGATTACTTGTGCTTTTGTTTACCTTTCAGGCACTGATGGCTTTGAAAGGTGTCTGGCGTTGTAGGTGTAAATGGGTTCTGGTATGGTTGGACATGGTGTAAAGTTCCTAGACTTAACTAGTTTGAGGATTTTCAGCTTATGGTCACGGGAGATGACATGGACTTTTAGGTTTTCTTTAGAGCCTAGAATGGCTATGGACTCTTAGCTCCGTAAAAGTTTTGGTTTTGGTTTTGGTTATAGTATTTCATGGATAAAACGTATATGTTTTCACTGTATTGTTCACACCAAAACATATGGTTGCAGCATTCAATGGTTTGGAATGCATGTCATAAAGCTGACTCTGATGATATGGAGAGAGTCCGTAAGAGCTTGGTAATGGATTGTACTAACAGTGAGCATGGATTAGGTGTGTGAGGTAGCATGTATATATGTGTGTGAACACGATTTTGGTACGAGTGTTTTGTTGCGGTGGGCAATGCATGGTTCATGTTGCTTGGGCGATGTGTGGCACACGACCACAAGATTGAAGTATATGTGTGACCCCGCATGACCAATACCACAGACATGCCCACACCAGAACTGGGGATGCTACCACCCGACACACATACCTCTTTAAAGTGGTAGCGCCCCAGTCAGTCGGGGTGTGGCTGCGATGGTAGTTGTGCATGGTTTAAAAGAGGTATGTATGTTGGGTGGTAGCGCCACCGGTTCTGGTGTGGGTATGTCTGTGGTATTGGTCATGCGGGGTCACACATATACTTCGATCTTGTGGTCGTGTGCCATGCCTATTTACTAATACTGTCTGTGTCAAAACCTATTCTTGCCCTCACTTCTATAAGAAAATATGTTGTATGGGATTTGGGCAACTCAATAGTGTTCAGAATAAAGTTAATGTGACAATGGAGCTCTTCCGGAATCTCCTTCCCCAAGTTCAAGACACTCTGGTAATGCTCAAAGTAAAGTTAGCGTGACAATGGAGCTCCTCTACAACTCCCTTACCGGAGTTCAAGGCAATCTGGTTTAGAAAGTGCCACAGTTTCTCAGGATTTGCTAAACTCAGATTGGTTTGACAAAGGTTCACAGTACCTTTTTCTTGTCAGGATGTACTTCTGCAACGGGTCTCAGGCATCCCTCGCCCGAGCCAGACCCTCTTGATTGTTCTCCAACTCACAAATACTCCACTGGTTCAATGTTGCCTCCTGTTAAGTACCAAAGTTCAATTCAAAAAGTCCTACTAGAAAAATGTTACTCTTCCATTGGTTCCTGGTGGGACTCCCTTCCCTACTGTAACCCAAGTTCTTTTGGTTTGTAGCCTCTGTACTTCATGCAGCTCTCTTTCACAGCTAAGGCTCCACTGGTCGTGGTGCAGTTCCCAGACTGCACGGTCCACCCACTACAGGTCGCGCAACCAGGTGCCTTACTTTGTTTGAGCTCTCCTGTTCACCTTGTGGGGTCTCTGTAGCTCTTGGTTTGGTGGAAAGTCTCTTTTCCTTTACTTTCGGGAATGTTGCTCGCACTTTGGTTTTCTTACAGCTCTCCCTTTTAGGATCTCTATTTTCCACGGTTTTCAACGCTGTGCACATCACCCCTTTTTCACAGGAGCTTCCTATTCAACAATGTGTACACCTGCCTGTGACCACTCTGTTACTTTTTATCAGCAGAATCCTCTATCAGTTTCACCCGACGCGACCATACGCGGTTGACCGATAAGATTGTATCTTGCTCAGACACACCAGACTTTTTCATTGCTTGCCTCTCCGGTTGTGTTTCCTTGCCTTTTACGAACAGCGTCCTTGTAGTCTGAGGTGAGGGTCTTCCAACCTGCTCCTCAGACACTCCTGGGTCTCTGATTTGGCCCAGGGGAACGAGCACTTGACATTCACATAAAAAGGGATTAGCACGCCTCCTGTGTCCCTTTTCCAGACCCTTTCTCCGAACTGGAGGGACAGGCTTCTGGCCATGCTGTTATAGGGCGCTCCCTTGTGTAAGTCCTCAGGGTCTCATCGTCTTGGATTTTCCACCTGGCCATGGGCAGCCACGGCTCCGTGGCTCATCTCCCGATCTCGTTCTAACCACTGAGTGCTTGGATGCTTTTTATACTGTCCTGAATACCCGACAGGCTTAAGGTGTGCATAGTTAATGTCTATTGCCTGACCTTGCCTGGCCTCGTTAGTGGGGCCTAGAAAATGAAGAGGTTGATGTGCCTTGATCTGCATCTTCCTGTTCTCAGTACTATAATTGTGTTTCTCATAGGAAGTCTGTACTCCTCTTGACTTCCTCTTCTTCATCACAGTACTTGGATAGTATTTAGGGAAATGAAGATGGTGTGCCTTATAACAGGAAGGTGGTTCTATTTCTTTTGCTCTGGTATCATCAGTAAGTGAGGTTAACAAGGAAGGAATGGGCCCCACGGTAGTTTATAGGATTATAGGGACAGGAGGATAAGTTAGTGTTGTATTAAGAGAAAGATGTTGGCTGCCCTGGGGTTTTACAATCCCTTCCTTTCCTCCTATCGTGAGTGTTTGACGGAAGGTCTTGTGGTAGGGCAGAACATGCAGACCAGACAATATTCTATGACAGTAGGGGGGAGGTAGGATAGATCAGGATTAGGAAGGGGGATACCATGTGTTACCCTCGGGCCTCCCACTTCCGTTCTTCACGGATCCTCCATACCTGTAATACCCCTTCTCAAACTTACCCCCAGTCTTGCCCTTTTCTTTGTTACCTGAGGGGGGGTTGGGCGGTTAATTGGGTTAAATGTGGGTCCGCTGTCAGATTTCGCACATACACCAAGAAACCTTGGTTCGTAGCATACAAAAAGAAATGTGAGATGATCACCAGGAAATCGTTGGCTATAGGTGATAACCACACTAAACCGCAAATGTGCCCACAAAACCTTTACCAAAAATAGAGGTCAACCACACAGAATAAAAAACAGTGCATCCTAATAAAAACAATTAAAGGAGCCTAGTCAAACAAAAGCATTCAGAAACATAAAGCTCCTAATTAGCAAAACCCTAATTCGTAAAAACTAAAGACACAAAGTTCTGCAAAACACACAAATGTCTGTAACTAAGCGAGACAAGACCACATGAGAGCCTGAGTAGATCAAATTTGTCCAAAATCAAACGTTAAGAATGCTGTGATTTCAGTGCTAGAAAATAAGAAGTCTAACTTGCAGAATGGGAGAAATGTGTCTGTGGCGCTCAAGGTGAGTATAGTTAGTGTTGGTCTCGGGAGGATCGCTCAGGGGCAACGTGCTCGCCTTGGAAGCAAGACACGGAGCAACACAGGTTCGATCCCCGGGTCCGTGCTAAGAAACCTCTGGGTATTAAGCACGTTATAAATAACCAATCAGGTCAATCATGTTGCGGACAGTCAAGGAGATAACTGACGCTGAAAATGTCTGCCACCCTGTGAGAATGAAGCCAAGAGCCATAAAGAATTAATGTATGGGGCAGGAAGCAAAAATAACAAACACCATAGATTGGCAATTTGAGTAAAATAATCACAAGAAGCTCACAATTAGAAGAATTGGTTGCCTGGCACTAACAGGTTGAAGCGTCTGGAGATACCAGTTGTTAGGTTAATGGTGGATGCTAAGAGCATTGGAAATGATAGAGACAAAGAATAGGTTTGAGGAAAGCGCCCAATGAATGTGTGAAAGCTACCAATCGGAAAATACATTCAATAAATGTATGCAAACTGGATCAGCAAATGCCAGAGAAAAACCAAAACTCAAAACGAAAACAAGGACAATTGACCACATCAATAGTAAGGAAACGTGGAGAAACGACCAGATTGGTCTTCAGAGCCAAGTTACCTGTGTAAGGAAAGAAGAGAGGCGGACCAAAAAGACACGTGTAGGGACAAGAAATATGAGCTATCTAAACCCATAAAGAAAGGAAGGAGGAAAGAAACTATAGTGACTCAGTGCCAAGAATTGCACCAATTCAAAAGACAACATTCAAATAGTAGGGTAGATGCAAACTACAAAACAGATAAGACCACTGTAAACACAAAGTGAAAAAATACCACAATGTGTATTTATAAGCAAGCTGCTTGTTATGGGGAAGTAAAGGGATAGTCACGTGATGGCTCATCCATAGGATGTCACACAAAGCACACTGATCTCTAGTAGGCAATGCCAAGCCATGTAAATGAAACGTATCATAAAAAACAAGTAAGCTACATTTCCTCGTTCATCCCTCATAGAGTTAGAGTCCAAGCGATGTATCCAGAATGCTTCTCTATGGTTCAATCTTTTTGCCAAATCTTCAAGCGGATTACCTCACACAACTTTCAAAACATGAAAGCGGATCTGTGATATTGGAGAATGTGGATTACCTGTCCGAATGTTTGAGCGATGCACATTCCATCTTTTTCTGGCGGCCATTTTTATCTGTCCAAAATAATACACACACACTTGGGCACTTTATGGCATATATATAATGTGTTGTCTCACATGTGGCAAAATCTTTTAATGCAATCTTTGCTCCGCTCCTAGGGTGGCCCCTAGGGTGGTGTACTATGTCTCTGTTGATAACATTATTACAGTTGCAGCAATGTAGACATGGTTAGGTACCCGTTCGTTTTTGAGGACCAACCTGATGGGATCTACCTTTGGTGTTGACCAATTCATTTCTACGATTATTACTACGTCGGTAGGTAAAGGAGGGAGGCTCATGGAATAGTGTACGTACTCTACTCTCTGTATGGATGATGTTCTAATGTCTATTGATGATTTTTCTAATTTGATTGCTCTGAACAGAGAATGTGGAGATATAGGTTAAATCAGGACATTGATGTTGCTCTTGTGGTACTAGAGTCTGTTTAGTTAAAGATCTGACCTTGTCTTTCAACGGATTCACGTCTGTCTCCCTATACCCTCTGTGTATGAACTTCTCAGACATCTGTTCTAACTCATTCAAAGACTCAATGGGATCACTGACTATTCTACTCGCCCTGAGTAGTTGACTACATGGTAACTTCTTAATCAGACTTGGGGGGGGGGAGGGTGAAAGCTAAGTCTATGTAGCAAGTTATTTCTGTTGTATGTAGCAAGTTGTTTCTGTCGGTGTGCTTTCTATAGATCGTGGTGCAAAAACCATTGGGTTTAAGTCTAACCAGAACATCCAGAAAGTGAATGGCAGGAGGGTCTGGCTCCATTGTAAATTATAAACAGGCATCAATGAGATTCACATACAAAAGAAATTAGTTTAATGTCTCCAAAGTCCCTCTCCAAAGGCCAAAATTGTCTATGAAATGACCCCAGTATACAAGGTATCTCTGCCAGACTGGATGATTCAGAACATAATCTTTCTCGAATGTATACATGAAAGGGTTCGCATCTAAAGGAGCCAATGGTGGCCCCCATAGTTGTACCGTTAGTCTGTAAGAACAAAACGTCATGAAACTTGAAATAGGTATTGTGTGAAATAAACATCAAAAGTAGAGGCAGACATTTTTTGTTGGCTCCTAATTCATCTTGTTGCCGTTATAACCACTCTACGGCTTCAATGCCTAAATCATGGGGGATACTTGTATACAGGCTTCTGATGTTGCTGGTAAAAAGAATGTCACTAGATGTCACCTGTAGATCAGATAGAATGGTGAGAAAGTGTGTTGTGTTCCGAATAGAAGTGCTCATCTTTTGGACTAGCAGTTTCGGAAAGGTATCGATGTAGTTGACTCCTTTTCAGATTTTGATAACTGGGTAATCTAAAAGAGTTGTTCTGAAGGTCACGGAAACGCACTTTCTCAAAGGTGTCGATAGTAGGGACAGATATAGGAGGCATACGTTTGCTCTTACCTTTAAAAGTCATGTAAGGAGTCTTGTCTGATACAGACATCCTACTTTCATCTGCAGTATTTGCAAAGAAACAACGCAGTTTGAGTTGGCGTATGAATCTGAACAAGTCCACCCTAGTATTGAACAAATTGGAGCTAAATGTGGGAGCGAAACTAAGGCCCTTCTGAAGGGTGTCGAGTTCTTTCACCGTCAGTTGGCGATGGGACAGATTGATCGCTAACTTCTTTCTCTGAAGTCTCGTCTGTGGATGGGGTCTCTTCCGGTGTCTACGCCCATGGCGGTTTCTCTTAGGGGGTATCTTCTCCATGATAAAATATTACCTGCTGGTAAGGATGTATCAATACCGCTAACGGAATACCGCTAATGGAGGGTTGGGATGCGTCAGTCTTAGGTGTTTCAGTGACAGCTGCTACAGGAGTAATGTCAGTCAGAAGTATTGTTTGTGGGATTCTCGCTATCTGAGCTGAATAGGTTAGATAAATCACTGCTCGGATTCTTAGTCGACGTTGTTGTAAACCTGTCCTTCTAGGTATATACTTTGTCATGGAGATAATCATACGTATTGCACTTAAACTTGCAAATCTTCTTTAGTTCAAGACTTGCAAATCTTCTTTAGTTCAAGCTCTGATTTATAGGATTCTAGCCACGAATTGATGTCAGAGAGAACAGATTGTAGCTCATCATAGGGCATCAGCGCACCAAGTTCTGCCTGAATTTCTCTAATCCCTTTGTTAAGCGAGTCACCACATCCAGACAGTTCTATTATAGTTAACAAAATCCTTGCTTTCCTTGCAAGGTGTAGGTTTTAAAGGGATTCTAAGCCCTCCGGGGATGCATTCTGTTGTGAAGTAACGCCCAAGTGTGACAACATGTAATTTACAATTCATTTCCTTCCGTTTACGGTATTTTTATTGTTTAATTTTTGTAGAAGGATCTTTGCTAGCAGTGGATGTACCTGTGTCGCTGATATAGTTTAAAATTGCATCTGCCTCTGTGTCACATTTTGCACCGAAGAAGGATCCGAAAGGCATTGGCCTCTCATTCTGTTTCTCTTCTGCATTTTAATTTCTGCTTATTAAAACACACTTTATTATGTTGAATACTGGATTTGATTACTTGTATATGTACTTGATATACATGTTCTGAATGTCTATCGTTCTGCTCTGGTAGACTAACCGTGACTGACCATTCTATATTGTAATCACTTCACTATGATTTATTTGTGCCTGTTCTTGGCACCCAGAACGCCACTGGGCACATGGTAGTGAACCATTCGCAAATTGATTGAATCTGTTCATCAGGTGGTGCCCTCTCCTTTGTGTCATAGTGGAACTTTTCATTAGTGGCCAGACATATTAGAGTAATTGAGGAGGTTCCATAGCTGGAGTGCTGGAGTCTGCATGTCTGCCACAGTGAGTACTGTACCATCTGCCACACTGAGGGACCTTGGGAGTAAGTAGCTTCGACAAGCCAGCGGCTACACACTACTGGGAAGCTTGACCAGAGCTACTGGACTACATAAGGTCAAAGGGGTGACATGTAGAAAAGTAGCAATGTTCAAGAAACTTAAAAGGACCCACTTCTACTTTTTTAAGACCCAGGGTATAAAGGGGACATAATGATTACAGGCCTTCTCCCACATTGAATCTTTTCCCTGGTGGCCAGAGCACTGCGCTACAGTAAACTGCATGTCCATTTGCTTCTCCATTGTAGGTTGGACGATTGCCGCATCATGTCCTCAGCCAAACGGCCTCTATGGCTCAACTGGGAGAACCCAGACATCATGTCCGAGCTGCTTTTTACCAACCACGAGGTCATCTTCAAGAACGGGGATGGTGAGTGACTGTTACTGGAGGCGCTGCTACAGAAGTAGTGTTTCCTGACTGTACAGTGTCCTCTTGCTTGTTGTCTGTGTTACTCTGCCTTGCCATTTCTTTATGGAGCACTGTATGTATTTGGCCTGAAGCTTTGCCCTTTTTGGAAGCCGGGTCAGCTCAGAGGTGAGCTTGATTGCTTCCTCTCTGAGATCTTTTGAGGAACACCAGGGGATGGTGGGTAGCCTTTCATCTTGGAGGTGGGTAGGTAGGGAACACTGGTCACGGCTTGGTAGGCTGCCAGTGTGCAGCCTCCCTCGCTGCTATTTAGTCAGCTCACTGTCGTGTACTGCTCTGAACCTTGGCCTTCTGGCATAGTAACATCATTCTATGCATTGGGACTACCAGGGATATGCTCGTCATTATGGGCAATGTCCTACAAGCCTGAGTATTGGAAGTCTGTTCTCATAAGCATTGGCATAACACAAAATGTGGGGGCCCCCCTGCAAGCCCTGCCACCATATGGCCCCTACGCTGGGCATACGCAGCATGGGACCCCCGCACCGCGGGGCCTCTGTTACGCCTGTGCTCATAAGCTGTAATAAGAAGAATATGTGGGAGGCTGCACTTAGGAGAAGGGGGACCAAGTCGAGATAGAAGAAAGATTCAAAACCACCAGTCACACACAAACACGCACGCACACGTACACGTACATGCACACGCACACGTACCCATGCACTGGTAGCCGAGGAATTAGCCACTTCTCCCAAAACTATGTGAGTTTCTCAAATGACTGAGGTTGAAAAATAGCTTAAGTTGCTAAAACATAGGTCAGGAGGGCTACATGTGATTATAACTAACGAATAAATAACAAACACCCCTTTAGTCTGAACACTTATAACGAAAGAAATATATATATTTTTTTTTATTTGGGTAGGTCCCCCTCAGTTATTCAGGAGCCACCTATAGGCCGAAATGATTGCATTAGAGTACAGAAGGGGTGTGGGGGGTGGCATACGAGAAGGGAAACACCAAGTTTGAAGAAGTTCTTTAGTTGTTTGCCCACCAATTGACTGCCCATGACCATGCTAATCTATTTGGCCATTCCCACCCACTTCCTGCCCCTCCCCGCCCAAAACACACCCTCCTGGGAACTCTTTCAGCTCACTTTAATCAAGCCATACCATCAAACATTGCACTCAAGTGCCTGCCAGTGTTTTCTCGAAGCCGTCTTCTGAGAGTTAATCTTAATTGGAGTTCTAAATGTATTACTGGTGTAATAAAAATGTCTAAACCAGGACTGCCTTTAGCCACTCGAATCATAATATAGTTAGCAGAACTATCTATCAGGGAATCTATCTAGTAGAACTACCAACCCAAGCACTAATAGCACTTTTGCTCATGGCCCTGCATATATGCACTACGCTATCAGCCAAGGAACTGCCCATGATTGCTAATCCCACATCTGGAAATCCTTGAGCAAAACGATATACCGAGGACCGTCTAGTATTTATACTTTGCTAATCCCACCAATCTGGGAATGTATTTAACAGAACTACATATCAGGAAATCTATTTAGATGAGCTACCAACTGACCGGGTCTCTAGCACCTATACTGTAACAACGTGAGTTGGGACGGATGTGCCTATCTCCGTGCGTCAGATTTTACCAAAGCAATTGATCCAACGAGACACAGTGAGGACCAAACACCGAATCCAAAGGGAGATACCACCCCCACACCCTGACGGGCACTGGAAGCTCATATGGGAACAGGGTCGTCCTGGAAAGCACACAGATCACATTATGCTAACTCTTTCCTCTGCACCAACAAACAATAGAATGCAGCGATACCCCTGGATTAATTTGGCTTTGCTGCACACATACTTCTACACCTCCATGATCACTTCAACAGTCTTTAGAACGCAGCTATACCCCTCAAATTTGACCTAGCTGCACACATAATCCCATTCACAAACTCTATTGCCACCAGAATGCAGAAACCCAAGCCCATTTCGCCGTGCTGCACGGTGTCCGGTTAAAGGTGTGATTACAAAAGGTTTGAATGCAATAGGATCGGGTCAATAGGACCGAAAACAAAAGGTTCAAATGTTTTTTTTTAAATTATATATTTTTATGGGGTTTCCGTTTAGGTAAAAAAGTGTTTTTTACCACAAAAACAGGGGATGCCCCCCCCTCCCCAAAAAAAAATAATATTTCGAACCTTTTGTTTTCGGTCCTTTTGATTCGACCCTATTGTATTTCGAACCTTTTGATTCAAACCTTTTAACCTATAACCGTGCTGCACACATTCTACTGATCCCACATAACCACTGCACCACGCCTAGCACTAGAATGCAGCTACACACCACTTAATCCACACTGGCTGCACACTTACCGAGTGCACCCAAGCACATTTTTCTACATTACTCTATCCACTGACCTGGACTACGGTCCCCGAGGGCGTTCAATCCACATCGCTTTGGAATCATACCATTGGTAAAAGGTGCTATACAAAAGCCCAATAACATAACTTCAGATGCTTGTGAATCTGCTAAGAATAGCATGCTGTGCAAATAGTCTAACATGTAGTGGTAATCACTGATTATTGCATCTTTTTTATGGAGATCAAAAAGGGCTGTCAACATGGGCGTGACTGTAACACTATCCCTATCGTGACATGTAGTGTACCCAAAATACTTCACGCTTCGATGACCCACCAGATTATTTTTTTCCGCCTAACTAGTTGGTCGCATATAATGTACAGCTCGTAAGAGTTTTATATTGCTGATTCCCGTTCTTTGGTGGTTTGCATGCCTTCGACCACTACTCAACGACTGTTCGATGCCTGCTTCTGTCTGCCGATGATCCACTTTGACTGCTTGGGAACTGCTTCATTGTGACCTTTGCTCTACAGTTCAGCCTTTACAGTAGGGAGAGTGGGGCCCTGTTTGTACTGACTTCTCTTGAGAATGCCTTTTCTTTACCCCTTCTTTCCCCTTTCTTTCAGTCTGGCTGACGCTTCCCTCTGCTATGGAGAGGACGCCTCTTAAATTCTGCCCATTTTACAATGGCAAATTCCCTTGGAAAGACACCCATCGGCAATGGAATTGGTGTCTCCCTCATGATCACGACAAGCGTCACTGTACAGCCTGCAAAATCTTTCGGCCCAAGACCCTGAAAGACAGTAGTACAAAACGGTGGATGGCCTACGATATGCGGGCTGAGAGTCACTCACCCACCAGCGCCATGGCCTCAGACGAGGAGTCTGTCGGAAGCCGATTCGGAGGCTGCTGACCTAACTGTGGAGCACTCGAGCTCCCACCTGTCGGTCCCCGGCACCTACAAACATGCCTCCGGCAGTGCTATGGGGAAGTCACACCCCAGCGACAGGGACACACACGCACCACCTGTTTTCAAAGCACCCAACCCTTGCCTCTGCCTGATCTGTTGAGGAAAGTTTCCAAGCCGGAAGGCCCATCTAAATCTCCGGCAGGCACTTCCGAACCTTGCGGTTCCGCCTCACCTGCACGGCCTACGCCGTTAAATCTTCCTCTTCAGTGGGCACACCCACTAAACCTACGTCCTCTGACGCGGTAGCACTGAAAGACGCATTGAGACGGGTCCACTTGTCGAAAAACGCTCAAACTCTGGGAGAAGCCTTCTACAGCTAGTTAGCACGTTTCAGACCCCAGGAAGGCCTCTAAATTGCCAGAGGACTATTCTTCTGCCTCCTCTCCTCTCTCAAAGGCCCTGCAGCAAGACCCAGCTCCTTCTCTACTGCTTTTTCCTTCTCCTGATCCCTCAGCCTCCTCTGCTTGGACCAGACACAACCTTTTCTGAGTTCATTGATTTCTCAGGCCAGTTTGAGGACATTTTGAAGGGACATAGAGATGTCGACCCCTGTCCCTCCTAGGTCACAGAGGCTCCACTCTCCTGGTGCACAATTCTCTTTCTTTGAGGAATCCCATGACGACCCCCAGGTTGATGTCTTTTTGGATGACCCAGAAGATCCTAGTCAGGATGTTTTGTGTATCCAGGACTCTAGCCAGGGCGGCCAGGCTCCTACCTATCAGGACATGGATTGGGGTGCCAGGGATGACAAGGGCAGATGGCAGACCACCCTCCCACGTGACCCTGACCCTGGGGAAAAAAAAATCTAGATGCTCCTCCTGTCTCCCAAACCAGGGATTTGTAGCCTATCGATGACCAGATGCTGTTCAATAATCTTCTGAAGGCTATTAATCACTTCAAGATTACCACGTAGTAAGCCCCTCCTGACAAGAACTGCAAAATATTGTACACCCTAGGCAAGCCGGTCACCACCTCTGCTGCCTTTTCCAGCAGAATTGGCAAAAATACCATGCTCCTAGCGAGCTACAGTGACGTTCAGTCGGGCCTCGTTCAGAATGGCCTCCAAGATGTCCCAGAACCCGCTCGCACCCTCCTATTAGTTGTGGTTGCAGAGGGGTGGCAAGTCACCCAGAATATTCTAAAAAAATACCTTGGACTCTGCCAAAACTGTGGGATGTGTCCTAACCCAGGGCACCCTTCTCAAACGCCATGCCGGGTTGAACCCGGAGACCCAGGCTTCCCTCATTAACAAGCCAGTGGAGGATGGCAACCTTTTCGGTAAAGTGGTCGAAGAGACCTTGTAAAACTCCAAGAAGGAGCAAAAGACTCTAAAATCGCTCAATCAGATCTCGGCTAAGCCTTTCGTCCAGCGAGGAGTTTTCAACACCCGCTCGCCCTTTGGTGTGCAGTCTTTCTCCTGCACCCCACAAGGACAGTATGGCTCGGGGCAGTCCAACTGGGCCTCCGGAGGTTTACAATCACAACCGCAAAGAGGGTTTTGACTAGGAAAAGGCAGCGGTAGACACTGTGCTTCTAGAAGCTCCCTGGCCTCCACCTCTAAATGACTCGGCGGCATGGGTACCCTCCCACACTTTGCCAGTCGGACGTTTAACATGTTTTACCCACGTGTGGGAGGGGATCACATCTGATCAGTGGGTACGCAAGACCTTTGCTCATGGGTACTGCATCAAGTTTCTCGGACCACCCAGCTACCACCCACCCGGAAGCTGTCGAATGTCCTCAAACCATCTGCGTATCCTTTTGTACGAAGTCCAGGTCCTGCTGGAAAAGGGCATCATCAAAGCCGTCCCTCGTCTCCAGGTAAACAGAATTTATTCAATATACTTCCTTGTACCCAAAAAGGATATAACTATGCACCCGGTTTTAGTTCTGCATCCTGCAAACAAATATGTCAAACCACAAAAGTTCAGGGTGACAACTCTCCAGGAGGTAATACCACTACTGCGACAGGCGGATTACATGGCCACATTAGACAATTGGACATGAAAGATGCATAGTTTCATGTTTCAATGTTGCCAGCATACAGGAAGTACCTCAGGTTCAGGATAGAGGACACACACTATCAGTTCAAGGTTCTCCCCTTCGGCATTGCTCATCCCCGTGGGTTTTTACTAAGGTACTAGCGGTAGCGGTGGCTCACCTATGCAGGCAGTCCATCCCTGTGTATCCTTACCTTGATGACTGGCTCATAACCAGAGATTCGTAAAGGAACGTGTCTGAGGAATACCCAGGAGAAGGTATATAGCCTATCCAGTATAGGGTTCTCTATCAACGAGAGGAGTCAAACAGTTTCTGGGGGCCCTAATTCGGACAGAAAATGGACTTGTCTCTACCTACAATGAGAGGGTTCAAAACATGCTGTTCCAGATCCCTCATTATGTAGCCAGTCACCGGGTACCCATACGCAAGACCATGCGACTGCTATGGATGATGACGTCCCGCTTCTTCCTAATTCAACATGCTTGTCTGCGCATGCACCTATGCAGGAGGGCCTCTCGAGCCAATGGTGTCAGGCCAGTGGGATGATCTAGTGGTTGTCTCGACACCCCTTGTAGTCTCTGCAGTCGTGGTCAAAGGAAAGCCTTCTGCACGGGAAAGCCTTTACCACCCCCCAGTAGAGGCCACTCTCACCACGGACACATCTCTGTTGGGGTGGGGAGCTCACCTCCTTCAACAGACAGTGCACGTTGCGTGGCTCCCGTCTGTAGCCTCCAATCGCATCAATCCATTGCAACTGCTTGCAGTGTTCAAAGCGCTGAACGCCTTCCAAACACATCTACAGGGGAAGATGTTTCTCGTCCTTACAGACAGTACCACAGCCATGTACTACCTGAACAAGCATGGGGGCACTCACTCTCCAGGGCTATCCATACTGTCCCAGAACATCGGAAGTGGTCACTCAAACGCAACATGTTCCTCCTCTCACAACTTGTTCCAGGGGAACACAATCTTCGACTACCCGTAGAGCACGAGTGGCGCTTGTAAGAACACATTCTACTCAATGTCTCTGGTGTTTCCCAGACATCGACCTGTTCGTGACTCTGGAGAATGCCGAATGCCCAGATAATGCCACTAGGTACCCACAGATGCACTCCAAAGCCAACGGTCTCTGGATAACATGGACCGGGAGATTTGCCTATGCTTTTCCCGCTGATTCCCCTTCTCAACGGGGTAGTGCACAAGATGAACAATGTCAGTCTCCCCTCCCAAGAAACTGCCATGCCCATACAACATGCTGTCACAAGACGGGGGGGGGGAAATGCTGCATCTGTGCCCCCAAGCACTCCACTTCGAAGCCTGGCTCTTCAAGTCATAGGGGTCATTACGAGTTTGAAGGTAGCCATGGTGCTATTCGCGCCATGGCTGCTTCCAAACTCGTGTCCGGATTCCTTCAATGGGGACTTACTGGGTCATTCCAACCTTGGAGGACCCGGTAAGTCCCCATTCAATAAACCCATCCCCATTCCCATTCGAGCCCCCATAGGGCTCAATGGGAATGGGGAGGGAGCTAATAATGGGCCTGTTATTACCTCCCTGGTCCCCTTGTGGGACCTGCAAAGGACGTCTGGTCTGACCAGATGTCCAGAGCGGGTTTGCAAGGGAACCTCGTAATGCGGCGGTAAGGGGTTAATGGCACCAGCATCCTTACCGACGCCGTTAACCCCTTACTGCCGCACTCGGAATGGAGCCCATAGAGTTAAGACCCCTCCAACTCCCTCAGAGATGTATGGGCATACTCAGAGAAGCACGAAAACCTAACACCAGACTGTTACTCCAATAAATTGAAACTCTTTCTTATCTGGTGCAATGCTAAGCAGTCTACCCCATTGACGGCTCTCCTAAAGATATCATCCTTTATTTAACGCACCTGTTAGATTCAGGACTTGTTTTCAATTCACTAAACGTCAAACTAGCTGCTGTCTGCGTATACCACATCCCAGAGCAAGGTTTCATGGTGGAAGATTCTGGTCGTTAAGGCTTTCATAGAAGGGGTAAATAGACTTCACCCGCCTATTTCTAAACCCAACTCCTGGATGGGACTTTGAATGTTGTTCTCACAAGATTAATGGGACCTCTTTTCAAACCCATGCACAAGGCTAGCCTTAAGGCTCTCACCTATAAGGCTGCCTTTTTTGTAGCCATCACCTTGATAAGGTGAGTTGGTGAACTGCAGGCCTTTTCAGTTCAGGGCCCATTTGTGACTATTCACAAAGACCAGGTGGTTTGGCGCACACACCCACGTTTTGCGCCTAAATTCATCTTGAAGTTCTATGTGAACCAATCAATCGAACTTCCCATCTTTCAAAACCCTACTAACATGGCCGAAAGAATCCTTCACACACTAGATGTGAGGGCAGTAATATACTACCTTGAAAAGACTAAGTCACTGAGAAAGTCAAACCTATTCTTTGTCTCTGGGGCAGCTGGTAGAGAAGGGGACCCTGTCTCGAAATTGGCCATTTCCAAATGGATTGTAAATTGCATCACACTGTGTTACTCTCTTGCCAAGAGCGATCTACCTTATATGCCCAGAGCTAACTCTACTCGGGGCACAGGAGCTGCCACAGCATTCATTGCAAATGTTCCTCTAGATTACATTTGCAAAGCTACAACCTGGAGTTTGCTACTGTTCCTGCACAACTCCCACCATCATCTCCTGGTACTTCTCGCTAGTCTATGCACAGCATGTCATTCTAAGCAGATTCACAAGCATAAGAAGACATACATTACTCACTGTAATAATATTTCTGATTCTAGTATCTTCTTAGATTCACATGCGCCCACCCTTCCTCCCATCTTGGAGTAGAAGGAACATAGACATCTTACACCTTCTCTCTTCTGTACTTGCTCACCCATTCTGTAAGGCTCCCTCACAGCAGAAGAAAAACTACCGGTCGGACCTCAACACGTGAAGGATTTTGGGCACACTACACGTCATGATAGGGATAGTGTTAGTCACTCCCACATCAACGTCCCTTTTCGATCTGAGATGCAATACTCTGCGATTACCACTAATGCGATGTCGGACTATATGCACAGCATGTGAATCTAAGCAGATACAAGCATCAGAAATAAGATTATGGTGAGTAATGTATGTCATAAAATAATAAAGCACTATGCATGTTCTTCACTGAAGTCATGTTAAAACGTGCATTGGCAAAGTCAACAGTTGTCGTTATGTATAAGTATTAGGCATTTACTGGGCGCTGTTACTTGCATCATTTTGCACCTGCTGCTATCAATGGCCAGTTAATACCCCTACCACAGTGCCTGGCAAGGGCCTTTCCCATGCCTATACAAAAGTCCAAACTGTTGACATTGCCAATGTTTGTTTATTCTGCTCAGCATTCCCTTATCCTCACCATTTCTCTTGTCTACGAAGTATGGAATGCAGCCTAACACACACTCTCCTTAAACTGTGGGTATGCTATAGCTAAAGGAGCCCATGCTCCCTGGCTGAGGGCTGCCTAGGAAATGAAAGAATTTATAAGCTTAGTGAATTAATTGCTGGTGGTGTGAAATATGTCCAGGGGCCCAGACTTGGACCGCACCAGCCCAATTTAAGCACTGCCTGGTGCACGGCTACACACGTTTGTTACCCAAAATGTTCACTAGAACTTGGACATTATTTTTATTTTTAAGCAATAAGCCCCGACCTGCGGGGGCATTACCGAGTCGTAATGTCCTGGGGCCCATAGTTCGTGAGGGCCTTAACCAATGCCCCAGGGCATTACCTAACTCGGTAATGCCCCTTCTGCGTGGGGCTTATTGCTTAATATTGGGGACGTATTGGATTGGGGGGGGCACTTACCTGAATCCCCGGCGGAAGAAGATTGGAGCCTCCGCCGTATGGTTGCTCAGAGCGGGGATTAACCCGTTCTGAGCCTTCTCATTGGCTGAGGGGCTGCCACTCCGCCCTCCCACCCCCCCTGACAGAGACAATGAAAAAGAACGTCGGGAGAGGGATTCCCGGTCGGGTAAAGCCCTGGCAAGGCCCAATCAGATTAATTGGTACAATCTGATTGTCCATCGCCGGGTACTAATATTACTTCTAGCGCAAACCTAGCTCGGGAGCAGAAGAGCGCTTTGCAACAGGATTGTGCCATAATTGAGTATGTCATTTTATACAATAATACAGTACTGTTAGTGGAGGGAGATAGGGGTCAAAAGACTCCCTCATAAGGTTTTCTCATCTGTAACCTGCACAATATTATACTCCTTTCTCAGAAGCTAGGCTATTATTGAATGTTCATGTGTTATATTGTGTCATAAACCGCCGTGATTTCGTCCTAAAAGGTGGCCTTGACTACTCGGCCATCACTACCACTCGGTGAGCAAGAGAAAGGTTGAGAGAAATCCATTTTGCATATCTGTGTGGGTCAGACCCCTCACCCGTGAACACGGGAAAGAGAGAAACCGTCCTAACAGTGTCTTTCACACAGACTGCACTCCAAAGAACTTTACTGCCATTGGGGCAGACACTGATTTTCATCCAGACCGCGTCTCGAAGCAGGCAGCTAGCCAGATAGTTGTACCTTTCATGCAGATTGACAACTAGAAGCACATTGCACAGGCTGAGCAGCAAGTATTGGTTTTTGACAAGTGTTGGCCATCTTATGTTTCTCTAGATCTGCGGCAGGACATGCTCACCTTGCAGATAATCCGGATTATGGAGAATATGTGGCAAAATCAAGGACTGGACCTCAGGTAGGCCGAATGTTGGGGGACCTGGTATCTGTCATCTGGGCATGGTCCATGGTGTATGCTACCTCTGTGTACCTGGAATAGGGTGACTTTCTGGGCACTTTCCGTCTCATGTACTGAATGTAGTGCACCACTGCACACCCACAGTACTGGCATTCACCTGCTCTGCCCACACAATGCAATGTCTACCAGGGGACCTCTGTACCATGAACCTAATGTATCGCTGTATCACTGCCCATCCCATGTGTTGCGTTTTACATGTCCCCTGCTCTGTATCACTGCCTGTCTACTGCCCTTTATCGGGGACTAGGTGCATCCCTGTCCCCACTCTGCACTGCCCATTACTGGCTGTGTACCAAGAGCCCATTGCATACCTCCTCCCACTGCCCACACTCCACGCTTCCTGTCACTCACATTATACCAAGCCGCCACTGCATCCTGTTGCCGCCACTGGCAACATGCACTGTGCATCATTTGCTCTCCACCAGGGAACCTCTGCATCTGTCAGCCATTGCCTCCAACATGTATTACCAATCACCTGCTCTGTACGTGGGGGGTGAGGGAGGGAATGCAACGCACCCTCTGCCTGCTGCTTGTCACCTGCTTTTTCCTGGTGCCCGTGCACCCTGCCCTCAGTGCCAGCTCTATGTACTTCTCATCACCTTCTCTGAATCGGATAGCCTGTGCAATCTCTTGCCTCTACCTACATTGCCTCCTGCTTTGTACATATATGCCGACATGCCCCATCCCATTTTGAAGATTTTTGGCCAGTTCTGGATTTTCCTTTGCATTCCTGAACGCGTACAAAATCGGGACTAGACTAGCATCATCTCTCCATAGACATGGGTTGTTTTGCTACCCATGGCTGTACCTTAAATTCAATGCACTAAATACCAATTGCCACACAACTTGATGACTGCCATCTCCAGATGTAGAACTTCTTCCGCCTCCTGTTGCAACTTCCAGCCATGGCATGACCACTTATACTACCTGTCACCCGCTCTATGCCAGATGCTTGTACATTAAACCATGCACTGCGCTACACACCTGTTGCCCTGCTAATCACTTTCTCTCCACGTGGGAAGGACCCAATCCATCATGGCGGCTGCTTCTTGACGACTGTCGTTTTGAATGCTACGTATGCTTGGTTTCAGACTACGATCTAGTGATGATGTTTGTGGACTCGCAGAGTGCGTTGTAAGCTATAAAGGAAGGAAACGGCAATAGAAAAGATATTGTAATGTATATTAGGCAGTGGTTGGAGGGATGCACAGAGGGAGGAATGGTGATTGAGTTGCCTTGGATCCCCAGTCTTTGTGGTATATTAGGAAACAAATTGGTGGCAAGGTCCGCGTAAGGGGCCACAGAAAGGGACGGTGTGGATATAGAGAACCCCTTAAGCGTGGGTAAGGTGCAGGTGGTTGTGAAACGGAGCATTCGGGAAGAAGGGCATAGCAGATGGGATGTAAGTGGGAAAGAGAGGAAATTATATGTAGGGTTACATGTGATTATATTGAATTATAAAACAAAGAATGAATTTTGAACGAACACAAATATATTTTTCTTAAAAAACATTTTTGTTGTTTTTGGTGGGGTTCCCACCCCCAAACTCCTCTTTTAAAACTACTATTCCCACTCCCAACCACATATCTATATATATATTTTTTAATTGTTATTGTTTTTTAGATGTTTTGGTTTTGGTTAAACACCCATTAGTTGTTTCCGATAATATCACTGTATACCTGTATGCAGCACAAAGGAAGGTTCAGAGTAAGAGGTGTGGGTGGGATGTGTAGATGCCACGCAGAGAGGAAAACATCTTGAATCGGCTAAGACTGGGACTGGCACATGCAGGGTTGGGAGGGTGGAAGTTTAAGATGGGCAGAGCCACATCTGAGAATTGTGAGGCCGGCGACAGCCCAGAGAATGTGGATCACCATTTGATGGTGTGGGAAAAGTTCAGACTGCGGAGGGAGTTGCTGAAAGCCAGGCTGAGAGGCATCGGGGTCGAATCAGTTAATAACTGGTCTTCAAATATTGGGCAATGAAGCTTACATTATGAGTATGAAAAGAAAAGCCATTATTCAAAATGTGCCCTTATGTTGACACGTGTTTCGACCAATCCTGGTCTTTATCAAAACAGGGCAATGACTCTCATGCCCTATGTCTGCCTCGCTATTGGTCAATCCACTGTCTACTCTTTGCTTTTCAGGATGCTTCCCTATGTCTGCCTCTCTATTGGTCAATCCACTGTCTACTCTCTTTGCTTCCCAGGATGCTGCCCTACGGCTGCCTCTCTATTGGTCAATCCACTGTCTACTCTCGTTGCTTCCCAGGATGCTTCCCTATGGCTGCCTCTCTATTGGTCAATCCACCGTCTACTCTCTTTGCTTCCCAGGAGGCTTCCCTATGGCTGCCTCTCTATTGGTCAATCCACTGACTACTCTCGTTGCTTCCCAGGATGCTTCCCTATGGCTGCCTCTCTATTGGTCAATCCACTGTCTACTCTCGTTGCTTCCTAGGATGCTGCCCTATGGCTGCCTCTCTATTGGCCAATCCTTGTCTACTCTTTGCTTCTCAGGATGCTTCCCTATGGCTGCCTCTCTATTGGCCAATCCACCGTCTACTCTCTTTGCTTCCCAGGAGGCTTCCCTATGGCTGCCTCTCTATTGGTCAATCCACCGTCTACTCTCTTTGCTTCCTAGGATGCTGCCCTACGGCTGCCTCTCTATTGGCGACTGCGTCGGCCTCATCGAGGTGGTCAAGAGCTCACACACCATCATGCAGATCCAGTGTAAGGGCGGCCTGAAGGGGGCATTGCAGTTCAACAGCAACACCCTACACCATTGGCTGAAGGACAAGAATAGAGGCGAAGGGTAAGACACAGTTCCTTGCAGCAAGTGATGACTGCTCCTGGAGCGGATACTGATGTCACGTGCACCCATGCACATATCCATATTGAGTATATGAGAGGAAGTGCATATGGGCCATTTGGGAACTAAAACCTACGTCTAAATAGGGGATATGTGAGAAAACGGTTATGTCCCATGGGGGGGCTTAATGAGGGGAAATCTGTATGTCCATATGAGCAGAAATAGTTGTATGTATGGGATCTATATGAGCGAAAATGTGCATTTCCATATGGAGCATATGACTGACAAGGAGTAGGTCCATATGGGCTATGATAGGAACCACCTATTTGCTCATGACGTATATGAAACACCACCCTATATACGGAGACAGTTACTGTTTATTTTGTTAATATATTGAATATATTTCTGTTATTATCAGGCACGTCCTTGGGCATTACACGTTGATAATAATATGCTGTAAATGTGATTACAAGAAATTTAAAAATAAATGAAAGGAAAGTGATATGTCCATATGGGGCATACGGCAGGAAACTAGTATGTCTCTATGGGTTTTTGAGGTGAAACGCATATGCCTATATTGGGTGGTGTCCGGACATTTCATCGAAAAAAAAAATTCATCGACAGGACATTTGGTCCACGTAATTTCGTCAAAAACCAAATGGTTGAATTTTTTTTTTATTTATATATATATATTTTTAGGTTGTAGTTTAGGGAAAAAAGGGTTTTTTAGAAAAAAAAGGGGGTTGGGGGGACCCCCTCAAAAAAGAAAAAAGTAAATATCAAAAAATAAAAAATTCGACCATTTTGGTTTTCGACCAAATTGGTTCGACCATTTGTCCATTTGACCAATTTTTTTCGATCAAATGTCTGGTAACCATATTGGGTATACGAGTGTGAACATTAGACAAAATGAATGGTTCAATTGCCTAGTCTCTCATCAGGGGCAACAGGAGGAGCAGTGCAGATGCTCACCCTTTCACCAGTGCATGGTTGGATGCAGTCTGCAAGTGAGCATGCGCCCCATCCTATCATATGTGCACCCCTTAGTTCTGTTCCCCATACGGTGCTGCGCTAGAACAAATCCACCGCGCGTGATCTCCAGTGGCGTGTGCTGATTTATTTGGACTGGAGTGGCCCAAGTGGGGCACTGACTTATGCAGGGGTGGCATGAAGTACGAGCGCGCAAACATACATACATACATAATCATCATAGTTTAGGATAATGGGGTGCCACCTGGGGTGGCCAATTAGATTCCAGCGGTAGCACGTGCCACCTTGGGCCACTCCCGTGACACGCCTCTGATTCACATCATTCAGTACGTATTGGCCACACCAGTGGTGGAAATGGAAAACAATTTAGAGGGGTATCCCACAACAGCCAGTGTGGAGGTGGAGTTTGGAAGAGTGAGCAGAGCTCCAAGGAAGCAGGGTTCAGAGGGGGCGGAGCTGCCAGTTGAACTCCGATCAAAGGATATGTTCAACATAATAGTTTTAAAATGGCACCATTTCTTTCATTGCTTGAAAAGTACACAAACCATAGTAAGCTTTCCTTACTATGGTTTGTGCACTTTTCAAGCCATTACAACATGTACCATCCATTTCAGAATGTATTCTGACATCCCAAACTACAAATACCAGAATTCATTTGGCAAAGGCAACTTTCACTGAGCCGCGAAGCTGTGGGCTCGGTGATCATAGCGTTTTCCAAATGGCACAGTGCGCTTTGTGTTCGGTCACAGGGTCTTCGGGTGAACCTGGGGGCTCCCCTCAGTGATCTAAGCTGCTCTGTGCAAGCGCACTGTGCTGCACACAGGATCTGTGTGCCCAGTACGCTTGCACAGAGCAGATTAGCTCACCGAGGCGAGCCCGCAGGTTTGCCGAGGGGCCAGCCTTGGCTCCTGCTGTGACATAGGTAGGGGGGTGGAGCCAGAAGAGGCCAATGTGCTGTGGGTGGCTCCGCCCCCACTCCATTCCATGGCTTGACCAGCGCTTGTCATGGCCTATTTGGGGCTGAGGCTGGCCACCCGGATCCCGATATACCGCCCCTGCCAGGCAGTCACAACTTTGCGCCGATCACCACTCGTCTCACATTCTAGACCACTCTCATTAGAAATGCAGGCTCGTCACCATCGCGCCCCAGGTGCGAGTGTGATGATCGATGCAAAGCCGTGCCCGGCAGGGTTTCGGTGATGCAATTAGGCGGCAACACTTACCTGATTTGAATGCTAACAGTTAGGTCATGGCCCTTTTGCAAAATAGAGCCAGGGCTCTTACAGGGGGGCTTGGCCCAAAAGGTGGCATTCAGCTGAGGCAAGTGTTGCCTCTCCATTGTGGCTCCTACCCCCTGCCAGGCCATGCCTCGCCCCTCTTTCCCCCCTCCCCCTCAAGACCCTCTGGCTTGATTTGGCATGCCACTTACAGCACTGCTAGAGACACCTAGCGAATGCCAAAGGACCACTTCCCTCTCCTTCCCACCCTCTGTTGCTCTGTCGCTTTTAGTATGCATGGAAAACTCAGTGACCTATGGGTGACCTTTTGTCCCCCTTTCCAGAAATCGGAATTGCGCTAGTACTGGCCTGTGCTATGCAGCGCCCTCCTCTTGGGGATGTGCCCGTCAGACTTCTGGGGCATGATATTGGACCGGGCAGATCTAGCACTCAAGATGGGCGGGAACGGTGGGCAGAAAGCGTACACACTCAAAGACGGTGCAATTCGAATTTGATACTTTGTGGTTTATGGTTTATATTAAACCTTGACAAGTAACCACACAATAGTAAAACAGGGTATCCACGTGATCCTAACAGTACATCAATCCCCCAGAAAGATTTGTCAAAATCTTCGGTATCGACTCCAAGATGCTCTAAACCAGTACTTAAGATGTGTGTTCTGTTGTGTTTACTTATGATAAGAGCAGTAGCTGGGTGTGTATCTTCCCTGCTTTAGAATAAGTGCATGCCTTCTTTCCTTCTTGTCGCCCCTTGCTTTTTTAAGAACCCAACTGGAAACTTATAGTATTGTTTGACTTAAAATCACCATATGGTCTGCAGGGTCCTTATCTCCAATCGCGCAATCACATGCTCTCTTTGCCCATCGTACCCTACTTCATGCCCCTATGACCTCTAAAGGGCCTCCTCTTGCTATGATAAACCGCCGGCGCAGTTTATGGCTGGGCAGAAAATCAAAGTAAGTCTGATATCCTGGATTATTAAAGATGGCACAGTAGGTAATCCACAAATTCATAGATTCCAATATTCCCTAGTCTATTTATAATGACTGATGAAAAGATGCATGGTATGGCCTATTGGAGGGAGGGGGGGGGGGGTTAGGGGAGCTCTGTATTCGCCTCTGGCCATAGTTCGGAAAGAGTCAATGTCCCAAGCGATAATGACCCTCCTGCGGTCTATATGGCTGTTAGCACTTGCTAGTAGCCCTCACAGTTTTGGAGCTGTCGTTGTGATGTAGAACATGCTAGCTCCATGCCGAGTGAAGTACACAAAACGTCCTAGGCAATTAAATGTGGGGTTATTTTATAATTTCTTAGTAACTAGGTTGTCTTTTGAAGGTAAGCAATTTAATTGTAAACTTGGTTGTACTGGAACAGATTTCTCAAGAGCTTTTCTGTACAAAACTAAAAGCATTGTTCCATAGTTGGCTTTCCCCTTGTTGTGTTAAATTAGGGTGCAGTGTCTTGAAGGAAATGTTGCTGGGAAATGGGTGTTGCCGTTCCTTGAATACAGAGAAATGCTTCCAGTTTTCTTGTCTGCTTCCGAAGTTGAAATGTCTGGAATGCAGTCAATGGCAGTAGATAGTGACTGCGTTCCGAACATTCTAATTGGACGATAGGAAATGAATAATGACTTCCATGTACTAATTTACAGTATTAATTGGACTTTCTTGATGAAGTCTTTGGGCCTCATTAGGAGTATGCCGGTGCAGTGTTAACGTGCCGGTAATTCCGTTTACCGGCACGCTACTGCACCAGCATACTCCGAGTTTGCCAGTGAGGGGGCATGATTTACCTCCAGCCAAGAGATGGAGGTAAGTCTGGCACCCCACAATATAAAAACAGCCCGTATTACCAGTGCTGGTAATACCAGTGATCCCCTCCCCCCCATGGAGTCTTACGGACTCCATGGAATTGGGATTCGTTTACCCTCCATTCCGGCAGACCAGGTGCTGGTAACGGTAATTCGGTTTGGTGGTGTCCTGGCAGATTTTCCACCAGGATACCGCCAAACATGTAATAAGGCCTAATCATTTTAACCCTCGCTATGGTCAGAGTTATCACCAGTGACATAACCCACAAATTCACTTAATATCCATATGCATAAAACGTGGCCTTCCGAACTTCATCTTCACCTATTATGGCGTGTATACAAAGTTCAAACCGAATTGTTTCAGCTACCTATGGACAAAATGGTCTCATTTATAGATTTCTTAGAAAAACATCCACTAAAGAGAAAGCAAACAGCCGTTAGGCAACTGTTTGCAAAAGCAGTGGATAACTGTAAACCAAACAAAAAAAGAATGAGACGATCAAAGACGGATCACGAACAGGTTCTATCAGCAGCGGGGTTGTCGTATTTAAATCTATCCTATTTTAACAGCACATATGCAACCGGCTCAGGCACATGGCATGCAAACCATGCTGAGCAAAACCAAACTGCCTTGTGTTGAGAGACGGGGCACACGTGGCAGAGTAAAGGTCAGATCGCAAAGGGGATGGCCTCTGCTACAAAGCAGTGATGCCCCCATACATGTTCCCTCGCATGTCACCCCATTAGGTGCTTGGATAATATCAGACCCACACATTGTGGCCTAGAATGTGAGACAAGTGTGTCCTGTCCACAGTAAAGCAGGGTTATTGCATGAAGTTCTTACAAAGGCCACACAATCTACCCCAAGGAACATTAAGTTGCCACCAGAAAATCAACCTCTTTTACAAACAGAAATTCACTAACTGTACCCCTCCACAGAAGTCTTTGCAATACAGACTCTCTGACCTGTCCAAGAAGAGAGCCTACATCCAAGGCGGCGTCTCTGCGGCCTCTAACAACACAGTCAAATATCAAAATCTGCAAGGAGCTGGCCAATCCTGCTGCAGTCTCCACCTTCCCTTTTCCCTCACAGGTCTTCTGCTCAGCACTGGCTTCTTACTTCACCACTAAAACTCAGGACATCCTGTCCTCCCTCTCTCTCTCCTCTTCCTCTCCCTCTTCCTCTCTCGGCCCCTTCCCCGGCCGCCTCTCCCTCTCCTCCGCCGTTCACTTCTTTCCCTGTGTTGACTTCTGACAATGTTTCTACACAAGTCCGATCTATGAAAGTATCGTCCAAGCAGGTGCTCCTCTGCTCCTCCAGGACCATCAAGGACCACATAGACCCCCTTGCTCCAGCCTTGGATGATTTCTGCAACCACTCTTTTGCCACAGGAACTTTCCCTTCCCCCTAAAGCACTCCCTTGTGCACACCTTCCCGAAGAAGCCTTCTGCCGATCCTTCTTCTTCGGTAAACTACCGGCGGATCTCTATCACTCCTTTCCTGGGAAAACACCTGGAAAAGCTGGCCATCTCCCAGCTTACACTTCACACCAAATTCGTTGGTTGTCTCCATGGCCGTCGGTCTGACTTTAGAGAAGCGAGAAGCACGGAAACTGCTCTCCTAAACACCCGTGAAGACCTGCACTCAAATCTTAACTCTAGCCTTGCTTCTGTCCTCATCCTCGTCTACTTTATACATGGTCAACCATGCCATCCTGATCAATCGTCTCCATGACTACCCGGGCATCATGATCAGGCCCTAGCCTTGTTAACTTCCTTCCTCTACGATCGACCCTCCCTGGCCCAACTGGGGTCCTTTCTCTCCACCACCGCTCTCTCCACATGTGTTGTTCCCCAGGGCCTAACCTCTCACCCTGGCTCTTCAACCTTTACTTGGCACCTCTTGCCCACATCATCTCTACCTTCTCTCCTAACTTTCAGTGTTATGCGGATGACAATCAGCTCTCCTTCAGGCTCCCCTCTGCCTCCTCTCCTCTCCCCCTCATTCCTGATTGTCTATCCGCGACTCAGGAATGGTGTGCCTCTAACGATCTCTGCCTGAATGCCAGTAAGACTGAGATCCTTCTCATTGGGACCCCCGCTTTCCCGCCTTTACTCTGGCCATCCTCGTTGTGCCCTCTACCCAGCGCCTTCCAGCGAGGCAAAAAACCTTGGTTTAGTCTTGGCTGCACCCTCTCCTTCTTCTCTCCTCACATCACCAACGTCTCTAAGAAGTCCCACTACCAGCTGCACCTCATCTGCTGCACCTTTCTCATTTCCCCCAGAACCTCACGGTCTCCAGAGCCCTCATTCTCTCTAGGCTAGACTTCTGCAACAGCCTGTTTCTAAATCTGACTGCCTCTATTCTTCGCCCTCTGCAACTAATCCAGAACCGGACTGTGAGACTTGTCCTTGGCCTCAAGCCAAGGGATCGTATCCCTGCACGCCTGAAGTCTCTCCATTGGCTCCTGGTGGCTACAAGGATCAAGTTCAAGACCCTCTGCATTGTGCACACGTCTTTCTGGGGCTGGGGACCACACTACACCCAACTCTCTTCCTAAACACTTTCCTTCTCATGCCCTATGCTCTTCCACTTCCAACTCTCTGTGGGTCGGACACTTCTCCAGGCTGCGAGTGGGTGGCGGGGGGTGGTAGATCTCTCTCTTATGCTGGTGCCCCCCTCTGGAACAGCCTCCCTGCCCCTCTCAAACTTGAGCAGGACCACCTCAGGTTCCGGAAGCATCTCTCCTCTCTCACTCTCACTCTCTTTCTCACTCTCGTCTGCTGCACTAACTGGTACCTGGCCTCCCTCTGAACATTATGGGACCAGGCTCCTTCTTGAGCAGTAGCCCCATGCACTGCCTCTGGTCCTACCGCGCACTAGGGACTGTATCTGCAACCTTACAGTCCCCTGCCTCCTTGCACTTACTTAGAACTGAATACCCCGACGGCACTTACTTGAGCTGTGCTTATTACTCTTCCTTTCCCTCCCCCTGGCACTTCTCCTCTCCCTTCCCCTTGCACTTGTGCAATCTGGCTGACACAGGACCTAGTACGATCGTTTGTTTTGTCCTCCCTTTGGCTCCCCTTCCTTGTTTTATCGCACCTAGAAACATGTGTGTACAGGCACGTTATAAATGACTTATATCATACCTGGTCAAAAAGGGAGACATGGAGAAGGTTGTACAATTTCACGTAAATGGGGATAATTATTCTCTGTACTTTCATGTTCCCAAGAAAGACAAAGCAAAAGACCAGTATTCGACCTAAGACTTGCATATAAATATGTGAAGCCACAGAAATTCAGAATGACGACATTACAAGAAGTCATCCCTCGTCTCAAGGCTGCTCTGGATATGAAAGATGAATACTTTCATATTTCAGTGTTTCAAAGTCATGGAAAATATCTTGGCTTCAAGCTCAAGCAAACTCATTACCAATTCGGAGTACTCCCTTTTGGAATTGCCTCTGCGCCCCGGGTGTACACTAATGTACTAGCAGGGGTTCTGGCACACCTTTGAAGAGAAGGCATTTCAGCGAGGAGCCTGCATCAATGTCGTCTGCACACACAGGCTATAATAATTCGACTGCACCGTCTAGGTTTCTCAATCACCAAAAAGAAATCCAGCCTACTTCCGTGCCAGAGCAAACAGTGTCCAGGGGCAGTAATAAACACCCAGCTGCACTTGTTTACCCTTCCCACGAAAGGGTACAAAGCCTTTTGGGGGCACATTCCTCGTTATTCAGTCGGTGGTCCGATAACAGTCAGGAAGGTAATGCGTCTGCTCAGGATGATGGCATTGTGTATTGTCATAGTTCCTCATGCAAGACTCAACATGCAACCAGTACAGCAATGGCTTGCAAAACCGTCGTCGCAAGCAGAAGGCAAATTAGACAATCTTGTGGTGGTATCGGACACACTGTTCTTGTCCATAAAATTGGTAGAGTCCAGAAAACCTATTACAAGGACAGCCTTTTTCTTTACCCGCCAATTCAGACAACCCCTTCAACAGATGCATCCTTAACAGGTTTGGGGGGGCGCAATAATCTACACCTCACGCGCAAGGGAAGTCTACACATATACTAGAACGTCTAGCAGTCACAACAGTGCTTCACGGATTCCAAGCACAGTTGCTCTGGAAAAACATTCTCATTGCAACAGCTGTATTTTATAGAAAAAAAAAACAAGGCGGGACACACTCCCCAAAGTTGTCCAAACGTGCTCAAAACATCTGAACGTCATAATACCCCTCCAAGCTCAACGTGTTCCAGGGGAACACAACTGTCTAGCAGACAGCCCAAGCAGAACGCAAACACAGGAACACTAGTGGGAGTGAAAGACAAGCACACTCAAGTAAATCATTGCACAATGGGGGCACCCAGCAATAGACCTTTTCCACAAACACAGACATGGAATTATGCCTCCAGGAACCCAAAGAATGGTTGAATAGGGAATGCTCTATGCATCAGTCGGTCAGGGATATTTGCTTACGCCACCTTCCTCCCTCCCCCGACACCTCTATTAGAAATATTAGTACACGATGCACATGACGATGATACTCTTTGCACCAATGTCGGCATGACAGACGTGGTACTCCCATCTGCTGAACACCTACCCTGTGCCCACCAATAAGGTCAAAGCTCTTATACGACCTACTGACACAATGTTGAGAACAAGTCTCACATCATCATGCAACTAAATTGCCAGTTTATCTCCTGAGGTTGTAGAATTCGGGCATCTCATCCTGCCCTCAAGAAGTATGGAATTGTTGAAGGAGGCACAAAAACCTAATACTAGACACTGCTACTTTTAATTAGTGGAAAACGTTTGTTATCTGGTATTAAAAGACAAAAATCAATCCTATTACTTGTTACCCATATGACATTCTAATATGCCTCCTTCAACTACTAGATAACGATCTGGTTTGTGCCTGTTGTCAAGGCTTTCATGGGAAGGAGTAAAGAGAATATGCCCACCTGTAGATAACCCGCACACCAGGTTGGGATGTCAATGTCGGGCCAAGTAAACTGATCGGTTTGCCATTTGAACAAATGCATGAAGCATTGCTTAAAGGCCTTGAAGGTCGCTTTCTTTTTAGCTATCACTTCAATTCACAGAATTATTGAACGTCAGGCTTTCTGTGTCAGAACCTTATGTTAAAATACATAAGAACAAAGTTGTTTTAAGAACACATCTACGGTTCTCACCAAAGGACATATCTAGATTCCATGTCAATCAGCCTATTGAATTACTTTCTTTTTTCCAAGACCCTCAGACTAGAGGTGAACATGAGCCCTACGTATGCTAGACGTTTGCAGAGAAGTCATGTACTACCTTAACAAGACAAAAGAACTTTGACAGATCAATTAATTGTGTCCATGGTAACTGGGAGGGAAGGTGAACCAGTCTGAAAGGCTACTATAGCCAGATGAATTGTCAGATGCATGCAACAATGTTAGTCTCATGTAGTAGCCACAAATGTGATGGGTGGAAGGGTTTGAGGAATCTAAACCACTGGCATTGCTCTGGGCAACCTTGAACACCATTTTTTAGCCCGTCTGCGCCATTGCAATGGCTTGGCAGGTGAAGAACAATGGTCTGGAGGGTTGCCCAGAGCAATGCCAGAGGTTAAGATTTATTCTAAACCTTCCAGCCATCACCTCTTTTTGTTTTGCTTTTGTCACCCCAAGTGGGGCGGGTATGCCCAGACGTGGGTTCCGTGCCTGCTGGGCCTAGAGACCCAAGCTACTCCTCACTGATGATGCCCAAAAAGGCTGAAACATGTCTGGGGATACTTGTGGTTTCGTGCAGAAGGGATGTGACCTAGCAGTTCGGGCTGGACTACCCCTTTGCGGGTGGGACCAAGCCTGATTTGCATATGGTCTTTCCCCTTTTGTAATGGCTTGGCAGGAGAAGAACAATGGTCTGGAGGGTTGCCCAGTGCAATGCTAGAGGTAGAGAGTAATTCTAAACCTTCCAGCCATCACCTCTTTTGTTTTGCAGTCTTTCAAGTAGGACACTTCTTTTACTAGAAAGGGACATATTCTACTTGTAGTACTGGAGCTATGCCTGCTTTCAATACTAATGTACCACTTGAAACTATTTGTAAAGCAATACAGAGTTTGGTACACTCCTTTACACAGCACTACTGTGTTGATACTCGGGCACGAAATGATTCTCAGGTGGCACAAGCAGTGTTAAACATTTCTTTGGTCCTTTTCCTACAGCTCCCCCACCTCCTTCAGGTACTGCCCACTAATCTACATAAAGCATGTGATTCGTAGCAGATCAACGATCTTCAGAAAACCCCATTACTTGCCCAGTAGCCGTCTTTCTGTTGCTTGTATCTGCTTAGAATTACACCCGCCTACCCAACCTCCCACTATGCAGCTAAACACACAATAGAAACAGAAGAGGGACATAAAAAAAGATGGGTTACCAAAAAACGTCTTCATGCAAACCTCAGGTCAGAAGAATAACAATTGGACGATGTTGACAATTGAAGGAGCATAGATACTGTACAAGTAAGAGTAGGGATCATTTTACAGTAACGTCCCTGTTGATGCCCATTTTCAACTTTGAAACCATAACCTCTTGTAATACTCTGCACCAACAATTAGATGTCGCCTTATGCAAAGCATGTGAGTCTAAGCAGATACCAACAACAGAAAGAACATTAGTGTGGAAGTAATGATTGTTAACTCTTATACCAGCACAGCTAGACTGCCATTTGTACACATAAACTGAATTGACAATGAACTTGATGAAAACCAGTATCCTCCATGTAAAATCAGATCTTTCCCCACTCTTTTATACCTCCAGACTCTAGATGATTTTCACTAATCTCCTATCTATGTAGGCACAGTCTATAATTAGTATTATGTATGTGAAGGTGATTGGACCAATTCATCAATCAGGCTGCTGTGTTCTTGTGCAGTCTGTTCTGGTTTGGAATGTGTTGCCCCAAACCTGTAGGATGCATTGTTCTTAGTGTAACTATCTTTTGTCGTGATCGTTTTCTCATTTTCTCTTGTTACTTGCAGCTATGATGCAGCTATTGACCTGTTTACCCGCTCATGCGCAGGCTACTGCGTGGCCACATTCATCCTGGGCATCGGCGACCGCCACAACAGTAACATCATGGTGAAAGATGATGGGCAGGTGTGTGCACTGGACCTTGAAGGAACATGGGGGGTGTAGAAACATGTGCGACAGTTGCAGAGTGCATCCTATTTTGGATCCTGGCTTTGTACCCATCAGATGAAATGAGTTGGGGAATAGCCATCAACTTTCTGGCTCTTTCCCTTGTCTAGTATTTGTGTTTGGTTTCCTAGCATTTTCGTTAAACTTGGTGAATTTTCCTCAAATGCTTCCCAGTCCCATATGTGCACACTGCTACAGGCTTATGCTGTATAGTTCCACACATTTTACAGAGGTAGCTGATTTTATGGCTGAATTTACTGTGTTGCCTGCCTGGAGGCACAACTATTCCAGGGCCTGGATGGACGTCATTCACACTATGTATGTTCAGTAACTCTGCAGGGCAGCCAGTAAAAGAATAATGTACACTTCTGTCGCAGCATTGTCCATCACCTGTTGTGGCACAGACACCACATGCCTACAGTACATTGAATCCTGATTTGACGCCACTGGGGAAGATGTTCCTTTTGCTAGTTTCCTCCCCTATCTTTATGCTATTATCTCCTTCCTGCCCTGTCTTTTTGGAGGTAAGTAAAGACCTCCTCTTTACTTCCCTTTATTTTTGCTCACTTTTATGGGGAAACTCCTTAGTCTCTAATACTATTGCTACTGGGAGACTCTGGGCCTCATTACAAATCTGGCGGTAACTGTGCCGTTACAACCGGCAGTTTGCTGTCGGGTTTGTGAATTCTTCTGGTGCCTGACTTCACAGAAACTGTCACGGATGGCACTCTGTTAAGAGTGGCACAGGGCACCCAGATAGGGTTAGGGTGGTTGTGCTGATGTAAGGTGGATAGATAAGTACACACACAGCAGAAAGTTAAAGAGAACAAAGAGTAGGCAAGTGTAGCAGGGAAATAAAGATACCAAACAACTGGATTCCCTTTTGGGGTGTATGCAGAAATGGGAAAGAGTGTTCCACGGACCTTAGGAAAAACTCCAGCCTTCTGCACAGATTGCTATAACAGAGGCCCACGCTGTTTGCTCATGGCTGGGAACAACAGCTGTGGGTGTCTGTAACACAGAAACGAGACAGGGGAAGGGGCAGAGGTTGCCTGCCGGAAACCAACAGTCAAGCTCTGTACAAAGCGATCTACATATGATACCAGAGAAGACAATAACAGAAAAATCCAGGAAAAAGGAAGTCGATGAGCAAACTAGCAGAAGGAAATGAAGGGAAAGCAGTACAACTGAATTGGACAGGGAATAAAGAACAGAGGGTTGAAAAACAAGGAAGAAAGCAAGGGAGCAGCAGTCAGGAAACAGGGGGGCTGCATTAACTGAAATTAAAGAATGCAGGTAAACTGTTGTGGATAGCAGAGGACTGTAGGGTGCAAGGTAGAGAGCTCAGAGGAGCAGGACAGCAAGGAGCAAGCCCAAAGGAGCAGGGCTATAAGGAAGGAAGCCCAGAGGATAAGGGCTGTAGGCAGCAGAGTGAAGCAGGCTGCAAGGCAAGTAGACCAGAAGTGCCGGGCAGCGAGGAGTAAGCCCAGAGGAGCAGGGCCGTTGACTGTAGAAGGCTGCAGAGGACTGTAGTAGGCTGCAAGGCTGGAGGACCCGCGGACAAAGGCTGTAGGTGGAAGGCAACGGAGCGTGATCGGCTGCAAGGCAGGGAGCCCGGAAAGAGCAAGGGCTGTTGACAGCGGAGTGAAGCAGGCTGCAAGGCAAGGAGCCCAGAAGGGCCGGCAGCAAGGAGTGAGCCCAGAGGAGCAGGGCCGCTGACTGTAGAAGGCTGCAGAGGACTGAAGTAGGCTGCAAGGCTGGAAGTCCAGCGGACGAAGGCTGTAGGTAGAAGGCAGCGGAGCGTGATCGGCTGAAAGGCAGGAGCCCGGAAGACAAGGGCGGAAGGTAGAAGGCAGCAGAGCGTGATTGGCTGCAAGGCAGGAGCCCGGAAGGGCAAGGGCGGAAGGTAGAAGGCAGCAGAGCGTGATCGACTGCAAGGCAGGAGCCCGGAAGGGCAAGGGCAGAAGGTAGAAGGCAGCAGAGCGTGATTGGCTGCAATGCAGAGAGCCCGGCAGGGCACTGGATCAAAAGCATGAGAAAGCAGGAACAGCATACAAACATTCATAGCTCGAAGCAAAAAGGTGCTGGAAGGACTCTTAATGCAAGAGACTGAGCCCCTGCAGGCAGCAGCCTTTATACCGCCCTGCCCAGTACAGAGGCAGGCTAATTGGCCGCACCTGGATCAGCACACCTGAATACAATCTGCCTCCTCCCTCTCTGTTCCTGATCTGGTGGAAGCAGCGCTTATCCCTAGGGCTTCTGGGGATTGTAGTTCTGATGATGACAAATTGAAATGGCCAGAGAGAGATAGTTATAGCAAAATGCATTGTGGTAAGTGTAGTTAGTTGGGTAAAATAAAAAAGCACCAAAGTCTCGCAAATGGGGAATAAGGTCCAAAAAGTGAATAGGGGTTGTTCCAAGAGTTTTCTGTAGATAAATGAATAGCAATTAGTCCATAATGGTCGCCAATGTGTGCGCCCATGGCGCAGGCATGACAGAAACGCTGGGGGATTACAGTCCAGGCGGTCCGTGAAGTCAGGCGCAGGAAAATGTAAATCCCCATTCCCATCTGAGTCCCCATAGGACTCAGATGGGAATGGGGAGCACGGAAGCACCGGCACCTTGTGCAGCAGTGCCGGTGCTTCCGTGAAAGTCTGCGTGTGGGTGCCTTTAAAGTAGAAGAGGCTCCTGCAGTGGTGGTAGTTCCTGACAGTTCCTGCAGTTCGGGAGATCCAGCAGAGGAGGACAGGCTCCCGTCGTGGAGGAAGGTTCGAGTCACTGCACTGCCCAGGGATGAAACCAGCTGCGGTGCTGCCCAACGAATAAAAGGTATGCTCCTTTAAATCGCGGTCCGGGTGGATGGGTGCCTGGCTATCCGGTCTCCTAGTGCTTGGCACTGGCGATTCGACCAAGGCAGGTCCGGGAAGGCGATTGGCGAACTGGTTGGCCCCACCAGCTCCAGGGAAGAAGACTCTTTCCGAGGAAGATCTTCTCAAGTCGTTGGAGAAAAGTGGTGAGGATCTGCAGCAGGGCTTCACCGGTGGTTCAGTCGTTTCAAATGTCTTCATCTTCTCTCCTCTTTGGTTTCTTAGTTCCAGTGGCAACGTCTTATCCTCCAGTCCTCGGGACCCTGTTTTTATGCAGCAAGACCCCCATTCATACAGCCGAGCTGTCACTCGCACAGTGGGGTCGCTCTCCTAGCGGGAGAACCCCCCAGCCTATCAGGGCAGAGTGCAACTTGGGTTGCGTAGGCAACCCTGTCCAGGGCGCCTATTCCCACTCCCACACATACTGTCTACCCCAGACCCAGTGGCGCCGAGAGGAGGGCTTCTGTGCAAAAGCCCGCCAAAAGGACGAACAAAGGATCCCCGACCTGGATTAGGATTATAGAGAAAGACACGAGAAAGAAATATAATCAAGTTCTGGCAATAAAAACCGACCGGAGTAAAGTTAATATAAAAATAAACCGACGGTATGTTAGAGGCTGTCAGTAAAAGTGGTAGCCTCGAACAATGGGAAAATCCCATAGGGAAATATTTGCGGTTAATATTTATGATAGTTACCACTGCCACCAGCCAGACACTTATGAGAGAGGGTCTGTACGATACCCCCTCGAAATTGAACGTTACGGAAAAACTATTAACCCTTCCCAGTACTTCCATAGTAAAATGGGTTGTACTGGTTTAGTTCATAGGAATTGACTAGTAAAGTCAATGGGGACTTTACATGCCCTGGGAGACAGCAGTCAGTCCCAGGGTATGGAGTCTATATTTGGGGGTTGCTACGAAACCCCTGTGGTACGACACGGAGGGCGCTGTGTACCACACATGTTAAAAAGATGATTCCTATGAGGGTGAGAAACACCATAGACCAGAAGCACACAAGATAGCCTAAAACACACACTAGCAATCTGTCTAAGAGTGGGAGAAAAGGGTCTCACTCTTAGCAGGAGAAAAAAAAAACCCATCAAATCCAGCAAAGCTGCTGGGGGACTCTATAGGTAAGGGAAATTAGCCTTAGAATGAGAATTCTCCCTAACAGAGAGATCTTCCGGTATATACAATGGAAAGGATTTGTAGGAACTTGCCTTTCCTTGTTGTGACCTACACCCTTGTGGAGTGATAGGCTTTTAGCAGATCTTTCTATATATTTTTGAGTGGTGTAAGGAAGGCATGGTATCAAAAGTAAGACAGACACAACTGACCAAAGTTCAAGGGTGTTTACTGAACTTCAACAAGGGTGTGATAAACTCCTATCTAATCTAAAATCTACAGATGGGAGCAAGCTACCACCATCAAATAACAATAATGCAGTCCTAGTGGAGTGGAGTCAAAATAAAAGAGCCTATACTAAAACACCTATTGCCAATCCTTACTGCTAAATACAAATAGTGTGGAGTAGTGTTCATGAAAAAGAAAGAAGTGTTGACAAATTGAAATGTCAGGATGTTCAGGCGGTTGGCCTCCCTTCCGCATGTTTTTCAGCACGGTACAAGGCAGTTCACTCAAGCAAAGCACACACTCTGCCTTCTTCGGCACAAGGATACAGTTCCATTACCAGCATCAGGGCTTTCTGCACCCGAGTGTCTTTACTTATCAAAATCTTTTTATTCAGAGAGCCTGATGTATCAAAAACAAATGAAAAGTTATTTTCCTCTCAAGTATTCAATTTGGATGATTCACTCTTCACCCTGGATCCCCGTCAGCTGGGCTCAGATACCTTTTTACAATGCAAGTTACTTTGGATCCCCCTCTTCCAGGCTCAGATCCCCCTTTACAATGTTCAGAGAATACTCTTTCTCGGGTGACTCACGGTTCACCCCGGATCCCCCTCTGCTGGGCACAGATCCTTCCTCTTTACACAATTAGTCTCCCTGAGCCGAGCTCGGATCAATTTCAGTTTGCATCAAACTATCAAAGACTTTCAAATATGCACAGGGTTTAGCTTGACCCGTTGTAGGACCACTTCGATTTCAAAATTCCCTTCTCACAATTGCCAACCAGCTGGATACTAAACGGAGACCTTCGAATGAGCACCCACGTGGTGCCAGACCACTCGGTCTATGGCATCTTTCTTGGCCTCCAAAGTTTAATCACTCATCTCGGTATAAATTATATTTGCGTCGCTTGTCAAATAAGTTTCAGAGACTGTTCTCCCTAGATCTCTTCATACAATGTTGCCGCTTGCAACCTTGGTTCTTACACAGGCTGGTCTGGTATCAGTCTCTTCGATTCACTGGCTGTGCTGTCTTTACTGGCGCTGCTTTGTTGTACGAGCCAAGGACAGTACCCCGGCAGAAAAAGCTCCTCCCCGCCTTGGTTATCGATGCAGGAGATCCCCGGGTACCTCCGGCACACAATGCAGGTTTCTTTAGCTTTAGTCCCTGGTCTTAGGTTTCTTATTTTCCAAGATTCACAAAAGTAACGGTCGGAAAAGGTCAAGGGCACTTCCCTCCTTGCATCCCTTTCTGGTCTCGCTGTCTTTCTCCTCATATTGAACTGCCATCTTGGAACTGCTGCTTCCTCGTGGGCTTTGCCTTGCTCAGTGTACTTTCATGCTCCGTCTTTTATCCGTGTGGGGACGTGTGATGGAAGTTAGGTGTGTGTAATGATCCGAATTGCCCGACCTTGCCTGACCATTGTATTGGGACATGTCAGGTATACCATTGTGGTGTTAATCCGTTTTCGCTCACAGTGAGCTGTCCGTGAGAAAGTGTTTGTGTCGGGAAAGGGGGATGAGGGTGGAGTTCCAAAGTATCCTACCTTGTAGGATGGGGAAAAGGTGTTGCATGGAAGGGGATACCCAGTCCCACCATCCAGTGTCCCACTCCCTGAAGACTCCCCATCTAGGTGATCCTCCTGCACTGGACCACCCCCAGGAACTGGATCCAAAAGTGATGGCTATGTCCTGACCACCTGGATGACAGATCCCCAGGGACTAGTGGGTGAGACACCTTCAGGTTTCTCACAGTGGGCACCAGTGCCATGGATTCTGGCCACAGTGCACATGCCTCCATCGATATGCAATGGTGTTTGCCACCAAACACTTCAGCAATCTGTTTCTGATCTGACTATGCCACCGGCAGCTCATGCTTTCACTAAACGCAACGCAGGGTGCTTGCCACAGTGATCCGGCTCTGCTAACTTTAGTGGCTCTTTTCCAGCAAATGGCAAAATGGCACCCCACCAAGCGGAGCGTCAGCCCTAGGCTCACTGTGTCCCTTGGCTGAGCTGGGTACTCCCAAGTAATTAAACATGTACATGAATGTAGCAGCGTTGCAATACTTTGATGATTTTTTTTTTCATGTGTTGTCAGAGCCCCAGCTTTAGCTTTGAAGACCTCAGTGGTGGTACTAAAGTCTCTGAGAAGTTTGGACTTGGAGAAAGGGATACACTTGGTCGTGATTGTGACATGTAGAAGGAAGCTGGCAAAGGTCTTCAACATACTATTAGTCTTGACACCTCTCCTGAGATCAATTTGTGTGCATTTATACAGGTAATTCGGATGGATTTGCCTCCTTTAACTCCATTATGGCCACGGTGCACAAACGAGTCACTCCTAGAGTGACTAGTGTGTATTGTGATTATGATTTGAAGTCTTCCAAGATCCCAAGTATATGTGTGCTATCTTGAATGCAGAAGGTGTCACCCATCGGTGGGCCTGTGTGCCACCAGTAGCAACAAAAAGTGCAAAAGGATTGCCAGCAGGACCGACACACTCCACGTTGCCCTGTACAGGGGTAGCACAAGCCTCTCGTGTCCACTACAGTTTAGAAAACACAGGCCTCTACAACCCCAGTGGGGAAGGAGGGTTAGGGTATCGTTGATTGGATGGGAAGGGGGTTTTAGGAAAACTGGGTAGAGGGTTAGGAAGAGGTTGTGGATGGGTAGGCGGAAATTAGGGTAAGTACTGCTGTTCTGCTCCTGCCTTTCCTGTTGAGGCGGTTTCCTCTCCTCTTAAGCTCGTGCACACTATATGTCCTTTCTCATGCACACTCTCACCCACATCAGACCATGACCTCCGCCACCCGTTGCTTCACAGGCGGCGGTCCTCAAATGGCCCCAAGGGACGTTACTAATCTACTGGTAGCATTAGGGCATCAACATTATTCAATACTGGCACTGGCAGAGTAGACCAGAAAGAAAACTTAGCTTTGTCCTTGGTTGTCTCCAACTTGCTGTCTAAGTCCTCAAATACGGCAGAGTGGCTGCAAGAGAGAGCCAAGTGAGAAAACGTACAACCAACCTTTAACCAACAAGTTATTGCATAGCTCAGAGGGTGTTCGCTGAGCCCTGCGAACGTTACGGCATAAAGCATCTTTTGTGGTTACTAACACTAAGGGTTACAACTATGAGGGAACCATTCATACAGTACGGTTCCTGGGTTAGGGTCGGGGCGCTTAACCTACTGCTAAACAATATGCGTTCCAAGCGCTGGTCTAGGTGAAGATTAGTCAGTGTACACATGTTAGTATGCAGGGACTGAAGCATGCCCAACTTCTCTGCGCTCTGTGCAGGGCCAGAGGTATCTGGTAGGGGGCTTGGCCCCAACTCGCATTCCCCGCTCTGGTGTGCCTTTAATGTGGTGTCACTGCATGCCCATAAATGATCTGCTGTGGTGCTCTCTCTGGTGCGCTGTCTCCCTTTTCCCTGCTTCCCAGCACTTATCTTTAATGCAGCGAGGGGCCAGTGATTCATTCCTGTCTGGCAGGGCACCTCGCACGTGCTCCGTTGCCCAGAGCTCGGCATAGCATGTCTTGTCGGTGATGCTATCGAGCGCAAGCCCCGGGCTGGGGCTGAACATGTCCATTCAACGGTGCATATCTAAGATGGCCACCTGACGCTATCGAGCGCAAGCCCCGGGCTGGGGCTGAACATGTCCATTCAACGGTGCATATCCAAGATGGCCACCTGATGCTATCGAGCGCAAGCCCGGGCTGTGGCTGAACATGTCCATTCAACGGTGCATATCTAAGATGGCCACCTGACGCTATCGAGCGCAAGCCCCGGGCTGGGGCTGAACATGTCCATTCAACGGTGCATATCCAAGATGGCCACCTGACGCTATCGAGCGCAAGCCCGGGCTGTGGCTGAACATGTCCATTCAACGGTGCATGTCCAAGATGGCCACCGTTTTGTAGTCCCACAGTCAAGGGGAATTGTATTTCGTATTACAGTTCAATGGGTTCCCCTGTATTTGTGCCTGCAAAAGGGGCAAATCAATCGTCTGTAGGAATGTATTAGCCTGCCTACTTGTTGCCGCTGCTGTATGGTGCATGCTACCTGTTTGATAGCCCCGTTCAGTTGTTTGTTTGGCTTGTTTGGCCCCAAAGCACTGCCTTGTCCCTGACAAGGACCTCTCAACTGCGGTTAATGGGGAACGCGTTCGCCTTCCCTTGCGACGGTCTGTTAGCATACGCGTTTCCTCCTTTCCTGTCATACGCCGGGTAGTGCAAATGAGCAGGGCGCACCTGTTCCAGGTAATCCTCACAACCTCAGACTGACCTTGCTAGACCTGGTACTTGGATCACAGTCCGCTCTCTGCAGATTAACCAATTCACCTCTGGAATCACCTGAACATCATTTCACATGACCACAGAAAGGTTTGCATCCTGATCCGCAGTCCCTGCACGATGACGTGGTTTCTGATTTCGCAGAATTAAGAAATGTGACGATCCCTCAAGAGTGCAGGGCCATTTTGTCAGTGGCCAGAGCCCCTTCCACCAACAACTCCTATAACCTGAAGTGGAAAAGGGTTTGTGTCTGGTGTGCAAAGCAGCAAAACATCAACCCACTCTGGATCCAACCAGAACAGCTACTACCATACCTTATCTCCTTGGCCAAGCAGAGTCTCGCACACACGTCCAGACGAGTACACTTGACGGCCATCTCCAGGTATACCAGACGGAGTAACGTTGGCCATCTGTATGGCAATAGAGTGGTGAAACATGTTCTTAAAGGGCTCTTCCGAACCTTTCTCCTGACAAAACAACCTTCTCCAAAATGGAGTTTGAACAGTCTTCGCATGCCTCATGAAAAAGCCGTTCGAGCCAATGGCCACGGCCCAACTCAAGTTCCTATCCTGGAAATGGCATTCCTGGTAGCCATCACGTCAGGCGAGTGTCTGAAATCCAAGCTCTAGCGATCAATGAGCCATACCTAAAGGTTCCAAAAGGATAAAGTGCTCCTTATGACTAATCCATGTTTTATCCCAAAAGTCCCTACGGACGTTCACAAAAATGCCACTTTTGCCTTGCCAGTCTTTTTCCTACACTCCTTGGATGTCAAAAGAGCTCTTAAATATTATATCGACAGAACCAAGCCCTTCAGGAGTTCTCTTATGGACCCGCTTATAATGGAAATCCGTTTCAATACAGAGCATCTCAAGGTGGACTTCTTCAGTCATGTCATATGTTTCAGCAGGGAAACCTCTGAACGCCCCCTCCCCATGCTCACTCCATGAGAGCCACGGCGGCCCGGGGGGGCAGGCGTATCCATCACAAACTTTTGCCAAGCAGCTACATAAGTTTACAAGGCATTACTGCTTGGAGAGGCAGCACACTGCAGACGTTCAGACAGGGATAGCAGTCCTTTAGAGTCTGTTCCAATAAGCTACACTTTTGAATTTTTGGCTATAATGTACGCTTTTTACCTTTTTGTGCAACCTCCAACTACTAAATACTGCTAAGTATTTTCAGAGCAGCATGTGATTCCGTGAAAAATCCAGTGCCAGATAAGGAGTATGTTGCTTGCCTGAAACTCATGCTCTCCAGCATTGGTATCTTTCATAGGTTCACATGCTGTGAATATTCCCTGGCATCAGGGGGGCTTTAACTAACTTATTCTTCTCTAGAATTGTTCTAGCATGGTTCTCCCATTTGCACGATTGCACAGTCTACACTTCCATTCTTCTCTAGCTGGGTTCTCCCATTCACTGAATTGTTTCCCATGTGTGGGATTGCACGATCGACATGCCCTTTCTTCTCTAGCTGGGTTCTCCCATGTGCGGGTTTGCACGGTCAGTACGCACTTTCTTCTCTAGCTGGGTTCTCCCATGCGCGGGATTGCACGGTCAGTACGCACTTTCTTCTCTAGCTGGGTTCTCCCATTCACTGAATTGTTTCCCATGTGTGGGATTGCACGATCGACATGCCCTTTCTTCTCTAGCTGGGTTCTCCCATGCGCGGGATTGCACGGTCGACACGCTACTCCTTCTCTAACTGGGTTCTTCCATGTGCAGGATTGCACGGTCGACATGCCCTTTCTTCTCTAGCTGGGTTCTCCCAAGCGTGGGATTGCATCGTCCACACTCACATTCTTCTCTAGCTGGGTTCTCCCATTCACTGGATTGTCTCCCATGCGCGGGATTGCACAGTCGACATGCCCTTTCTTCTCTAGCTGGGTTCTCCCATGCGCGGGATTGCACGGTCGACACGCTACTCCTTCTCTAACTGGGTTCTTCCATGTGCAGGATTGCACGGTCGACATGCCCTTTCTTCTCTAGCTGGGTTCTCCCAAGCGTGGGATTGCATCGTCCACACTCACATTCTTCTCTAGCTGGGTTCTCCCATTCACTGGATTGTCTCCCATGCGCGGGATTGCACAGTCGACACGCTACTCCTTCTCTAACTGGGTTCTAACATGTGCGGGATTGCATGATCGACACGCCCTTACTATACCAGCTGGGTTCTCCCATGCGCAGGATTGTCTCCCATGTGCAGGATTGCACGGTCGACATGCCCTTTCTTCTCTAGCTGGGTTCTCCCATGCGCAGGATTGTCTCCCATGTGCAGGATTGCACGGTCGACATGCCCATTCTTCTCTAGCTGACTTCTCCCATTCACTGGATCGTCTCCCATGCGCGATATTGCATGGTTGACACGCTCTTTCTTGTCTAGCTGGGTTATTTTATGCGCGGGATTGTATCCCATGCGTGCAATTACACGGTCTACACAGCCTTTCTTCTCTAGCTGGCTTCTCCCATTCACAGGATTGTCTCCAATGCGCGGGATTGCACGGTTGACACCCTCTTTCTTGTCTAGCTGGTTTATTTTATGCGCGGTATTGTCTCCCAATGGGCGGGATTGCACGGTCTACGTGCCCTTTCTACTCTAGCTGGGTTCTCCCATGCGCGGGATTGTCTCCCATGTGCGGGATTGCACGGTCTACGTGTCCTTTCTTCTCCAGCTGGGTTCTCCCAATGCGCGGGATTGCATCGTCTACACTCCCATTCTTCTCTAGTTGGGTTCTCCCATTCGCTGGACAGTCTCCCATGCGAGGGATTGCACGGTCGATACGCTTTCTTTTTTAGCTGGGTTATCTTATGCGCTGCCTACCTCCATGGTTCTCCGCTGGCCCCATCGCAACATTAGGAACAATCACCTGTATTCTCTATCCGGAATCCCTGACATTTCAGGGAGTTATCGTAAATATAGGTCACCTTTCAGCAGTTAGCCTAAGTGTTGCTAATGCCAAACTCTCAACCCTGTTGTCTGTGAACAGTATCTTCATCGCACTCTTGTTGGACACGGATCGCAGTTGTTTCGCACTGGCCCCATGTTAATGATGGCGGTCAATGCCATTTTTCAAGCACCACTAGGGGGCCAAGCACTAGGCATATACTTTGCGCGGCTTCGTAGACAAAACATCAAGCATGACGCCCTCATAGTGTCTTGGCAAAGCGAGCTTATTTTTTTCTGCAGAATTATAAGCAGGATTTCATTGTCTGTGATTTCAACAGGTTCACGGCTAGCACAAGGCGTGTGTGCTGTTCTGGGAATCCCCATTTGTTTGAAAAATATTGCTCCAACTTTGAGGGACACATACACTCTAACAGAAACCAAGTCTCTTCTCCAAACAGGATGGCAAGTGCCACTTTCTCATGATGCGCCAGTTATGCATGCATCGTTGTCCAATCGCCTGAACTATTTCTGTGTAAATAAGGAAATCCTACTAACAGTAAGCAAACAAAACAGACTACTTGTTTGCAGTAGATTTGCAATGAAGGAGATCTGTGTTTAAAGCGTGGGTACAGCAATCAAATGTAACTGGACATTTTTGATCCAGCAATCTGTCCACTTTGAAACCTCTCTCCAGGCAGTTGATGGGGGCAGAGTTTTCGGTCGTAGATACCACTCCAGAGCCTTCATCCGTGTCTAAGTGGCCTCAACCTTCATGGCAGGCTATTGAGAGGTTGGGGTGCACAATTGAGCGCTGTACGAAGATGCGAAGTAAATAAGTTTTGGTTGGAAAGCTCTGAACTGAAAACAACCACGGGCAGTAGATCTGGGCAGCCCGTTAATGAAACAAGGGTGCAAGGCAACCAAATGCAACCATGTCCTTAATGGAGCTATATTCTTGTGCAAAAGAATGGGACTAAAGGTGGCCTAACCAATCTCTGTCCCAAAGATGGACCAAAGGGTTAGTTAGAAGTCAATAATACCTTTCTGCTGCTCTTGGCGGTTCGACAGCATCAGCCAGGCTTCTTGGTGCTGTACAAGTGGTTCAAATTGAGCTTGAATGTGGTAATTGCATTGTTCCACATGGATAGCAAGTGTTGAGCCTGGGTTGAGCTGCAATTCACTGTGGTTCAAAAATGGCGTTCGATTAAGTGCAAATCGTGTTGACCACCAGGGATGGTTCGATGGCGGAGATGCCATCGTCTGGATGCACAATCCGAGTTGGGCGGTTCGATGCAGCGTTCGAGGGGGCTACTGGGATCGGTTTGATCAGCGATGAAGAGGCTGACGGTATAAAAAGCAGTTTGAACACGATGGATGCAGCAACGAACTTCTAGTCCAAGCCAGGTTAATGCCACGCTTGGCTGGCGTGGTGCCACTGTGAACTGGTTTGAATGTGCGGCGCTACAGCTCAAAGATCAAGCGAGTGCCAGGGGCAGCTCTGGAGGTTCCTGTATGTTTGACTGTGTCGAAAGGGTTCGAAACACATGGTTCCTGGCTGTTCTGGCTCTCAGGTTGATATGAGTTGTTCTCCCAAACACAGGGGAGGCTGGTGGCAAACAACTCTAGGATTCCTTCCCCTCCAGTGAGGTCCTGGGTACCGGTGTAGCTGGCAGAAAGGCAGATTTTGCTCCAGCAGAAGGTCACCCCCAATGTGCCTGGGGATGGTTATGGAGCAGAGCTTGTCTGTCTTGGACTCTCAAACTTCACCTCACAGGCGGAGGGGCTTTGAAAAGACAACCCTCCCAAAAGAGGTCCACACGATTTCTTCCTTCTGCCTGGATGGTCTGAAAGTGAATCAAATGAGTGGGAGACTTCTATTTCATGGGCAAACGTCCACTGGAGATTGGACAACATCGAGCCTTCTTTTGAGGGGTCCAATCCCTATCCTTAAGACAAGGGGTCTTTGCCTTCTGACATCATACACAAAGTGTGTAGTGCTTATGTAAGTGGAGGAGACAGGAAAGGAGTTACAAAGAGAAACAAGATTGCGTAACCCTTCTCCACTTGTGCTCAGCTCCCTCTGACTAAACCAACCCCTCCCCCTGCCCAGATCCATGGCATCAAAGGCCCTTTGGTATGCAACGCCCTTGTGTCAGGCTAGTTCTTTCGGGTAGAATGTGCCGTTCGATGTTGTTTACACAGGACAAACATCCTGATGGGCTGACTCCATGTAGAGACTGTCGGCACACCTACCACAACACACAGGAACAGTTATGCCTGCTAGCACCACCACAACAGGAACATTGCAGGAGCATCTCAGCGCTCATTGCATGGCCTGCATCCTCCTTGACTCTGTTGCATACTGTGTCCTGCTAGGGGCTCTCCCAGGGTTGTCATTTTACAGAGCTTCAGTGTTCCCCCCAGGATACAACTCATGCCCAAGTGTCAACGCCACAAACCACATAGAACCGTATTGATACTCAGGGCGCTGTTACTTCAGGACTACGGTCCTCAATGGCAAATGTGTTGAACCACCCTCCAACCACTCTTTCTTCGGCAGAACCGGAGGCCACAAGGCCAGCACAAATGTCAGAGTTGTGCTATGCAAGACCAATTTACATTGTATTGGGTAGTCCTATGAAAGTTTGACTGGGGTGCATTTCAGGATTCTATGGGTTGGCTTTGAAGGAACCTGGTGCAGAGGAAGAGTGGAGGTGATTGCAGACTGTTAAGGTCTGTGATATATTGTTTTTATGAATTAATTGAAGCTACATCAACAAATGTTGAATCAAATGTATTACAACAGCTTGGCAAAATATGTTTGCGTAACCCAATTTGGCCTGCTGATCCTTATTTTTGTGTGCCCCCACCTTGCCCTGTTAACTTTATTCGTGCCCCATGATGCCTTCCTCTAAAATTGGGTGTATTGTCAGCGCTATTAGGAGAGCGTTCAGGAGCATATCACAATGTGTATCTTATCAAAAATGTATTCCAATTTGAGTGTATGGGGAAACTGCCAGCTAGTGGATGTTAGTAGCTATTAAGCAAAAAAACAAGTTATCGGGCGCATGTGTGCCTGAGATGTGTTCCGTGTGAAATCGATTGATGAAGATATTTTGGTAGCAAGTTGCTAGGTGGAGTTTTGGGTGTGGTGTGAGGTGTGGGATTGATGCTGGATATTCCCTACTGCATGATAAGGTTACTTGACCTCATTTAGCTGGGTTACATTTTCTGACCTGACAACATCTATTGGCCACTTTCGACATTGTGTGACCAGTGGCGGGTGAATATTTCTAGTGTCCCCCTCACCATTTCCCTGGGACGCCCGTCTTTGACATTCCACCCACACGCTCTACTTATGTTTGTCCCTGTCTCCCACCAGCTGTTCCACATCGACTTTGGGCACTTCTTGGACCACAAGAAGAAGAAATTTGGATACAAGAGGGAACGCGTCCCATTCGTGCTGACCCAAGACTTCCTCATCGTGATCAGCAAAGGGGTGCCGGAGTGTACCAAGACCAAGGAGTTTGAGAGGTCAGTAACTGCAAAGGGCAAGACCCTTGGTGCAATCCACGTGGCACTACCATATTTCCGAGATACAGGGCATGCCTGTGGTACAGCAACACAAACAAAGCGTGCATGATTGGAGCGCATCTCTGACCCTCACGCATTCCAACTTAGGACCCTTGCCAACCACACAATCTTCCTCTCACACTCCTAGTCTCAGGCATTAAATGCTCCCGGACAAAGCCAGAGGGCTATGAGTCAGCACCATACATTCTGTACAAAGGAGATCTAATTTACTTCATTAATGGTTATCATGGGGACCGCTCATGTCAGCAGCTTTAGCTGCCTCCTGAAAGCCTGAAGGGGAGTGTAGGGGAGAAGGGGGGGGGAGATAATGAGTGCAACGGGGTTCAAAAGATTCATGTAGGGACGTTATGGAGGGCAAATAAAATGATTCTGCAAGTGCGGAAAAGTAACACAAAAAGCTACACTAGAAGCTTGAGCAAAGGGAATCAGAGTGTTTTGTAGGCCATGAAACACGGGGATCAGGATTAGAGGACAGCACACAAACATGAGCGGATTTGTTCAAGCTTTATAGGGCTACATTGGGATGCCTCGGTTTAAGGAAGTCTTGTACTGACTAAAGGACCAGACCAGTTCATAGTAAGTTTCAGATTAGAGTGTGGTGCAGGGCCACCAAGCTCACCTCCTCTCCCTTCACTGGGTCAGGTTCAGGTGCCGACAGTGTGGAAAATGTTTTCCGAAGGTATTGAATGGTGCCAGCAGAAGCTAATGCTAAAGCGGGCATAAACTAGTATGGGTATTGCTGCAAAGCGCCATTGTACGTGAGGGTTGGTGCTTTGGGATGAGGCTCCAATTTTTCAATCACTGATGCACTATCTTGTGAGATCAATTCCTTTTAGTAGGAGTTTTTGAGTTCATGGCAGAGAGGCTAATAGGTAATTCTTCATGAAATGTTTAGCCATACAGAGTTGACCGGAGTCTTTTTTTTTTAGCCAACTAGCCTTTCCTGGCGTAACATAAGCAGTTCTAGTAGATCTTACAGGTCAATATCGGTCTGTAATTTATAGGGTCACTTCTGTCCCCCTTCTTAAATATCAGAATTACCAATGATTGCTTCCAGGAAGGGGGCGTAGGTCCCTGTGACTTATTAATGGTTATAGAAAAGGCTAAACATATAGTTATCTGTCTTCTTTTGAATTTAAAAGGTATATTTGTATCTGATGGATTGAGAGGTATTCGTGGTATAAAGACAGTATCTAGGTTCCACCGATTACACAGGTCCTCTATGATGTGTCTTTGTAGACCAGTAATTGTCAACCTTGTTCCATGTCAGAGTCCCCGTGATGGCATGAGATTGCATAGTAGCATAATTACAGCACCTACTTTCAGTTCTATCTTATGAGGAGGCAATTGCACTACAACGTTTCGCTCTTTAGAGACTGCAACGTTGAGCTGATAATTAACTGTTCATTGACACTGGAACTGCTGTGCCCTGTGTGAAGAGAAGTGGTGTTGGAAAGAAATTATTTGAAATTATTCTGAATGTTTGTGATAGTGGAAGGTGAAGGTGACCGCGTAGAACTGTGCTCATTGTGTTTGTTAAAATGATAACTGTTGTTGAAGAAGAAGGCCACGCAGAGGTGCACTTTGCCATTTCGACAGCAGAGGGGAACCTAACACTGATTAATTGCATCAGCTGAGTACAGAAACATACCTAAGCGTTCAATATATATAGATGTTTGTAGCAAATGGTGCCTTATGAGTGGCAATACTTTCTTTCATTGCTGAATAAAAAGTAGGGAGCAGGGGGTGTTTTACTTTCTAGGAATTCTGTGAAGTAGCTCTGTGATCCTTCGATGACCCCTACAGCATGGTGCAGTCAAAAGACATGTGTGTTAGGTTCTATGTGGTTTCATCCAGTTTTTTTCTAAAACATTTTTTACCGAAAAAACTCTGAATTTATTTATAATAAATATTTGGGGGTGTCCTCCCCCCCCCTTATTATTTGCTCCCTGTGCCCCTTATATCCCCTTACCCCCCAGGCCCTATATTTGTTGATGCATTTTTTGTTGAAATATTTTCAGCAAAAAATGAATTGGAAAATATACTGGCGATCAAATGACGTTGTACCGCGTGTAGCTAAAACCGTGAATGTACATAAGAGCCACAGTAAAAAATAACCTTAGGCAGACTTCCATGAAAAGAAGAAACCACAAGGGCTTCCGCATGCCATGGAACATTATGATTCAGTGATCCAGCCAGTTACACAGGGGTGGATCCTTGACTTTAGCGTGTCCAAGTAAATACATAGGGGCAGTGACTAATTGAGAGAAGCACCCATCCATTTTGGCTGAATGGAAATAGTTAGCAGGTAATCATTTTTCCAATCGATGCATAACTGAAGATCATTCAAAATAGGCTGCTGGCAGGCCCTGCGATGGGGCTTGGATGTACTGTATGTTGCATCAATGTTTTTTTTATAGATGATTATGTAGGTTGTATGGGATTGTCTCACGGGGATCAGTTTTGGCTCTGTAAGTGGGCTGGTTCACCCACTGGAAGTAGAGATTCTTTGAGTCACTTCTAGCTAGCCTTGGCACCCTTTGTGAGGTTGCTGAGGAGCTATGTTTTCAGATGAGGTAGCTCTTGTTTTCTAGTTATCTTTGAAGCAAGAGGACGTTCCGTGCCAGGCAGCTATAATTGGGTTCGGGGCCTTGAGTACTATCATGGGTAATTTGATGGGTGAATCTTGGAACCCATGCCATCTTTTGTGGCAGCTTATTTCATAGGCTGTACTGTGGGGCTTGTCTCCGATTGGGTGTAACACAGCACGTTGCTGGTTTAGACTCATGTTTACGCTACCTCTTTTTCATTCCTTCTACTAGGTTCCAGGAGATGTGCTACAAGGCCTACCTGGCGATACGCCAGCATGCCAACCTCTTCATCAACCTCTTTTCTATGATGCTGGGCTCGGGGATGCCAGAACTGCAGTCTTTTGATGACATTGCCTACCTGCGCAAGACGCTGGCACTGGACAAGACTGAGCAGGAGGCCCTCGAGTACTTTACCAAGCAGATGAATGACGCGCACCATGGCGGCTGGACCACCAAGATGGACTGGATCTTCCACACTATCCGTCACATGCCCCTGAATGAGGGTGGACATGACTAGCATCCAGAGGATGGCAGACACCGACACCAGCTATCAAAAAGATAAACCTCGGTCTTGGTAGTCACTGGCGTTCCCTCCCAGTCGAGGATGCGAGGAAAGGCATGCGCTAGCCGACATCATTCGGCTTCATTATATTACATGCTGTACCTTTATCCCTCACTTTGAACTACAGTGCAACATCTAGCGCTTTCCTGGGGTATGCGCGTCACATCTTTTCACAAATCACCCTATGGGCTGAGTTGATGGGGTGGTTCTTTGACAGGCACAAGTGGTGGGCAAACTAGTTTGGTCAGTCTGCTCAAATGATGTGCTACAATAATGGGCCAAATTCTTTAGAGGTCTCCTACACAAGAGAGCCACTCAAGTAGGTCATGGGTCAACATTTTTGAATATGTGGGTAATCCCTTGGCATTGAAGATGCTCTTAAGTGATAGGTCAGAAACTGAAGATTTTTCTGGGTGAATGTTCAATACGCTCGGAAGGTGATGCTAAGTTTTCTATTTCTTTTGGAATGCGATGCATCCTTCTGGGGACGGACTCTCAAGAGCAGAGGTTTCCTGGACTGGATTCAGGTTCACCCAGGACAGTGGAGCATTGGTTCAGAGCAAGGCATCTGCTCAGCAAAGTGCGAAAGAATGGGCCGCTTGTTTGCCAAGCGAGAACAGTTTGATGTATGTGCGGGACCTTAGAGCTCTGATGGCTCCAAGGAGAGGGGCATGCTCTTTGGGTGCAGTTTCCAACATTACACACCGGATCGTTGCCAAATGTGAGGAGCTGCCCGTGGCACTCATGGGACATTACGGGCCCCTGGGGAGGGGACGATGTATGCGAAGACGACGTGTAGGGAAGTGATGAGGCTCCAGAGGTTTCCATAACCGGACCACCAGAACTGGAACACTGATGAGTTGGGGAGCAAACCTGTTTTTATAGAGGAAATAATGACTGATGGAAGGGAAAGCAAAATTGCACTAAGTGCCTAATGCACGCCCCCAGGGGTGGGTGGTATTTTAATTGTTTTATTTTACTGACGTGATGTTTAGTCTGGTGTTGTGATTTGACTTGAGCCTGGCAGGACCTTATCGGGCACTGTGAACTGCAATGCCAACATCTAGCGCCTTCAGTAGATGTACTTGCCACATCTTTTCACTGCTCAGCGGGCATGGGCCCAGGGGTTGGCTAACAAGACTTTGGAGAGTAGCACAAGGAAAGAGAACCTTTGCTGAGAAGGCCAAATGGACACAGAGGCATTGGGTCAGTCTTCTTTAGGGCAAGATGGGCGCAAGAAATGGGGACGGGATGCAGAGCCTATCCCCGCCACGCCTGTATGAGTTTAGGACATTGGTACAGGGATACACTTTGGCAACTCAGGAAGTTGGCACATGGACAGAGGAGCATACACCTTTAGGCATGACAATGCAGAAGGGCTTGGCACATAGGCACAGGTTCACAGGGATACAGCACCTTGCACCCCTGGGAATGGAGGCCTCAGAATTGGTGTAGCGATGGTCTGTTCACTTTTAGGGCAGTGCATAGATTCATGGACTGTGACCATTATGGACGGGTACCTCTGGAGACTGACCTAGGAGTACAGATTCTGTCACCTCTAAGAATGATACCAATCCATAGACTGGCACAGTAATACAGGGATCTACGTGATTTTACCAAACCGAAATGTTAGACCCCTTAAAGTCTGTATTTTCTTTTTCTTCTATTTTCCGCAAATATATATGTGGGGGGAGACCCCCACAGGCCCCACACCTTACCCCTATACATTTTTTATTCACTTTACCCCCCCACATATATGTATATATGTGGAAAATTGGGGGTCAAACTTTTGGGAGTAGGTAATTTTGTACAATACCGTAATACAGAGCCCTTCACACTACTGTGGGTCAGGATTGAGGTTTGCTTACCAAGATGTCTAGGGTGGCAGTGCACAGTGGACAGGGGGTGTTGCAGAACAGGCCTGAGGTGCTTTGATAACAGTGTGCCTCTGTATTCCACTCTTGGAATATATGTTGATAGCAAGGGTGGAGCACAATGTCAGAGCTGTGTGTGGTTCCCATTACTGAAAGGGCAGTCCGGCTTTGTGTCCAGCTTGATGTGCCTTGGCAGAGCTCTGTGCAGGTCCAAATACTGGAATAGCAGGGTGTGAGCATACTAGAACTGATATGCATTGGCAGAGCTGCTTGTAGTCCCCAGTATTGGAATAGTAGAGGTTGCTGCAGGGCATATTCAAGGTGTGCAGCAGAGTAGTGTGGTGGTCACTGTACTGAAGTAGCGGTGGGTACAGTCGTTCATGATTAAGATGCGCTGCGAAAACTGCTTTGATATTACAGTACTGGACTTTTAAAGGGACCACTTCATGCCAATGACTAGCTCTGCGAACTGATGGTGGGAGCCTGACACACTGTGTTACATGATCTTTTCATTACAACTTGTGTAGGTCTTGTACATGTGGGGGTTAGAATTGCCCTGCCAGTTAAAGGTGTTGGATAAAAGTCCTAGAAGCTGGGATCCTAGGTCTATCCTGTGTTTAGATTGCTTGGTGTCCTCGCAGGGGTCGACACCGATTTCCGTTGGACCGAACTGGTACGGAGAGGGGTCATCCAGGAGAGTGGGGTCACAGTTGTCATTCCATGTTAGTCCACCTATGTTTTGTCCTGTAATCGTGGACTTTAGTCATGGATCTCTCTGTCCTTTTGGGAGCTAGACTCAAAGTGCGCAAGTGAATAGCTAAACCACTGATCTGTCCTGATTGTTGAATTTAGCTGCCGCCAGACTAGCACTCTACAGTTTCATGGTCTTGTTAGCCGGGGCCCACCTGTCTAGCCGCTCGGCTCCCCTGCCTCCTCTTGCCAGCACTTGGGACATGCCTGTGCATTTCTGGGTTACCATCAGGGCCCCTTTGGACAGATGAAGGGGGGGGGGGCGGGCACTCTACGAACTACGCATGCGCATCTGGTCTGAAATATATGGACTGTATTTTATTTTGCTGTTGCCGTCTTGTACATCTATGTGCCTGAAAATGAATTCTGTATACTGTACACGCATATCACTATAAATATATTTTTATTTTTTAACGCCGATCCCACAGTAGCGTGCTGAGGGTATACGCAAAGATGAAGGGCTGACTATGTTATACTTGAAGAAATCAAACTGTCTCGGCATTTGAAGTTGAAGACACAGAATAAAGTGGACTTGTTGTAATATGACCATTGTATGTTTGTGCGTTGGCAGCAAAACTCCAAACAATCCCCAGGCGAGGAACCTGCTGTTCACATTATTCAATATGGTTATCTTACTTAATATTACCACCTCCAAAGATACACCTGCCAATATCTCATTGTCGTTCATCTTGTAGACGTACCCATACACTTACTAGAACCGTCCTCCACATCCTAATATTTGTAGTCCTTTTTCATTCTCTCTTTAAGGCAAATTCACCAAATAGTTTTGCAATTGTCTTGTGTAAAGTACATATATGTCTGATGTTTGTTAGATAGATAGAAAACAGGCTCAGATTTCATCGAGAAGGATTACGCTGTGTATGCTACTATACTTGTATAGGGCTACGAATCACCACCATAGCATTTTCAAGGCACCAAGATCATGTGCGTGGTGTATCATGCCCTCTCCTGGGGATCCATACCATAGTCTGAAGGGAATGGGTAGCGTGAGTAAGATGAAGGACATGGCGTGGGTGGCGGGTGTGAGGGGAGGAGAGAAGCAGGGAAGAAGTTTGCAGATGCAGGGAAGGGTTCGCGTAGGACATATGAATAGTGAGTGGAGAATGCAAGGCAGGAGAGTGGGATATATGGATGTAATATAGTAAATCTGTCTATCCCCGATAGCTAGATAGTAGATGAGGGTTGTGCGCTTGCTATTCTAAGGTTAAACCTGTGAGTTGATGCCTTAATGTACATGTTCCAATGTTGGTGGAATCTGAGGCGGGTCTGCACGCTTGGGCTTATGATTCAACCATGTGGATATATAATATGGGTGTGTAAGAGAGCTGCTTATGAGTGTATCAATGATGACTTGTGATGGAACGCACAGTAAACTGCTAATGAATATAATGAAAGGCTCCACGCTGGCCCTGAATCTGTGAAAGTTATGGAAGGAACCCCTACTCACTTCCCGGTCCATATACAATGGCCCTCTGCAGTTGTTAAACCCATAGGTCGCATAGAAACTTACACCTCCCCAAGTCATGTTCAAATCCTCAAAGAGACTCTAGCAGCACTCGACGCAGATCCGCAACTAAGCTGTCAAATTTGTTCTACCTTAGTTCACATTTGCCGTATTGAAACCCACATGTTTCTTTCTCACATCTCACCACCTCTGCATAAAAATCTAATGTAATGAAAAGAAACGGCTTGGTGGATAGCGACGCACATACATAACGGCCTAATGTGATCTTACATGGAATCAACCAAGTCATCAACCAATGGCAATAAGAAGCTATAGAGGTAATTGGAAAAACACAAAGCAGGTCGGTCGCACCGGGATGAGAAACACTTGAATGATGTCTGATTGTCATAACAAGGATACGTGTGCACCTTTACCAATATAATAGAACTCATTTTGACTCAAAAGGCATTCCCTCAATTCCACAGTGCAATTTTTGCTCCTCCCCTATACGGCAAACAGCAAGTACGTCCTAAGGGATGTGACTAACGGGGTGGCCAGTGCAACTCTGAGCGCATACTTGAACCACAGAGATAACATCAAAAAGGTGTTCCCAATGTCACTGGCTTCCCACATGCCTGCTCTAGCAGGCACAGACTGGGCATAGAGGAAAGCACAAGACAAGGGATAATTTTAGGTCTTTGCTTGTCACAGAGGACCCGTTCAGGCATGCTGTGCACAGCACGAGTATTTTTATAGTCTTATATTTCATCCCTTGTAATGCGCGGTCAACACCCACGAAGGGGCCCCTCCGACTCTCCAGCGACTGGAGAGTCGGAGGGGCCCCCTTTAAAGGGATACAAGGGCACTGGGGTGGTCCGGCCACTGCCCAGTTTGGCCCAAGAGTGTGAAATGAGTGGGTTTCCCAGGGCTCTTGTCTTCTCCTGAGATGGCAAGGCCACCTGCAACCTCGATGGAGAAGAGGCATGGAGAGGACTGCAAATCCCAGCCCCCCTGTGGGATCTGTAGCCATATGGATCACGGAGCTGACACGGCTGTAGTTAGCCACATTGGAATGTGAAGTAGCATGAGAGTCACAGATCAAGCAGACAAGTGTCAGAGGCTCACTTATCACACTAGTGGTGGTACCAAAAGCAGAGTTCCACCTGGTATTTTCTTCCCTTGACAGCAGAGTAGCGTGGATCCATCAACCGATGTCTGAATAAAACCAAGATGGCACTTAAAGCTGCAAGCCTTTTTTAAATTCTCGCACAGAGTTTATAAGACAGCACTGGTAGGCCCAAATGCTCCTTAACCAATTAACCAATGAGCGATACCATTTGAAAACCCGATACTACTAGATCAATCAGAACAGAGAAACTTAGGAATCTGTGGAAAGAGCCAATCAGGAGTCAGCTTGCAAGAATGCCCACATCCTCCTGGCCATAACAGAGGATGCAAGCAGTTATCTGTTCTCTTGGACCTAGAGGATTTAGACAGATCTACCACTACTTGGAGCGGAGAACGCTGGCTAACACAGGGGGACCTTGGAGGATCATAGACCCTGAAGAAGCTGGAGTCATTTGTGGGTTACTTTTAGAGAAGGAAGAAAGTGGACATTCTACTTGAGCTGGTGAAACTGGAATGCTGGCGTCTGAAGGCTGGGGAAGAAGAAACGGGTAACCGAGCCAAGAGCACATGTGTAAAGAGAATTGAAAACCCGTTGAAAAGGATACCAGGAGAATCTTAAGAATTCGAGAAATGGAAAGCCTGCTGAGAAGGGCATGAGGAGAATCTTAAGAATTGATGAAAGAAAAACTATGGGGAAAAGGATGCCAGTTAACCTTTTCAAATGGATAAAGAGAGGTCTGGTAAGATCTTGGAGAGAAGTCTGTCGATTTAATTAAAAAAAAAGTAAAAACATTCGGTACTGTGAATACCCTGAAGGGAAACTGGGTCATTTATTTTTGTGGATTGTTTTTCTAGATTCCGTATCATTACCTGGACTATTTCCATTTGGATAGAAGAGGGTTAACTGGGTGGTTATAAGACTTCATAAGAATAGGTTTGTAACCATTCTTGTAAGGGCAAGGACTGCTTTAGATTAGATGTTAGGATTCCATGGTTTCGGGATTGCCTTTGTAGTGTTACAGCAGAACCTGAACCCCTCACTTTGTGTTGACCCATTGCCAACATGGTTTGAAAGGTGTCCACAATTTGGTTTTAGTGATTTCTAGGCACGTCTAGCCATTTTCCCAATCCAATGAGGAAGAAACGACCAGTATTAAAATGCTGGGTTAGACATAATTGCTTCTCTGTTGCTTGTGTCATCGCTCGGGCTCCTTACAAGAGTTCATGTCCTGGGGACAGTACCCAGAAAGCCCATCCACTTGGGTGCCGGTAACCAATATTTATGTGTTTGGTGTACTTGAATTGTAGGATGAGCCAGGAGAGCACAGCAATCCACCCCCCCCCCACAGAAATCCAGTCCTTTTTGTGACTACTGAACAGCATGCATATTGTTCAGCTGAGCCACATGCTGCGATACACACTGCATGCATCACGTCTTATTGCCTGGTCATGACTAAATCAGCCTTTTTTTTGCTGCCCTACATCTCACAACATTGTTTTCTCCTTTTAAATTTATTTTCCAATGTTTTAATTTTTTTCTTCTACTTCATTATTTTTCCATTTACTCTAATTTTATAATTCTTTCAATATGTCAACATTCCATTGTATTACACAGTTTTGTTTTTATTGTTCTGTTCACTTATTTCTTTTCCCTCTTGTATGATTTTCTCAATATTCTTTTCAATTTTAATTTTTATGGATTGTTTTATCAATTCCTTTTACCTTTCTTTGTATTATCGATTTGTTTTTTAAAACATTTTGTTTGTGTTGCGTGGAGGTTATTCATGTTACAGGAGCAGATTGAGGCCAGCCTGAAGCCGGAAGTGCTCATGGGCTTTTCAGAGCAGCACACTGAGATTGTTCGTGTGGGAGGGCCTGCAGTCTGATTACTACTGCCAGTTCCAAGGGGAGAAGGAAAAGATCTTATTTGTGGAGGTCCCCCAGTGATGGATGTCCAGGGTTCGAAATGGAGATGAAACCAGCTCCTGGGTGTCGAGCATCACCCTGCAGGCAGCAGCTACCGCAGGAGATTCAGGAGCTACTAGAAATGCTCCTTTAACGTTTTGTCCACTTTGCGTAAACCATTGTGTTTTAATGTATATTAGATGTTTTCTAATTCTTCTTTATTAACATTCTCAAATACTCAAAGTTAATGCCACATTTACATGTTTAGAAGGCACCAGTTGGCACCAGGAGCCAAAAGTACCTCCTGGTAGCTGTTGGTTTCAAGCTAACCATTCTCTTCTATGCTAGAAGCAGGAGCAAATGGCTCCCAGCTCCCCACAATTTCTAACCCTGCTGTCCCACCGCCACCAGTACAGCGCCATGGAATTTTGGAAAGATCCAGAGCCAGATGCTTCCAACGCATTTGTTGCAGCTCAGGGGCCTGTCACTGTAGACATGTATGACATGGACACCTCCACTAACTCTTCAGAGTCAAGGGTGCCAAAGCCTGGGTATGAGAACACCCAAACGTGGTGTGAGGCACCAGGTAGGATGCAGAGGTTTTATGGCTGCCACTTGGTTTCTTGCTTGAGACCCCATGTTTTGAGTAGCGTCGATGGATTGCATCGGAGGGTTGCCTACTTACTGGCGAGAGATGAATATGATATTGGTGACTGGGAGGAACACTGTTCGAAGGCATTTTGAAGAATGTAAAAAAGGTGCAATGGATGTAGGATTCCTTGGGAATTTTCAAGATGCAAATTGCTTCCCTATCTGTGTCCTGGGGTAGTCCACATGTGATTCCTCTCTTTGCCTTCTTTGTTTCCTCACTTAAATGTACCTTTCTAATGGATACGATCACCCTTGCGGATCCCTTTGGTATGAAGTATCGGGTCTACAAGTTGGGAACTCAAACATTTTAATCACACTTGCAGGTAGCGGAACTTCGGAAAACATGCTCAGACTCCAACTGTCATGCAAGCTTGTGTATGGGTGCTTATTTTGTAATACAATTATCATTTTTTACCAAACATTTTTCAAAATGAGCAAAAGCAATCTGGCTTTAAATCATGAGGAAAATGTTCCAGGACGATATTTAGAACCTACACTCTTGACCATAACATGTGGTGCTTGGGGACTTTGCATGATAACAAGAGCCAGGAGGCTTCCTAGACTTAACCTAAAAAATCAGGCACTTAAGAGAGTGGATATTATCATGTTACCTGAGCAGACTGAGACCATCCTAAGTCTTTCTGGGGTTATGATGCACTGTTCACCTTCCTCTATTGGGGCAATCTCCACTGATCGCCCCCCTTCTCCTCCTCATGGAAGTTCTCCTTATCTTGTTCACTGCCTCCTCACCTCTGCACTCCACCATTATCATTTCATTGCCTCCAGTTCTCTCCACCAGCCCTTCTCTCCGCCATCCATCCTGTATCACCCCTTCACCTCTCCTCCATTTCACCTCTTCTCACTTCCACTTTTCCTGTCCATCTCCTTTCCTCACCTCTTGTATTGAATTGCTTTCTCCCACAGATTTGTCATCTTAGATAGTAATGAACCCGTAGGCTCTTTAAGACGAGGTAACAGTATCTGAGATGGATGGGGATGCAGATCTTACTCATACATCAATAATCAGACAGACTCAGGAGGTTTGGCAAAATCACGGCTGTTTTATTAACATTTGTTAAAACAGGCAGTCGGGAATCAATGAACGCCGCACAGCACAATCTCATATATATTTAATAAGATTATACTTTTATAACAAAACCTCATATGTGACGTCATAATACGCGACAAAATAAGAAAACCTACTAGGGGATGTGATGGGCTTAAAGGGAACATCTAAGTATACTTTCTGTAAGGGCGGAGATAGGGATTGGGTCTCTAAGATCAGGTGGACAACTAAGCCCACTCCAAGTGCAAGTCATCTTCCGGATTAGACTTATACGTGATGTTCTATTGGCTTCTCAAACTATAGGGCTCTTTGCTACATGGCCCTCTACAATTGGCATGCCTGTATCCTTCTGGAATTTTCCACTTGCTAGCAGCACGCAAGCTGGTATCCCAGGTGCTGGGGGTAGGCTTGGTCATGCCTATGCACCCAATTAGCCCAACATCCATCATCACTCCTGCGGTCTGTCATTCAATTAAAGCATTTGAACTTGGCCTTGCATAGGCTCACTGTGCCTGAGAATAAAAGGGAGTGAAGGCATGGCCTTATCTTGTGGTCCCGGTGTAGCGCACCCAAAAGTATTTTCATCTGACCATGTGACTAGAGACCATGGTTTGAGCTCCTTTATTGCATTTAATATGATTAAATGAAGAAAACCTGGCACTTCCAGTGTTTTTCCATTACACCTCAAACAGGAGCTCAAATCGCTTCTCATGTTCATTGTCTCTTCTCGAGTACATAAGCAGGCTTTTGGCGCCCCGACTCTTGACACTGGGCCAGGCAAGCCTTCTTGAATCTTCCTTCAGCTTGTTTTATTGTGCTGCGCCACACTTCCAGCCCTTAGATTCACGGGGTCAAAGTTTGCTAAAATGTGTTGTGGAGCATCCAGGTTCTATACATTCTTATATGTATATTGGCAGCACGCGTGTATGGGGTTGCTGTTGGTACTCTTGTTCAAAGGAGGTTTGCCTGGCATTTCATTGCTGGACTGCTCTTGTGGGTCGGACAATGACTGATATACAAATGGATATTCCTCCTTTGTGAAAAGTACAGTGAGCTAAAAGTGATGGCTGCAGGCTCTCAAAGTGGGTAAAAACCACAGAACAGGTTATCATGCCATGTTCTTTCTAGAGAGGGGCGCCTGCTACCTTTTTTGTACAATTCTTTACTTCGTCATCAGATTCTATAAGGTCTATATTCTTTCTTCATTGGCATCTCTTCTAGGTGCGTCATTTCTGCTTCGTTGTGACGTCACCAGTCTTTTCCTTCATTCATTTTCACACTTCTTCTGGAACTTCCTTCAGAAGACCATCATTTCTTCGCGGATATATATAGGGTTTTCTCAATGGATACCTTGTTTCAAGGACTCTTCATGGTATAGGTACCATATTGGCATTGCACATGTCGCAATTTCCAGCTGCCAACATATAGGCAGAATGGGGGCAGGACTTCCGGTAGAGGCACTTGGCTTCTTCTCTACACTCCCCCTCTGATTGATTTATTGACCACTCTCCCATCAGTCTTCACATCTAGACATCCTTTTTTGAAGAAGTCCTTCTTTGGAATCCATATCATTATCACTCCTTTCAAACATCCTGCTGATTTCGCATGTTCATCAACGCTCCAGATCATAAGACTACATTGCCCATTCGGGTTGCAGTAGATCCATCTTCCCACATACTTGATACAGGAATTTTGATCCCTCAGGTGCACAAATACTGACCTTTACATGGTCTCTGATTTCTTCATCTGTCAGCTATTTGGGTCCAAACCCAGACTCGACATCACTCATGATCTTCGTTCCTTTTGCTTTCACTTGCCGTCATCTTGCACTGTGTGATTATTATTCTTATCACACAGAATCCAAACATGATCATCACCAACAAGGCTCCAAGAAACCTAAAGCTATTCACCATCCACTGTGGAACCTGTGAGAAGACTGACGCGAACCAGCTGTCATCAGCAATGTCTTCTACTGCATATTCCATCTTGCCATGTAAGTTCATCAGCATTGCTATGGTCTCTGTTAAGGTCCCATTCTCTTCATCATGAGAAGGTGTGAATGTGCAACATGATTCTTCGATTTTGGTACAAACACCACATCCATGGTTGTAATCATATCCAACACACATCTATTCTGAAGAGACGTCAGTATTATGGCTCTCAGCTCTTCCTTGATAGCATGAAATCCCTTTATGGTAGTGTTGATCGTCTGCAGGAGCTCCCATCTGATTATCTGTAACCATCTGGCATTTGCCATCGTCTGGATCCCTGCATGAAGATTGTTTTGAATATTGCTGAAGTCTGACTGAACAACCTCGTTCACACGGAATGTCACTGAAAGCTTCTATCGTTTTAGCTTAGAAGTAATTCTCCCTTTTTGCTCGATTGAGGAATCCAACTGACCTCCTCTTTCTCAGGTGAGCATCTGCTTTTGGAAATTCTCCAATGTTCAGGTCACTCTTTGTTATCACCAATGCTGGATTATGAACAACTACTATGGAACATAGTCCCCCCCACACTCCGGGCAGCTTCATGTATACTCTGGATACGCAGGCACAGTAGTGGTACATTATCACTGCTGTTCCATTCTTCATTCCTGGTACAGCAAAGATTCGACCGCACTGCTGATTCTCTCCAACTTTTCTTGTGCCATTGTTTCCGAAGCATAGCTCTGCACTAGCCAGAGGCACTATCTGCAACGGGCCTCCTTTGTCCTCGACCCATGTCCACAACTTTGCAAGCTTTGGCCATAAAGGTTTGCATTCTTTTTCCACACAACCTATAACTGGTTTGTGATGTCCTGTTACTGTCACAGCTCTGCTTACGACTATGTCTTCTTCCCAGCCATCTGGAGAAAGTACTGTTCCCTAGATCTGCTTTTGTCCTCTCTCCTTGCAGCTTCGTATTTCTTCATCAGTCTTTCCCTGGCAATTGAGCTTCTTATTTATCTCCCATCTGTTTCCTGCTCCTTTCATTCCAGGCTGCTCATATCTTATCACTTGATCTCTGGTGTGTGCTCTTGCTCTTGTCTTCAAATATTGAACATAATCATCTTCCGGAGCAGACCATTCCGTCACCGATACCAAGGATGCTGTTCGACCTTGGAATTAACCTCTTGTATGGCAGAGTGGAAGTTGAGTCCAGCAATGAGCTGTTTGGACGTCTATTTCTATGGCTATGAATATCGTGGACTTCCCCATAGCATAAGGTAGGAGAGCACAAACATAGCAATCCTCCTCAGAGATTCTCTTGCCTACCGCCTTCGTGTGTTGATACCACATGTTGTACCCCAAATGTGCCGTACTATCTAGATAATTATTTAACTCATAATAATCTTCCCTTACACTTCTCTTGGGTCTCTTTCTTGCCAAATGAGCTTGTACGTACTGGTCATGGAGTATATCAAAAACGGACCATCCAATAGAGGGAATCATAGGAACACTTGTCAGAGAAATGGGTGACTTTACATGTGTCCCTGGTGTAGGGATAATCACATATTGCCTTGGTCTCTTGGAAACAGCTATCATTGTATAGGTCACTGAAGTGGGAAGAATCAAATGGACTCCTATCTTTCTGGGACCAGCAAGATAAGCAGCGTAGATTAGCAAAAACAGAATCACAATGGTAGATGTTGTGCACACATATATTATGCACCAGTACATGAGACCCCTCCACTGGTGTGTCTCCACACGTCGTTGAATCTGCTCACTTTCTGGAACTGCATTATTCTCAATAATCCACATCGTGCCTGTATACTACTTTTAAGGAAGGGAAAAACCTTTTTTTATCAGGCAGCCTTGTTCGATACTCAGGTAGCTGCCGAATATGTTCAATTATTGCAGCAAGCAATATTCTAATCGCAGGGCCATTCTTGGAGTCCTGCACAAAAGTATACAAACGAAGACGGCGAGAAGGAGTCTACGGATATCGACATCAGATAGGAACATGAATCTAACCAAAGATAAACTCAGTGAGGAAAGCATCAGGGAACTGCTCCCCCTTCCAGTCATCAAATATGAAATCAAGGTCTGGCATTTTTGCACACTAGCACTTTTATAAAGACACATGAAAGAAATTCCCGTGGGTTAAGAACGTTGATTATCGCACTCCTGCTAAAATATCCATAAAGAGTGTTCGGGGTAAGCCACAGTCCCAATGCACACTTGCATTTATTTAATCCGCAAATTTGGTATCCTTCTTCCCTTTCATTGATCGAGTCTGCACGTGCTGAACTGCTTCTTCTTGTCAGCTTTACGTCGCCCAAGTGAAACCAGGCACGCCTTTCTTTAACTTTTACTGCTAAGGGAGTGACATTTTCGATGATGTATGGTCCACTAAAATGGGGCTTGTGCCACTTCCTTGTGAAGTTGCAGGGTCTCCAAAAATAACTTGGTTATAGGTAGTCGTTTCGTACATATGTTTGCTGAATGATCTTCATCTGTGTCCTGAGACCGACACCCCTGACGCTCGAGTTGATCTGAAATGCTAGCGGTCATACATGTTAAATACCCACGTAGCTCATTTCCTAACAATTCTGCAGTCGTCTGGGCATCACTTCTACTCCTCGATGGAGGGAAAAGGGGTGTTCTCATTCACCTTCCTGTCACTAACTCATGGGGTGTGAGGTGGTGGTCCGACCTAGGCTTATTCCTTAATGCATATAATGCAAAGGGCAGGTAATACAGCCATCCCTTCTTCAGTGACAATTTGAGTTAAGCGATTCTTTCTTTGAGCAGACCGATTAGTCTCTCACATATCCCGTTCGCTTACGGGTGACAAGCAGAAGAAAACGTATGTTTGATGCTAAGCAATGGGCAAATCTGTTTCAATACTTCAGTAACAAAATGGGGCCCATTGTCGGATCTCCGCACCTCATATACTCCACATCTAGGAAAGATGTCTCGAACTAAAAACATTGCAGTGCAAGTGGCATCAGGGTGTGTACATGGACCAGCTTCAATCCATCTTGAAAAGGGGCACCCCACCACCATCATATACCTGTATCCACTACATACTTGCAGCATATCGACACAGTTGATATGCAAATGCTGAAAAGGACGATTTGGTCGAAGAATTACTTCTCTGTTCGCAGTGTGTGCCCAGCGGGAAACTTTTGAAATATGATGCAATTTACTACATAAAAGGCAACGTGTTGTAATAAGTTCGGTACAAACAAGTCCTCCACAGTAGCTGCTGCAAGGCTTTCCCTAGTTAGATGCGCCTGGTAGTGCAGATCTTCAAGTGCTACCCTTAATAAGGCTACCGGCATCACCAGCTTTCCAGTGCTGTCCTGTCGCCACCATGCTTCAGAGGGGTATCGAGAACATCCCCTCTGTTTCCATAATTCTTGCTCTTCCTGAGGAGCACTGCCTTGAACTTCCATCAACTGTGTTCTGGACAAATGATTAAACCCTTCATTTTCAAACATATATCGTGACCACTTATTCTTTTACATCTGGAGTATCAAAACTAAAAATATCTGGTGCAACCCTTTTGGCCTCTTCGTCTGTGGCTTCGTTCCTGCGTGAAATAAAATCCTTTCTCTTAGTATGTGCTGCGCATTTAACTATTGTGAAGGCTACTTGGAGTTGCAGTGCCTTAATAAGCCTGTCCAATAAGGAAAAGTGTTGCACTGGAGTGCTGTCCCACTCGGAGGTAGCCCCTCCTTTTCCAACATGCTAGCCCTGTACACTGTTACTGCCTGCCCTACATGTTTCTCGAGCGCAACAATAAGCACCATCAATTCTGCAGCCTGTGCCGAAAAGTGAGACAGTAGTCTTGCACTTGCAACCGCTTCAAATTCCCCATTAGCTCTGTGCCTTACCTCAGCTGAACTTGAATGCCTTTCCTCATCAGTTTGATACATTTTTGATGACCCGTCAATAAAGAGAACCTCCCCCACCCTGCTAGAGCATTCTCCTTTTTCCTTGGTATCTCGTCATAGAACGCCTCGTAATTGGAGCAATCATGCACTTGCTCATCCGCTGTCACAGGTTCGGCTACAAACGTGGCAGGGTTCACCATTTTACACCTTATGATTTTGATCACCGGATTCGATATAACTACCTCATATGCAGAAGCCCTCTGAGATGTCAATGTACCCTTAGGGTTCTTCAAAACTACAAACAAAGCATGCTCAACAAATGAAGTCATGAAACACCCCATCACAATGCTTGTAGACTTCTCAATGATGAATGCGGCTGCTGCCAGCGATTGTTTGCAAGGAAAGTGTCCTTTCGTAACTGGATCTAAAATCCCACTATAATATATGACAGGTTTGTACCCTAGTGTAGTTCTCTGTGTAATCACTGCTGTCATAGCTATTCCAGAATAGCTGAGAATTCCTGAAACTGGAGCTGTACAAATTGCTTTTTTTAATTGTTCAAACCCTCCCTCTATTTCCTCAGTCCATTCTATTTTCTCCTTGTTCACTTGGGCTTTTTTCGAAGCCTGCAAAAGGGGTCTCGTGTATGAACTTTAATCAAATACCCATGCTCTACCATAGTTGCATAATCCCAGAAACTGCTGCATATGCTTTATCGTGTGTGGTTTTGGTGTTTTCATAATCACCTCAGCTCTTTCAGGTGTGACATTCCCTCATGCGAGATTAACTGGCCTATGTACAACAACTCTACCTGACAATATTGTAATTTTTCTGTGTCTACTTTATATTCCTGGTCTGCTAGGATAGTTATTAACTGAATCGAATCTTGTCTGCACTCAGCTTCTGTCATGCTACAAACTAAAATGACGTTCTGCAGCACAACACTATTTTCCAATTTAATATTGCCTAGCTCCATCTGCAGGACTGTATTAAAATGGATGGATATTCACAATACCCTTGGGGCAAACGAGTACTCTTCAGTTTAGTCTGACGAAACGTGAATGACGTGAGAGAGTCCTTATGCAGTGCGATTGAGAAAAACGCATTTTTCAAGTCAATCACTGTGAAATATCGTGCCTCTGTGGGGATACACATAAAATCGTAGCAGGATTTGGAGCTAAAGTAAACTCTGCCTCTACAATCTGGTTAATTGGCCTCATGTCCTGAATTAATCTCCATGACCCCCCCCTTTCGATTTCTTCACCGGGTACACAGCAGTATTACACAGTGACTCGACGTCACCAGGATGCCTTGTGCTGATATAGTCTTAACAATACCCTCATCCACCTCTCTCCATCAGGTACTGCCTTGCTCGAGGTAAAATTGCTCCTGGTCTAAGCTTAAGCTTATCTTCTCCCACCCCCCTCAATAGGCTTACGTCATAGGGGCCTGTAGTCCATAAAGAGGATGGCACTTTTTCAATGTCCTTATCAATAAATGCGGGGCGCTGCAGCACTTTCACCATTCGCTGTGGGATTTGCCTTCTCTCTATTCTGATCCAATATGTAATACTCACCTCGAATATTATATTGTCTGATGGATACTCGCTAAACATATCTTAATCTGTGACGTCAGTCAATCTATACCCTTCCCCAATGGCAATTACTGTTCTCCATGGCCTGACCTCGTCATCTGTTCCTTCGAGCATGGCCAATTCCCCTCGCACTATGGCTGCCTGTAACTCCAGGGGAATAGTTTGTCCCCCCCTCTTCATCCATTGGCACCTGTGGCCTGAACAAGAACTCATCAGGAATCCTCATAGATTTTCCCACTAGACAGTGTAGCCATGTCAACAAAATGCCTACCCCATAAAGGAAGACTTCTGGCACTAATGGCATTCTCCCAGGGCCAGTTGCCCTGTAAATGCCATTATAAACTCGCCCATGTTTAAATAATGTATCCCCGGAGTGGAACACACTATGCCTTCATCAGTAAAGGAAATCGTCATATTTAACTTTGTCATTAAATCTCGGCCCAGAAAATTAACCGGTGTCTGCCTTGAATACAATAATGGAACAGACATATCACACTCTCCTATAGAGACTGGTAAGAGACTGGTAATTCATCAGTAAAAGGAACTCTACAGAGAAGCCCTAAGCATTTATGGCATTTCCCAATAACTGATATTTTCCGTCTCGCATACATGAGCGAGTTGCCCCAGTATCCACTGAAAAAGAAAAGGATTTGCCTCCTATGGTAACATCAGCCCTTGGTTCCTCTTGGGGGTTCGGTGTTACCGATAGTACTGAACACATCAAGTCACCTTGTGAGCTGTCCTGTTGTGGGTATATTTTCATCCCGTACCTGTAAAAGGACTTCCTCCACGACAGTGACACCCCCTACTCTAGATGTCCACAACTACCCCGTATTTGCACTCTGCTGCATCTGCAAGGGTGCATGATGTGACTGCCCTTGCAGCGGATACAATGTTGCTTGCTTTGGTTGCAAAGCCTGTTGCAAATGCGGCGCTTGTGCTTGATACACTGTCTGATCTTGGGCAAACCCATCCCTATTTTGCGAGCTATATGCTGGAGGATAAGCTGTCCCCCCTCTTGAGAATTGCCCATTCTGTACATACCCTTGGCTCCCACATGTTCGTGCAATGTGCCCTGTCATGCCACATGGCCAAAAAAATAGGAGGGGCTCGTCTGACTAGCCCCCCTTGATTAAAACCTCCTTGCACAGTTTATCATTCTGCACATTCTGAAACCAGCCTTGGTTATTTTGAAAACCACCCTGATTATTCTGGAAACCACCTCTTGAAACCCATTCCTCTACCTCGTGGCGTGAATCCATTCCCTCCCTGATCCGATTGCCGTTGCAATATACCCACTGCTTGCTTCATTCCCAGCCCTTCTCCGCTTTTCAGTACCGCCCACTCTATGACATACTTTGCCAATTTCTTCTGAGCTACCTTAGCCTCCTCAAGTTTCCTAGCATCTTCCTTCTTATTTTTCTCTTGCAGCAATCGGCTTCCATTACTACTAGCTTCATGAACTGTCTCTGTACCTGCTCTGGCAATCGCTGACACAAAATGTGGTAAAATACTGACACTAATTTCCCCCACGGCTCCCTCGTTTCCAAAGTCCACCATTCCTGAATATGTTGAATGTGTAAGCAAGCAGATATTCATCATCTTTCATTTTATGTGCCATATTTGCACCCATATCTGACGTATCGGGATACTGTTCCCTGAGTGCTCTCCAAACGTCAACTCTGCAATTATTAAATGGTGCTCCGTCATGAGCTGTGATCTGTGCTGTGACACTTGAATGAACTGCTCTTGTCCATATGTCATCAGCCCTTTCCCCAAGAATGACTGCTAGGAGACCCTTAATGTCCCCTATAACCAATGTATTTCCTCCTGTCATCTTTTCTAGCTCATAAATCCATTTGCCCGCACCTGCCATTAAAGTAGGGAGTTTACATCTTAAATTAACCTTGTCCATCCGGGTCAAGGGATATACTGCTGTCTGGCCCTTCCTTTCTCCAATAAGGGGAACTGTGTGAACCCAAATCCGCAATCGGCCCCCATCGTCTGCCTATCCATAGTGGGGACAATGGTTCCTGATTGCCTTCTACATGGCAATGACCTCAACCTGTTCACATATGGTGGTGATTCCCCCCCTCTCACTAGGCAACCGTCCTTTAGGTTGCTGTGGGGACGCCACAGGGTCTGGCATCCGATCTTTAGATTGCTCTAGATACGACCATCTCACTTCCTTGTCTGTCTGCAAACATCTCTTGTGACCGCATGCACTTTTCCCTCTTCCACCTGGAAGGTTTCTCTGTCTTCGTCTGACATATCTAGTCCCCAACTAGTATGGCTTTCATTTTTCTTATCCCTATTTAAAGTCAACCTGTCTAAAGACAAGGCTCTATTCTCGAGACTAAACGGGCATCCTTCTTTACCTTGTGACTGGGCAACTATAGATAAATCTCCTTTTACTCTCCTTCCTAATTCACCTTTTGTCCTCATCGCCTGATAAGCTTCATCGATCCTATCTCCTATGCTTCCTATCTCGAAATTCTCATCTAAGTTTATGCTAGATGGTCCTGACATTGCTCCTTGCGACGGGAGAAACTCCTCTGTCGCCCCATGATATTACTGGACTTGGTTCCATCAGTTAATTCTCAATGTGATCAATATCGCATGCGCTATGGGCCTCATCACGAGTCTGGCGGTAACCCTTAAATATGGCAGTAGCGCTATTACCGCTGCATTTAAGGGTCCGCCAGATCATGGCTTTGGCGGATTTCCCCCCCAGCTCTGAGCTGGGGGGGAAATCCGTGGCAAAATTGCCGATTTTCGACACGGTTCCTGCTGGCGGGAAATCCGCCGGTGGTAATGGCGCTAATTTTCCCCGTTGGGCCCAATGGGGAATGAGGAATTCCCGAATGGGCCCAATGGGGAATGGGCTATAACCCTTCCGCCAAACCCATGATCCGGCACTAATAGCACTGGGGGTTTGGCAGTAGGGCTATTAGCGCCGGCGTTAACACCCAACTCGTGATGAGGCCCTATGGCCCTACGTCTCCTTTTTCGCTCCATTTCTTCGTCTAATTCCCTTTGTTTCTTGGCTTCCCATCTAACCCTTTCATCTTGTCTTTTCTCTTCCCTTCTTTCGTTTGCTCTACGCACTTGCTCTTCCTTTCGTCTTTATAACACGTGTTTTAACCTATCTAGGCCGATTTCAGGGCGTAAAGCTACTGATAATTGGTGCAATAAACCTATTCAGTAGACAATCCTAGTTTGCACAGAAAGTCTGAGAAGGGAACAGGCACAGCGAGGAGGGGCAGGGAAAAATTGCAGGAGAAAAACATATATTTGGGTAGAGGGAAACAAGAGAAAATAGAAGATGAATATTAGTGGAAAGGTAAACTAAATCATATAAATTAACATTTGAATCATTAACTGTGATTTTAAAAATTAATATAGCTCTGATTATCCCACTGGAAATCCAGTAGGCGTACTTAAATACAAAGTTAGTTAACAGTTTCCAACGTTTTTATATCTGCTATCCAAATATTGATAAGAAAGCAAAGGAAATAGTTATCCTAACCACACAGCTGCAGCCGCCATTATATTGCTTATATTCACTTAAGTTCTTGCTACCCTAGTGGTGCGCACCCACACACCTCTTCGGGCCAAGTTTTCCACAAAATCCAGTGTTCTGCTATAAGCAGCCGGTTCAGCTATCGTATTGCTATATCCTGTCACCGCCTTTAATTCCCTTAATGGATACAATCCTTCATCTTTTGCAATATCACCATTTACTTCCGGCGAAATAAGGGAAACGGAAGGCTCAACACCTTCCTCCGTGCATTGATTAAGCATCCAATCCTAGGGAGGCAGATGTTCTCATTCCTCCTGGTACATTTTCCAGAGCGCTAATCTAGCTAGCATTTTCTCCAATTTTTTTCCTATTTACGCAGAGTGCAAGTATGTGGTCATGTGTTGCAAAACCACTTTTGACAGCGATCCCCCTTGTGGCCATGGCATGAACATTTTATCTGCGGTACCCTTAACCCATTCCGCACTGTACTATTTGAGCTTCGGTGTGTGTTTTGGCAGGTGCATGTAAAGATGCATCAGTGGAGTAACATCCCACGTTGTGACGAGTCTCAATTGACTGTTGATGCTTACCATTGATTTACTCAAAATACGTTTCAGAAAAATAACAAATATGAGCACGCTCCACCCTCTCTGTTCAAAGCCTCTACTTCTCAGTTTACTCCAATCTACCTGTTCAGTCGCGACAACAATGACTAAAAAATAAATCTCTATTCAACACAGACTATCTTTGTCGCCTTTTGACACCAGTTTTTCAATCTACAGAATGCAGACAAACTAGTCGACTCGGATATATCTCTTCAGCGCTCTTCGCTGCTATCTCTTGCCCCTAAAATACTTTGACTGGAGTTTGAATCATTTCCTCTCATAGACATTTTCAAGTACCCCTTGAGTTTTGAAATCCTTCTAAAAGCTCCTTGAACGTAGGAATCTGGGCTATACAAATGCTCCTTGTCATATTTTAACCAACCCCATGTTACCTTATACTTTTACCACAATCCCCATTTCCTTATTTTGCCAGTCACCTTAATCTACTCACCATTCGTCTTTTCAGCTCCTGACCCTCGGTATCGTCTCCTCCAACCGGCCACTGCCGCTTTCGGTCCGCTCAGCGCCTGTGGAAACCAGGATGGATTTTGTGAAAAGAGGGACCCACCCCACCTATATTAGTCTTCTTGCAAGAGTTCTATATCGGCCGCTCTCCACAGGAAGCCTCGTGACCCGCCAGCTAAAGGGCAGAGGACGCCTGATATGCTGAAATTCTAAAAGCCTACTGGGTTGATGGGTTTGTAACCATCCTCTGCTACAACGTGCACCGCTGGGCCCTTTAAGACGAGGTAACTTTATCTGAGATGGATGAGGATGCAGCTCTTACCCATACATCAATGGACAGCTAAGCCCACCCCAAGTGCAAGTCATCTTCTGTGTTATACACAATGTTCTATTGGCTTCTCAAACTATAGGGCTCTTTGCTACATGGACTTCTACAATTGGTTGGCACGCTTGTACCCTTCAGGAATATTCCACTTGCTAGTGGCACGCAAGCTGGTTCCCCAGGTGCTGGGGGGTTGGCCTGGTCATGCCTCCCCACCCAATTAGCCCAACATCCATCATCACTCCTGTGGTCTGTCATTCAATTAATGTGTTTGAACCTGGCCTTGCGAAGGCTCACTGTGCCTGAGAATAAAAGGGAGTGAAGGCATGGCCTTATCTTCTGGTCTCGGTGTATCTCGCCCTAAAGTCTATTTTCATCTGACCATGTGACTAGAGACCACTTTTGGAGCTCCTTCGTTGCATTTCATATTATTAAAATGAAGAAAACCTGGCACTTCTAGTTTTTTTCAATTACACCTCAAACAGGAGCTCAGTTCGCTTCTCACCTTCATTGTATCTTCTTGAGTAGATAACCAGGCTCTTAGCGGCCCTGACTCTTGACACTGGCCAGGCAAGCCTTCTCAAATCTTCCTTCGCCTTCAGCCTGTTTTATTCTGCTGCGCCACACTTCCAGCCCTTTCATTCACAGGGTCCAAGCTTGCTAAAATGTATTGTGATCATCCAGATTGTGTACATTCCTATATATACCAGACAAAGCCCGAGCAGGGTGAAACGCGTTGTTCCTTTTTGTGCTAAATTGTTGCTGCCTTCCTTGTCCATGCACTTTCAACTAATAAAGGACGCTTTTGCTGCACGGTAAACATTGACTGTCTGTGGATTTGTTAAAGACATTGAGTTTTTCATTACGAGCACAGCCAGAGTGCCGTTGCGCCCCTGATTGGATTCCAGTCTTATTTTTTGTTTAATATATATATTTCTGAGGCTTGTGGAATCTGCTTAGATCACATGCTGTGCATAGGCCGACATCTAGTGGAAGCTGCGGAGTATTACAGTTTGTTTTTCGAAAGTCGAAAATGGGCGTCGACACAGGCGTGCCAGTAATACTATCCCTAGTGTGACGTCCACTGTACCCAAGATCCCTCACGCGTGTAGGATCCTCAGATTGTTTTTTTCCGCCATACTGGTCGGAAGCATCTTGCGGAGTTCCCTGGCCTTAGCCATACTTTTGCTGTTATTATAATTTTAATTCTTATTCATTCCCTTCCCCACCCCAACGTCGACCCTCAACCTCGACGACGGCTGGAGAAGTCATCGACCGTCGACTGCTGCACGACGGATCTGGGCCTCGGTAGGCCGCTGGCCTCGGCCCGGGCCTAGTAGGCCGCTGGCCTCGGCCCTTACAAGTAGGGAGAGTGGGGGGTGGTACATACTCTTCACTCTTGATATATAGTTACATTTATATATATTCCTACACTTAGCAGCCCGCTGCCTTAAGGTGCGTATGGAGGGTACCCCTTTTCAATTCTGCCCCAAGTGCAATCGCAAATACCCTTGGGTCGACAGGCACGCCACGTGCAATCTCTGCTTGCCGAGGGATCACCCCGAAGCGAACTGCAGAGCGTGTAGTAGGTTTAAACCTAAGACACTTAAGGACCGTTCGACAAAGCGTTGGGCCCACCACGCCAGGCAGGAGGCCATGGCAGCGGAGGGCGCCTTCAGCGATGGCAGCGACGCCGTACTTTCGGACGGCGAGGGCACTACGGCGTCGAAAGACAGCCGACGAGCGCAGGTCCCCGACCTCGGAAGGTCGTCCGGCAAGGCGGCTATGGGGAAGACCCCCGGCGACGCAAGCGCTACACACCTAACACACACTAAACACACTAAGACCAACCGGACCTCGACGACGTCGACTTCCCGGAAAGAGGCACAAAAAGAACGGTCCGACTCGGTGTCCTCTGGGCGCTCTCGATCGAGATCGCCTCACGACGCAAGGCAATCATCCACTCTTGCCAAGAGTGCCTCGCTACACACACTAACGGAAGTTCGATCGTCGGGAGACGAAGACGACTTCCACCCCCAGGCCGCGCTCCAAGATACCGAGACCGCGGTTAACACCAGTGAGGCCCCACGCCCGAAGCACACAGATACCTTTCCAGACCCTCGACGCCAGGCGTCGAAAGTCTCTGGGGCCCCCAAGGGACAGGGAAAACATTTTTCCACGCACGGAGAAGGGGGGAAACAGCGGAAAGCACAGCCTTCCACCCCTGTAAAGCCTAAGCAGACAAGCAAACACAAGTCTACCCTTGAAAATAAATCACCTGCTAAAGTAATACCCTGTTCCAGGGAATGGTCCAGTGAAGACATAGACAGGGTTATGTCTAGGATGTCTTCCTTGGCTGATTTTTATGATAAGAACCCAGAACACTTTCTTTCATATAACCCTCAAGGGGCCACACCCTCAGGCTCCTCCGATCCTATCCCGCTAAGTAAAAAGCCCCGGGTCGAAAGACCTGAACCCTTCGAGGTTCAGCCTTACTCCACTCCATATTCTACTCCACTCCCCAGTTATCAGGGACAAGTTTTCCCTGAAGAGGACCAGGAGTTTGCAATTATGGAAGAACAAACCGGGACAGATTACTATGCAGAGGATGAGGACCTGGAGGAGGGAGAAGATGAGCAGGAAATTTACAGAGTAGATTCCCCAGTACAAAGCGAAGCCCCAGTTACTGACTCTCCAGTTGATAACCAGCCCCTCCTTAACGAGGTTCTCGCTCGAGCAGCGGAACACTTCCACATCGACACCCACGGTGTACAGGAGGAAAGGGACTTCGCGGAGGAGTTTGTAGGAGAGAGAAGACCGGTCGCTCAGACCATCCCTATCCTCAAATCCATCCAACGAAGAATAGATCCTTCCCTGGTGAATCCTAACCTCACCAGAGCCGTCAACCCCAGAATTGAAAAGATTTTCCGGGCAGCCCAGTCTGACCCTCTGTATATAAAGGGACATCTTAAACCAGATTCCCTAGTGGTGACCAACACTAGAAAGAGGGCTGGCACGCCCTTATCTTCATCAGAAGCTCCTCCCGACAAGGAGAGCAAAAAACTTTACGGGTTTGGCAGAAAGGTAGCCTCAACGTCCGCCTACCAAGCAAGGATTGCGAATTCCACCACCCTGTTGGCTAGTTACAATTGCCATCAATGGGAAGAAGTCGCGGCGCTCATTGCCTCTGCTCCAGAACCGTTAAAGGGCCAGCTGGCTCGGATCTCGGCAGAGGGGAGAGCCGTGTCTGGTTGCATTTTAAAAGCAACTTTCGACGCCGCTGACAACGCAGGGAGATTGATAGCAGAAGGTACTGTTATCAAGAGACATGCGTGGTTACGGCAGTCGGGATTCAAGACAGAAACCCAGGCTTCTTTAATAGACAAGCCAGTGGAACCCGACCTATTGTTTGGGAAAGCGGTCGAAGACGCACTTAAAAATGCCAAAGATGAATATGAGACTCTCAAATCCCTTGGCCAGCTTACCAACAAACCCCCTAACCAGAGGGGGAACAATAATTTTCGTCGCCCACGCGGCCAAAATTCACAAAGAGGCAACTATGCCCAGGGACAAGGTACACAATGGAATAACAACCAGCAGTCTACCCAGAGTTACGGCAGGGGTAACAAGAGAGGTCGTGGAAGAGGCAGAGGCAGCCCCAACAAGGGCGGTGGCACGCCTCCACCAAAACAGTGACGCTCAGTTCAGGGTCCCTTGCCACGCAACCCCAGTAGGGGGACGCATTTCCACCTTCACCCAGGCTTGGGAAGGGATCACCTCAGACAGATGGGTGCTGTCAACAGTATCCGCAGGATATTGTATAGAACTACTGCAGCGTCCCCGGAATCATCCTCCACGACAAAGAGTGCACTCCCTAGAGCATCAAAGGATCCTTCTCGAGGAGATCGCCATTCTGCTAGAAAAGGACGCGATAGAACTCGTCCCAGGACACCAGGTAAACAAGGGTATCTCACGACAAAGAGTGCACTCCCTAGAGCATCAAAGGATCCTTCTCGAGGAGATCGCCATTCTGCTAGAAAAGGACGCGATAGAACTCGTCCCAGGACACCAGGTAAACAAGGGTATCTATTCAACTTACTTCCTTGTGCCAAAGAAAGATTTGACAATGCGCCCAGTATTGGACTTACGGCCTGCCAACAAATATGTCAAGCCCCAAAAATTCCGTATGACCACGCTACAAGAGGTAATCCCCCTCCTAAAAAAGGGGGATTACATGGCAACCTTGGATATGAAAGATGCTTATTTTCATATTTCCATGCTCCCAGCGCACAAAAAGTACTTGCGCTTCAAGGTGGACAGTCGCCACTACCAATTCAAGGTACTGCCCTTCGGGATAGCTTCAGCACCAAGGGTATTCACCAAGGTACTGGCGGTGGCGGCTGCACACCTACGCAGGGAAGCAATCCCGGTGTACCCTTATCTGGACGACTGGCTCATAACGGGGGAAACCCCAGGAATTTGCAGGTCAAACATTCAGAGGACTATCGACCTCCTCCACGAATTAGGCTTCTCCATCAACGAGAAAAAGTCAAGTCTGGTGCCAAGCACCTCAAAACAGTTTCTAGGAGCTATCCTAGATACTCAGAAAGGATTGACCTTCCCCTCGGAAGAGAGAATTCGGAATATACTTCTGCAAATTCCGCATTATCAGTCAGGTCAACAGATAACAGTACGCAAAGCTATGCGGTTACTGGGCATGATGGCGTCATGCATTTACCTGGTCCCCCACGCGCGTCTGCGCATGCGTCCCATGCAGGAATGGTTGGCGAAACAGTGGTCTCAGGCAAGTGGTCATTGGGACGATCTAGTGGTCGTTTTGCCAACACTCGTACAGAGCCTACACTGGTGGACAAGAGAGAATCTCGCAAAGGGGAAACCCTTTTACGATCCCGAAGTACAAGCCGTGGTGACTACAGATGCATGCCTGACTGGGTGGGGAGCTCACCATCTCCACCACACAGCTCAGGGTCTCTGGTCTCACTCAGTAGCCAAGAACCACATCAATCTGCTAGAGCTTCTGGCAGTATTCCGAGCGCTAAGGGCGTTCGAGCCCCATCTACTGAACTTGTCGGTGCAGATCAGGACGGACAGCACGACAGCCATGTTCTATCTGAACAAGCAAGGGGGGACTCGTTCGCCAAATCTGTCCAAGCTTGCCCAGAAAATATGGATATGGGCACTCAGACGGAACATCTTCCTGTCATCGCAACATGTTCCAGGGGAGCTCAATTCCCTAGCGGATGTTCTAAGCAGAAACTCCCTCCCAGAAGAACACGAATGGGTCCTTCACAGAGACGTAGTAGAAGATCTCTTCTCTCAGTGGGGTTTCCCCACTATAGACCTATTCGCCACAAGCGAAAACAAACAATGCCCAGGATTTGCATCCAGGTTCCCCCAGCCGGACTCCCAAGGGAATGCCCTGTGGATGAACTGGTCAGGGATGTTTGCGTACGCTTTTCCACCAACTCCTCTCATCAGGAAGGTGGTGTACAAGATGAACAAGGAATCTATGACGCTCATCCTAGTTGCTCCCATGTGGGCGAGACAACCATGGTTTCCACACCTACGCAGGATGGCGGTGTGCGAACCCATCAGACTCCCAGCCTGGTACAACCTACTGTCCCAGCAACAGGGTCAAACAGTGCATCAGGAACCCAACTCTATGAACCTAGCAGCATGGCTCCTGAAGTCATAGAGTTTGGACATCTCAAATTACCACAGAGGTGTATGGACATTCTAAAGGAGTCCAGGAAACCAAATACAAGGCACTGTTACTTTGATAAGTGGAAAAGATTCGTTATCTGGTGCCAGAATAAACAAATCAACCCGGTTGATTGCACTCCTTCCAACGTTGTGACATACATGCTCCACCTGCTGGATGCAGGGTTGGTTTTTAACTCGCTGAAAGTACACCTGGCAGCCCTCTCGGCTTACACCACATCCCATAACAAGGTCTCGTGGTGGAAAGTACCAGTGGTTAAAGCCTTCATGGAAGGAGTAAAGAGACTTCACCCTCCTATTTCGAACCCACCGCCAGGATGGGACCTCAACGTGGTGCTAGCTAAGCTCATGGGACCCCCATTCGAACCCATGCATAAAAGTAGTCTCAAACACCTGACTTATAAAACGGCCTTCTTAGTAGCCATTACCTCCATAAGAAGGGTCAGTGAAATTCAGGCTCTGTCAGTGCAGGATCCTTTCTTTACTATCCACAAGGACAAACTGGTTTTACGCACACACCCTAGGTTCTCACCTAAATTCATATCCAAGTTCCATGTAAACCAGTCCATCGAGCTTCCGGCTTTCTTCCAGAACCCGCAAAGCTCGGCTGAGGTGAAACTACACACCCTAGATGTGCGTAGGGCGGTCCTATACTATGTAAATAAAACCAGACCGCTAAGGAAAACAGATCAACTGTTTGTCTCCGTAGCTACAGGCAGAGAGGGGGATCGCGTCTCTAAGGGCGCTATCTCGAAGTGGATTATCAACTGTATACAGCTGTGTTACTCTCTTTCTGACAAGACTCTGCCTTTTACGCCAAGGGCCCACTCTACTAGAGGCATTGGTGCCACTCTGGCTTTCATTGCAAATGTTCCCCTCGACACCATTTGCAAAGCGGCTACTTGGAGCTCTATTCACACTTTTACTCAGCATTACTGCATTGACACTCATTCCAAGACAGATACACAAGTGGGACAAGCGGTTCTAAGACACCTGTTTGCTCATGACCCTTCTCACATCCCACCTCCTTCTTCTGGTACTGCTCGCTAATCTATGCACAGCATGTGATCTAAGCAGATTCCACAAGCCTCAGAAGGGATACATTACTCACCGTAATCGTATTTCTGATGCTTGTATCTGCTTAGATTCACATGCGACCCACCCTTCCTCCCCTCCGAGAGAAGGCGCATGATTGCTTGTAGTCTTACCTTTTCTGTCTATCTGCTTGGATTATCTGTACTCACGCTACTCCTCATGCTTCCTCATGTCAGAAAAAATACAATCTGAGGATCCTACACGCGTGAGGGATCTTGGGTACAGTGGACGTCACACTAGGGATAGTATTACTGGCACGCCTGTGTCGACGCCCATTTTCGACTTTCGAAAAACAAACTGTAATACTCCGCAGCTTCCACTAGATGTCGGCCTATGCACAGCATGTGAATCTAAGCAGATACAAGCATCAGAAATACGATTACGGTGAGTAATGTATCCCATATTAGTGGCACTGCCTGCAGTCCATTTACTATGTAGTCAGCGTCATGATTACTGCGTCTACTTGCGTTACTGCGCCTGTACATTTGTAAAATAGCTTTGCATTTTCTTCAGTGCTTCTCCACATGTGCAATTTTCATTGCGCTCCTGAAATGTTGCTCAGTTCTCGTCATCAGATTCTGTAGGGTGTATATTCCTCCTTCATTGGCATCTGTTCTAGGTGCTTCATTTCTGCTTCATTGTGACGTCAACAGTCTTCTCCTTCATTCATTTTCACACTTCTTCCGGAACTTCCTTCAGAAGACTGTCATTTCTTTGCAGATACATAAAGGGTTTTCTCAATGGATACCTTGTTTCAGGGACTCTTTATGGTATAGGTACCATTACTGGCTTTGCGCATGTCACAATTTCCAGCTGCCATCATATAGGCAGACTGGGGGCGGAACCTCCGGTATAGGCACTCCTTACTATAGGCTTACTATAGGCTCCTTCTCTATAGTAATCTGCTGCATCAGCTGATTCTCTTGGAACCTTTCTCTAGCAGGGGCATAATGTGACTCGGCACTCCTGCTCCGGAAGTGATGCCCAGTAGCCTTATCCGAGAAAAAGATCTCTGCAATGATGGCTTTACAAATGGAACTCCACTCATGCTACGTAATTTCTTTGGAGTCTTCACAGGCTTTCTTTAGGACCGCAAATCCTCCCCTTAGTGATTTGTCTATGCATTTTCTGTAAAGGGAGATTGTTTTCCATGTCACTATGGCTTTAATTGATGTTAGACCCAATTCCATTCGGACAGCTAGAATTGGTGTACTCTTCGGGAGCTCTCTTTTCCTCGAATACTCTTTTCCAGAAAACGCCTTCTAAATTTGACCAGTTTCTTGCTTGTAATGCGAAAGAGGTTTCCGCTCCATAAGTTAGGATAGGCAAGAACTTCATCCTGTAAAATGAGACCAGTGGAATTATTGAAAAACCACAAAATCTCTGAGTATCCTTCCCTGGCTCGCCAAACTGATAGCTTTTAATCTCAAAGACTCCAGTCTTGGTGTGTCTGTTTTGCTAGTGTTCAGACATACTCCCAGGTATGTAAATATTTTAACCTCTGGGATTTTGTCACCAGCTAAATACCATCCCTTAGATATTGCCTGGGTCCCCCCTGGTGCCTCTCCAAAGGCCATTATCCTTGAGATCTGTGGATTTATTATCAAGCTGTTTGTTTCTACGTATTTTTGTAAGGCGTCCAATTGATGCTGCAAGCCAATTGCCGTTCGGTCCAACAGTACAACATCGTCGGCATATAGAAGTCTGTTGATGGGAGTTCCAGCGATTTCATATCGAAAACATCGGACAGTTTGAAGATTGTCATTGATGTCCGAGATAAACAAATTACATAATTCGGTACCATAGGACATCCTTGCTTCAGGCCTTTATTAGTAGATATTTTTGAGCATAGGAGTCCTGACCTATCCATCCTAATCCTCACGTTGGTGCCTGCATAAATGTCTTTTGTGATCTCCAGAACGTAACTCGGACATCCCCAGGCTTCTTGCTTCTTCCATAGTTTTGGGCGTTGCACTGTATCGAAGGCCTGTGAGAGGTCTATAAAAGCGATATACATCCTATGATTTTTCTTCCTCTTTACTTGTGCCTTCAGACTATTGATTATAAAGATATTCAGGCTTGTTCCAATACGTTTCACAAACCCGGCTTGCCACTCATCCCTATGTCCCGTTGCAATGCTCCAGGTTGTCAGGGCCTTCAAAGTGAGTTGAGCAAATATTTTCCCTGCCGCGTCCAGCAGCGTGATTGGATGATAATTTGCTGGATCTGTGCTTATCCCGTTCTTGTAAATTGGGATAGTCACTGCTGCCTTCCATGAGAGTGGGATTCTTTGGGACTTTAGGATATATTGGAATAGGGTGAGTAGAAATGCTGACCATTGGATCGGATCCTGCTTTAATAGGGTGTTCAATATCCCGTCTGGGCCTGGTGCTCTTGAGTTACTGACTTTCAGTATGATATCCTTTAACGAGATTAAGTCAATATCAGGGAGAGTCCAAACTTCATTCATTCTTTTCGTACTAGGTGGCGCCACTTGGTCTGTATCAAAGAACGTTGAGAAATATGTTGTCCAGGTGGACGCTGAAATCGGGTTTATCAGCAAAACCTCCTGTGGTGCTTCCAGGCTATTTATTAGAGTCCAGATTTCAGAGGTATTTTTAGAGCCAGTTTGTTGAAGCATTGACTCAGCGAATCTCTGGAATCGTACAAAAATGTCACCCTCATTTGTGTGCCCCTGCAGTTACTGCGACTTTGGGGGTGCACAAAATGAGGGTGACATTTACAGCACCCAAGCACAGCGGGGGTGTCTCCCGCTCTGCTTTGGCACCATAACGGGAGTCGGGGGTTGCAGGGGTGTCCATTACCATTTTGGTAAGCGGGGGACACGAAAGAAAAAAAAAGAAAAGCACCCTGCGGTGTCAGCTCTAACCCACTTTAGTGGGAAGAGCTAACGGCGAAGGGATAGCAGGGTGCAGGCGGCACACACAGAAGTGCCATCGTAAAAGGTAAGTTGGGGGTGGGGGTGTGAAGGGAAAAGCAGGCCGGGGTAGTGGGCACAGTGATCTATATGATCACTGCGCCGCACCGTAACTGGCATCAGTATTTCGGCCGTCGCAGTTATGGGTGGCGCAGTGATCACATAGATCCCGTCTCTCTGCAACAGAATTCTCTTATGTGATTTGATCCAATTTCGATTGTGCTGTTTTAGACTGCGAATAGGTGCATCCGCCTGGGGTGTATTCGTCTTTGTTAATCTTCGGATTTGTTGGTATAAAGACCTCTTTTTTACTAGAAGATCCTTGTCAAAATTATGCAAATGGCAGATAATTGGTCTATTGCCAGATCCCTTTTTGGTTTCAAAGATTTGAATAAGTGTCGAGTAATCAAACGTTTGGTCTCCATTGTGTGTTTTTAAGAGTCGTATTGAGCTTTGGAGATCCTTGGTCAAGCCTTCCATTTTTTTATGTCGATCCTTAATCTGTTCCTACCTGGTGTAACTCCTATTTCGTAATCATAGGTGTCACTGTTTGAATTTCTTACGAGAGCCCAGTCTGAAATCAACATGTTGTGGTCGCTCATACACATGTCTTTGACTGCGAGAGATCGTGCCATCATGATTGTTCCTCGATGTACATATGTAGTTGAGGATTTTGCCTCCATTCTTCCCTCTTCTAGTTATCTTGTCTGGTATGTCTCCTAAAGTAGTTCCATTTAGAATGACAATGTTTCTTGAACCGAGGGCTTTCCTGCAGTTCAGACCCCTGCCTCTGTTGCTCCCACTTGTTCATCCTCAATTTCCCCTACACCATTATGGAGGCATGAACAGTTTAAATCTCTGCACAAGATAATCCAGGGATCTTTCCTGGTTTCCCTCTTGTTGTCAATTAGGGATATCACTTGATCTGGGAATTGGCTGCTATTGAAGGTTGCCTGGGTCCAATACAAGTTCATAAGGATCAAGATCCTCCTGTTGGAAGTAGCTTTATCCTGAAATGTTCCCACCAACATTTGGATATAAGACGTCCGGTTCATTTCTTCCAGGAGGGTGAACTGAAGTTGGTTTGAGATGGCTATTAAGAGGCCCGATATAGGTCTACCTCTTACCTTTGGCTGCAGGATTTAAATAAATAGTATACCCATATCGGGTTGGATGGTCCAAATTACATCGTACTTGTTTATACAGACCTCTCCTTTGGCAAATAGGTGGACAAATCCAATGGTGTTCCAGCTTGCCAGGGTGAGCTTCTCATCATCCCCCCCCCCCTGTGCCTGGCTTTATGGGTTCTTGATTCGGTCAGCCAGCATACCTGCCAGCAATTTCCAGTGTTCTTCTGCTCTGTCTTTTCCCTCCTGCCCATGCATCAGCCCTTGCGTAGGCTTCATCTTGAGTTCTGTAACTAGTCTTGGGGTCTGTGTTTTATCGATTGCTGGGCTTCTTGCAGCATCGCTCTTCTTTTCCGACCTCCGTTACTCTTCTTCTTCATATTTTCATCCAGGTTCTGTTCGCCTGCCTAGACTTTGTCCTGCCATGATAAAGGAAGGTTTCGAGCCAACATGTCTCCCTTTTGAAGCCTGGCCGAATGCTTTGTTCAAGTGCCGGCCCCCTTTGTTAAAATCTAGAGGTTCTCGGCCTTCAGAAGTTCCCCTCTGATCTCCTTGTTTCTTTCTCCTTTAAGTCAAAGCCCAGTGGTCTCAGCCAGGCGGCTTCATACATTAGGAGGAGTTTTATCAGAGGAGTAGATGAATAAAGAACCAACCTATCAGTTCTTTTTTCTTCGGGGAATTCAATTATCGCCAAGTCGTCTGAAGTTAGACGTTTAAGGCTGGGCACATGATGAAATAGGCTGATTATGTTGGCTCTGGTCATGATTAAGCCGTCTTTCAAGGAAAAGATCCTTTCTAATACCAAGCCATCCTGCTTCCAGAGCTTAGACGGTCTCAGATTTTTTTGTTCGATCTTTCCTGTCATAAGTCTTATTTAAGTGCATCTCCTTGTTAGGGCAAGGTCTCTACTGATAATCTTGTATCTTTCACTATTTTCACTGGTGAGGGAAGGAATGTACCCTTCTTACTTAAATTAGGGCCCTTATCTTTTCCTTTCCTTTTCTCCATGGTGATGTATCTCACACGCGGCTCACCAACTGACTTGTACGTTGGGCTGGTCGAAGGGGAACTTACTCTACGTCCCCTATGGAACTTCTGATAAGGTTTTCCCATCCTGCCTTCTTCGTCATGCCATGTACCACTGGATCTTTTACAATGGCCAATAGCATCAAGCGTCTTCTGTAAATTAAACTGATCTAGGTTCCCTGATATCTGTAATGCCAATCAGTCTCTTTTCCCATACCGGTAACGGGTCCCCTGTTGCTTCCCCCTCATTGTCACTGAGTGTTCCGCTCACCTGGCTCCCACAGAGGCGTCAATCTGAACTGGACAGCTGCGGTCTCCACCAATGTGACACGTAGGGCCGAGATGACGGACTGGACTGGCCCACCTAGCTTCGTTTGCTTGGCCCGGAATTAACCACCCGTGGGGTTGAGCGTAAATCCCCCCACCCCTGCTGTTCTCCCCACAGATCACCTTTGATGTCCCCTCTTATAGTCTCACCTAATGGTTTGGAAAGATGAGCTCTCCATCCTGCATTGAGCGCAGGGGCGCGTTGATAACCAGTTGCTTCACTGGCTCGAAGGAATTGGGGAGTTCCAGAACAATATTGACTCCGAAAAGTATGTAGTTCGTAAAAGTTCACATGTCTGACTTTCACTCTTGTCCGATTCCTTGCAGTTTGCAGCTTGACCCCAGCGAAGAGTTCCTCATGGTAGCTGACGAAGTTCAGGTAAGGATTTGGCTTATCCTACACAGTTCAATAAAATAAGGCCAGAATGTAACCTGTGGCTTGCTCCCTTATTCAGGTGTGGAGAGAAATATGAAGTTCGGGGAATAATGCCTCCGGTGGTAAAATTAGGTAAGTCTATTGTGGTGAGAAGAGTTCCCCTTGTTTATCCCTTCGTCTCACCTTGTTGTCCTTTTGGTCCCCTTAGGGGCCTGGGTACGGCGAGGATGCAATGGAGACTGCGCCGACCTGTGAAGAGGAATAGTACCCCCGGCGGTAATCGGGTTAGTCTATGGGGGTAGTTACTATTGCCTCTGTTTATTCCCTTGGCTCACCTTTGCTGTTCTTGTGTTCCCCTTAGGTGCCAGAGTGTGGCAGGAAAGTGCAGAAGGATGCAGTGGATCGTGAGGATGCTGCGAAGGCCGGTGAGTTCAGCGCGGCACTGCAGCCGGCGAGGCGGTGCGCGTAAAATGCTTCTTTCTTCCAGCTGGAAGGCGCGGTGGATCCGGAATTCAGGTAAGGATCGAAGGTTTTGCTCTTACCCTAACCTCTTCTTCTGTTCCTCTGTTTTTCTAGGAGCTGCAGACTCGAGGCGGGCGTGGCAGAAGACTGCATGCAGGCTTGCAGACACGGTGAGCGTTACGCTGCTGGATGTAGAATAACGCGAAGCGTGTGCTACTCTTCGGGCGTGGTTTAAATAGCCTCCAAAGTAGTCCCAGGTAAGTATTCCTCCCCAGCCCCACCCAAGTAAAAAATAGTCCCTAGGTAAAATAGTCCCTTCCAAGCCTCCTTTGGCTTGGAGCTCTGCAGCATGGTCTGCATCAGGTAAGCTTGCAGCATGGTCTGCATCAGGTAAGTTCTACTCTATTAGCCTGGCGCCTATGGCGCCAGGACTGACTCCCCATATGAGCCTGGCACCATAGGCACCAGGACCGCACCCAAACAGCCCCAAGCTAGGGCTTGCTCAAAAAAACTTGGATGCCTGCTTCCGGGGTTGCTGGACCTGGTCTGGTTCCCCGGGGGTGGGCATCATGACACTGAGGTCTTGAGTGCTTGGTAGGTCTTCAGACTCCTGGCTGCGACTCTCGCCATCCTGCTCCTCCTCTGACACCGTGTAGGTCGATAGGTCCAACAGGTTTATCATGTGGTTCTCACTCTTGGTCGCCAATCTCAACTAATTCACCTTCTTCAGCTGTCCTTTGGAGTTCTATGATCTTGTCTTTGTTCTTGAAGTCCCGTTCCCGAACAGGTCGGGTTTCCGTTAGTAAAGATCTATTTTGGATGAAAGATCGCCTTCCATTTGATTTCTGCCTCGTAGCCGCAGGTTGGTTTTCTGATTTCTTTGGAAAGTTTACTGTCACAAGGTTTTACTGGGGTCTGCTTCTTTCCCTGACGTAGACGTTGGTAGCGATCTCAAGACTTCATGCTCTGTGGTTTCATGAAGATTTTGCATATTTTCTGAGGCAGTTTGTTTTGACTGCCTGAGAGTGATTTTTTACTTTTATCTGAATTCTTCTTCACAATTGATGGTTCTGGGGTTACAATTTCGACTTCCTCTTCCAAAACTACAGGTTCGTTGTCCTTGTTCAATTAAATCTCCCTTTGTTTTGTGTCTCCCCCTGATAGCCTTAGGCTTTGCTGTTACCAGGCTCTGTTGAGTGACTCCGTTCAATTCGGCTGAATCTTTAAAAGATATATTTGTCTTGTCTGCTAACATATCTCTGCGACTTTGGGTTGTTTTCATAGACTCTGTGTTTAAGAGTGGAGAGTTAGCTCCCACAAAGTCAGCTAAATAAAATGTTCTGGATGCTCTCCTATGTTCTTTTTCCTTAATAACTGGATCCAGGATGTTATGTGACAATTTAGACACCCTCGCTGTGCTGTTGTCCAGGTTGTTCTGGATCCTTGTAACAAACCTCTCAACAAAGACCAGGTTTGAGTGGAACATCGCTAACATCGTTGTTTGATCTTTCATTTGGTCTTATATAGTTTCATGAACTGCGCCATAGTCACCGTTGGGGTCAAAGTAGTCTATTTCTCTGGAGTTCCCCGTGGGCATCCTTGTCTGGTCATCATGTCCCTGTTCTTGATCTGTTTGAGTAGGTGTTGCTGTGGTGGTTGGACCCCTAACAGACCCAGCTGTTTGTTGTATAGCATGTGATCATCTGGTTGTCTGCGTGGAAAATTGGGGGCTGTTGCCAACTCCTCCTGATGAGGGGGGCTCCTCTTGAGGAACTAACCATCCCCATGTGGCAGGTTCTTTCATTAGTCCTTACAGGAGTTTTGGACTTCTGATCCGACTCCATAGCCAGTGTTGACGGGCCAGAGTCGTCCTCCGCTCCATAGCCCTGTGGTTTCTTTGAATCTTCGATTTTCTTATGTTTTTTAACTTCATTGCTTCCTCAGAAGTTGGATGGTCATTCTGCACAACTCGATCCTGAGCTTTTGTGGACGTATCACCCATCCTTTCAATCATCATAGAAGTTTCTAATAGCAATTGATCAGGTATTTCCTCCTGAGAGTGTTTCTTTTCTCGTGTCAACGAGTGTACTATTGCTGGAGTTCTGAGTGGAGCTTCGGCTGGGCCACGATAAAAGAAATGACGGGCTGGCAGCTGGTCCGATAATGCGACTCCTGTCCGCTTCCAAATGTTTCTTTCTGTTCGCTGACCTAGACTTTGTCTTGCTGTGATAAAGGAAGGCTTTGAGCCAACATACCTCCCTTTTCGAACACAGGCCGAATGCTTTGTTCAAGTGCCGGCCCCCTTTGATAAAGTCTAGAGGTTCTCGGCCTTTTGAAGTTGACAATGTGGGGGGTTCTGGCGTTGTTTTGCCTAAATCATGGTCTTTGATAGTAACATTTCCCCCCTTACACAATTCAGTGTTATTAGTCCGGGTTTCGAGTCATAGCACACTGCAAGTGGGTTCCCCCCCTTCCATGTCCTCTTGGTCACTGAGGTTAATTAAATCAGCTGGGCGAGTTCCCAGGGCATTGATAGTGGTGCCAGCTAACTTAGGCGTTCCTGGAGATTTATCCGCTGCTGTCGTGCCTGCCCCTGACAGTTTCTCTGTTCCACTTACTAAGTGTCATCTTTTGCGGTTGTAACTACTCACCCAAACATTTGTCACTTCCTTCTAAGGCCTTACGATCTGTATCAGAGATACGCAGCCCTTCTTTCTCAGAGCGAACTTCACGTAGTTCATGGTCTTGTTGTTCTCGTAGTTCGTGTTCTTCATGAAACTGGGTGTGGGGAGCCGATGTTGACTCTACTTGCATGCTATCTATAAGCATGGCCGCACTTGCTGCAATTACAATATTGATGTTGAATGTGCAAGGTCTTAGTCCCAAAATGTCCTGGGTCAGCCCCCTTCTCTCCCCTCAATTAGTAGACTCACCGTCCTGGAGACTGGGGGTACCACAGGTACGGGAGGAACCGCCATCTCATCCGGTCTCATCCTGGTATTTGCCTCTGCCTTGGCCGTTGAGCACTTTGTCATTCCCCATACGGGGCTCAAAACCGGGCTCCATTTCGTCCAACGTGGGTGCCTCGCGCCTTGCTGCCCAGACTACCACACCTCTGCCAACAGCTCCGCAAAGGCTCCGTGTTGGGGGCTGTCTTTTTAACAGTCTCCTCCTCGCTGTGGTAACTGTAGAAAGATTGCAAGAACGAGCTGAAACACACAGGCAGCACCTCCTGCCTTGACTGCCACACCTCTGCCAACAGCTTCCCCTTATTAAATATCCAACATAAAGCAGGGACAGCATACAAACCGAAATATTGTTGCTCTCAAAGCTCTTCATACAACACATTGGGCCTCATTACAAGATTTGCAGTAATGGAAAAATGATGCCATTAAGGGAATACCGGCACCGTTTACTGGTCCGGCCTATTGCGAGTAGACATCCTGGTATCAGCGCCACCTCTGAGACCTTGCCCCCAAGTACTGGCCTGTGCACGGGCACGTGCCCCTTCGGGCCGGCAATACCGGGATGCTGCTAACAGGAGGACATTACAAGTCACGCAGACATTCACCAACCGGCATCAAGAAGGCGGTAATTAGGGACACTGCGATGCCAGCATAACCGGCATCGCAGAGCACACATTAAAAGCAATCTGCTGTGTTCCCAAATGCCACAGGTGCACACAATCAGCACAGGTGGAGGCAATGGAGCCTGGCCCAGCACAAAAGGAGCACACCCACACACCACACCCCTTCCTACACCAAAATGATCCCACTTCCTATTGCAAATTTGTAGCTGGATGATATGCCTGCATTGCCACTCCATGACCAACAAATACAACTGGCACAACAGAGGAGACGCAGGAGGAAGAAGGTTGAGACAGACCCAGCAAGTTCCACCAGTGCAGCCACTGGTTCCACGTAGGCATCCACCAATTCCTCGCATCAGGGCCAGTCCTTACAACCTAACCCCTTTGCTGATCCACACCCAGTACCGCCAGGACCGGGACACCATCACCTCGATTGTGGACATGATACACGACGACATAGTCAGCCTGATTGAAATCCGCACCGCCTTCCCCCTTCTACTGAAGGTAGTAACTGTGTTCCATTTCCTGGCCACAGGCACCTACCAGCACACAGTGGGGCAGCTGCATGGTATATCACAACCCTGTATATTACGCATGCTGAACCAAGCGCTGGATGCCCTCCTGAAGCAAGCAAGGGACTACATATCCCTAGCACGGACTGCCCAGGAGGTGAATAACAAAAAACTTTGGCTTCCATGCACTGGCAGGCATGTCACATTGTATCAGTGCCCTTGACTGCAACCATGTGGAATTGGTGGCCCCTCATGCCATGGAGGTGGTGTACCGCATTTGTAAGCCATGCCACCCCATCAAAGTGCAGAGGGCATGTGACTCCAGCAATTTCATCACACATTGCTGTGCACGATTACCTGGATGAAGTCAAGGTGCTGCGGAACTACTCGCTACCCCGCCACATGGAGTGAAATGCTGCACGACGTGCCTGTCTGCTGGGTGAGTCTGCACACAGGCCCATGACAGTGTGTGGGGGGGTGAGATGCATACTCCACCTGGGTGTGAATGGGATGGTGACTGGACACTGCCCATGAGGCAAAACACTCTCCCCTAAACATCCCAACCTGAACATGACACTAAAAATGTCAACCCACTCACCCTTGCGGCACAACAATGCCAATATGTCAGACTTGCAAGCAGCCCACACCCCTCAACATGTCCACTGCACATCATCAGACCGTACCCCCTGCAACACAATACAGCAACATGCATTGAGTAAGCGTAATGTACATGACCGCATCAAAGCACCACACTGGTAATGCATTCATGAGTGCGCATGAATACATTCCAACCAGGGAATCCACTGATTGTCACTGGCCCTCCTCCACAGTAGCGCTGAATGCCAACATGGCAAAGTGAACTGGCGTATGCAAAATGAAATACAAACTTGTGCCAACACTGCACGTAAACACACCTACAAAGTAGTCAACGTCACCCATATGAGTGCAATTGCAGTGGTAGCCATCCACAGTACATTACCAGCATGCAAGTCGACACCCTGCATCATTAGGGAAACACTACCTACACCTGTGGAGCATTACACCAAACACATAGTGGCACAACAAAATGAGAGTGCAAAGTACATGTGACATGGCACACATCATCCTAAAGTTACAAACATTGTATGACCTGAATATTGTGACATCACCTGCCACACAACCCTCACATGTGACCACGTCATGGTCCCTCTCACTCCATCTGGTTGTGTGGTGAGTCCAATATCAAGGCCCCTCAGTCCTGTATGTCACACATGCCCTACACCATGTCGTCGCCAAGTAGTGAACAGGCCAGATAGTTGCGCATATGTGTGGCCAATGACTAACAACGGTGATATCCTGCGTACCAACATAAACAATGTACAGGGCTTAGTACAGTTGACAGGAATCCACAGGACAGGCACGAAGAGGACTACAGTCAGGCTGATTCCCGTACCCGTGTTGTGATCGAGCAGACTGTTGGCCTGTTGGTGCACTCCTCTATGGGCCTAAGAGGCTGGATAAGATCATAATGGTCTATGCCATGCTGCACAAAATGTGCATCCGGCGGAACATACCTCTGCCACCTGACATTGACCAGCAAGCACCGGGTGTGGATGAGGAGGGAGTAGATGTTGCACGTCAGCCAGGGCGCCATGCACCAGATGGATGTGAGGTGCGCCAATCAGTGATTGACCATTTTTCATGAGAGACAGGGATGCAGAGGGTGCAATGGTGGCTGTACTGTGGGCACTAGGATCGTGTGCATAGGGACACAGGGTGTGGTGGTAGATGGACATTGTACACTGTAATGCATTGAATGAACCCAAGCCAAATAACCAATGTCCACTTGTGATATCTTTTTTCCACACAACGGGTGTATTGAACAGTATATTCAAGCATAGTGTATTGGCCCTCCACTGCCCCCCCCTCCACCCACAACACCCCCACACACCCCTTCCCCCTACCCCCACAACACCCCATACACTCCCTCCAACTCCCCCCACAACACCCCCCACAACACCCCCGCACCCCACCTCCCCCCACAACACCCCACACATGATGTGCAATCAATGCATGTCATTCTATGTGATTAGAGTAAGCACATGCAGGCTGCCCCTGCTACTGGCAACCTCTCTTGGCCTCCGGGGGCCGCATATCTGAGCACCACGTGGTGGGTGTTGATCTTCGCACAGGGCTCGGTTGGGTTGAGCTGGCAGGTGTGCAGGAAGATGACACCGTGCTTGCATGTTCCACTGTTGGTGCAGGACGCTGCATCTCCAAGGTCTGTGCGATCCTGGCCAGGATCTGGGTAACTGCTGATAGCCCTTCGCATATCAGCTTGGTATTCCTGTCCATGGCCCCTGTCATGGCCGCAGTGTTGTCATGCGCCTCCTGCCTTGTCAAGGCACCCTCCGCAACATATTGCTTCACAAGGTCCATGAGCTCCTGCTGCCACCCCTCCATTCGGGCCATGCGCCCCTTTACGTCCCAAATGGCCATGGAGGTGGACGAGGCATCTGGTGAGTGGCCCAATGCAGGCCTGTCCTCTGTGGCGCTCCAGGCCTCTTGCATCGACTGTCCTCCTGACTGGTGCTGAGGGGTGCTATCTGGGGTGCTCTGTGGGGTGTGCTGGGGGTGTGCCACTGCCTCCTGATGAGTGGATACGTCCTGGGTTCCTTCTTGCGGTTTTCCACCTGTTGCCTGCTGCTCCTGTGCCTTGGCATGTTCTATTGGTGTTGCTTTGGGTGGCAGTTGGTGCTTGGTAGTGGCCTTCGATGGCCTGGTTCCGTCATCCCTGGCCCTGGCCTTTTTTGCTGGTGTCCTGGCCTGTGCCGCAGTATCCTGGCCATCGCTGTTGGCATCTGTGCCTGTGGGGGACTGAGAGAGGCACACATCAGTGATGGTTGTACGTACATCATGCATACATTGGTGTTGGTGCAGTTGTTCCCATGTGATGCATTGCTATCTTGGAGTTGTGGCATACAGGGTGCTTGCTATATGCGGGGGTTATTTAGGCATATATCAGGTTCTCACATGTGTATGGTGGTGTATGCTGTGTGACATGCCGTTATGTTGTGGTCTGCGTGCAGTGTGACACATGCTGTTTTGCTGTTTGTGGGGTGTGTTTCAGGTATGGCATTGGCATGCAGCATGCATGTTGATGTAACAGTGCTGGGGACAGCATTTGGACAGGGATGTGTCCATGTGTGTGTGATGGCCCATGCATTGCCTTATGTCACTATCACATTAGTTGGCCAACATCATGCTTTGGTTTTCTATGGTTTGTGTGGACCCTCACCTCCTTCTGCCGATGACGGTACTCCACACACCACATCTATGATTCCCTCGAAGCTCTCCATGTCGATGGTAGTGGCGCATGTCTCCTCTCATCTGGTGAGTTTTATGGGGGAGTGGGCTCCGCCACCTGTTGCTAGCCCCTGGCACCGATTGGCGGACCGTATATTCCTCACACGGGGACATAGGTCATCCCACCGCTTCTTGACGTCTTTTACTGTGCTGGCGGTGGTGCCGACCGCACTGACCTTCCTGGCCACTTCCTCCCATATCTCCTTTTTCCTTATTTGTGCCGATCGCCTGAGGTATGCAGCAAAACCCCCATCAGCATTCTCGACCAATGTGTCCGCCAGCATGTTCAGTTCGTCTTCAGAAAAGCGCACCTTGTGCTGACGGGCGGCACCTTTCTTGATTGCTTTGGGCATTCTGGTAGAGATGTATGTGGTGTTTTGGGGGTCCAGGTCCTGTGTGTGGAAGATTGCAATGGATTGTGGTTTTCAAGATGGCCGCCGTTGCATTTCCTGTTCCGGCACGATGACGTTGCTTCCGGGCCCAGTATTGCCCGACCCGGTATTGCCGGTGCCCGTTATTGCCGGTGCCCGTTATTTAGGGGTGGACGGAGGCAGAGGAGGTGTCAGCGTATTACATGATGCCGCTAACCGGGGTTTGAGGGTCGTGAGCGGCATGCCGGTACGTGCCTGCACGCATTCTCATAATCAGCCGCTGTTAGCAGCATCGGGGCTACTCAGACGCGGTATTGCCTCCATGCTAGTAAGGATTAGTTTTTACCACGAATCTCGTAATGAGGCCCATTATATTTTAAACCAAAAATACGTCATAATGACAATATTGGAATACAGAAACCACTATGTGAGGGGATTGGTTAACGGATAAACAGACATTTCTAGAAGGGTTAAGTTTCTAATTGGATAACACTTATCTACTGGTGTGCATTGGGAGCACTAGAAAGTTGAAACTACTGCGCCTGATTAGTACTCTTGAGTGTACCCTGCTGCATGTTTGCTTGTGCCTCTTAGGATAGGGCCCCACTGACCTGGACTGAGAAAGCAGGAAGGAGGCCCTGCAAAGTTGCGCTAGATACTATAGGATTAATGAGAGTAGAGTTTCTCTATTAATGAGTTGGAATCTTGGTTCTTTTGGAATCTTGGTTCTTTGAGTAGTGTAACAAGTGTTTATTGTTCATATAGCTGACATGTATTCTGACCCACAGGGGATAGATGGGACTGATATAAGTCCTGGTATGTGTTCAAGGGAGGAGCCCCATGTACTGGTACAGTGGAAATCCACAGGATATTCTAGTAAGCGGCCTGGTAGGGCTCTAGTCTGAGTCACCTGACGGCCGCACTGCAGGCATAGGGCCTCATTACAGGTCCAGCGGCAACCCTGCTAGTGCTACAAGTGGGTTGCTGCCGGACCCATAAATATTTACCAGTGCCTGACTTCCTGGTGCTACCGGGAGATTACAACCCCGGCGGGCCAGAAAGTCAGGCGCTGGTAAAATGTAAGTCCCCATTCCCATGGAGTCCCATGGAGTGGGGACACAGAAGTACAGGCACCATTGCTAACGGTGTTGGTGCTTCTGTGACCGGTCTGCTTAACGTGGCCGCTGTGTCCGGCAGGAACAGACCTGTTGGGCACGGCGTCTCCGGCAGGCAGTCCTGTAATATGCCAGTCTGGAAGAAACAGTGCTGGTAACCTTACTGGCACCCTTGGTTCCAGACCAGCAAGGTCATAATGAGGCCCATAGTCAACGTGGAAGGCAAAACCCGATTTATTAAAAATCCAACATAAAGCAAGGACAGCATAAGACCAGAAAAATTGTCGCCCTCAAAGCTCTTCATACAAAACATTGTATTTTAAACCACAAACGCATCATAATGACGATATCAGAATAAATAAACAACTATGTGAGGGGATTGGTTTAGGGATAAACTACAATACATTTCTATAAGGGTTAAGATTCTAATTGGGTAACACTTATCTACTGGCTCCTCCTGGGACCACCTCTAAATTAATAACAAAAATAAGACATCACCTTTACAGCAAATGATTAGTTAGCTTAATACGTACTAGGCAGCCTGGCATTGGAGGTTTTCATTGGTTGGCATCTTGCTGACCAAGCTTGAGCAACTGACAGGTCATCAAGACATGAGCTGAATGGGAGTAAGGACAGAGGGGTCCACGTACTGTTACCTTCAATTACCCTCCCTTATCCCAAGGTCATGAGCCTGGGAAACTTCTTTGTAGTTAACCTTGTATGACGCCATGTGTGGAAATAGGCGTAAGGAGTAAAGCAGGTGTCTTATCTGTACTATTGAATAGAGAGTAATCTTGAATTGTGGATCACATGTGAGGCAACTGCGTTTTGAATTCTTTCACCTTGCATTTATGACTACTTTAGCTAATATTGGTATAGGTGTTGCAGTTTCTTTTCACCACTGGTGGCGTTATTGAACCTGTTTTTCATTTGGTTTTCTGACTTGGTTATCTTGCCCTGGACCTACGAAGGCTGACTGTGCTCTTCCAGACTTCAATTAGTTTTGGGGTATACTTCATACGTCCTAGGAATCCTTATTTGGTGCCTTCTCTGCAATGTGCAGACCCTCTCTGAGTTCGTCATAACCTTGGCTTATTTTGCTAACTACAGTCTAAATCCTGCACAAAGCTGTGTTTCTGTGATTTCATCATTTTATATTCTCTCTTGGCCTTTGTTTACTTCAATGGTAAAGATGACTGTTTAGTACTGGTGGGTGTCTATGTTAATGAGCTATATGTTGCATTTAGCCTATACCATGCGTATATAAGTATGCCTCATGTTTACATAGATGCAATCAATATTCTTTGTGTAGAAGTACATATTTGACCCAATGCATTTTCTTTGTATTGGGTGGACATGTGCTTCATGTGTAATGGATGCATATGTGTGCTTTCATTGTCAACATGTTTATTGTCGCCATCTTTAGCTTAAAGTGTGTTCATATCCTTTTGCACTTTATTATATGGGTGAAATGGTTGCCTTAGTGAGTAACGTTTCTCATGCATGACTTATTCATCTGGATCTCAGCATTCTCCCTCTGGCCATGTCCTCGACCACAACCTCATTCTTGCCCTCTCTTGCATAAGGTACTTTAGGTGTCCTTATTTTAGTAACCCTAAACCCCCCCCCACACCCTTCCCCCACCCTCAGGTCACCTGCATGTCTTATATGTTTATTCAAGCTCCAGGACATACAGCAGCACTCACCATTGAAATTACAGAATACCCATCATTTGACGTAATTGCAAGGGTCCTGGGGATAGGTCATTTTTGACATGGACATGAGGTAGATTGTCGGTTTGTGCGTATTCATGTATCTGAGTATCCACATTTATTACTATCCCCATTCCAATTGCCGCTTTGTTTTTGCAGCCATTTATTGCTAGTCTTAAAACACAGAAGACCAGTAATATGAATACTACTTTAGGTATTAGTATTTTGAATTCATTAGCTTACCAGGAGAATATCTAAGAGAACAGATAAAGAAACCAGTAATTTTCAGGTTCATCCACCATCTTTGTATGTAATTTTATTAACGTGGCTTAGGCCTCTCTGAGAGTTCTATTCTCCCCATCGTGGGAGGATGAGTACGTGCAGCAAGATCGTCCTATTTGTGCACATACGCCACCCTCCATGGCCATTATTAAATCGAGGACATACCTGTTCTGGAGAGTCACGAGCCGCACTGCTCTCAGCTCTTCCTTTATGGCATTAAAGTCCTTCACAGTTGCAATTATCGTTTGCCAGGACTCCCATCTGGTTATTTTTAAGCTTTTGGTGCTTGGGTTGGTGTGTAACCCAGGAACAAAGAAAAACGTAAAGAATGCTGTTGCCCTGTTGAACAATCTGTGTTGATAGTCTGTCATCAAAGGCCACTGCTGATTTTGCAGAAAAAATATTTTCTCTTTTACTGCACTTAAGGGCAAGAGACCATTATTCATTAGGTGTGTATTCATTCGAGGAAAACTCCCAATCTGTACTTCACTCTGAGGTTTTATCAGAGTTGGTGTACCTAATACCACCAGGGAGCATAATCCTCCCCAATATGGAGGTTGTTTCATGTATGCCTTTGAACCACAGGCCCAATAGTGTTCCAATAATACAGCAGTGCCTATTTTCATGCCTAGCACATCAAGAATACTTTTGCACCCCTAATTTTGCCATCTTATAATGGGCCTGTATTCTTAAAACACAACTTTCTTTATAGGTATTATAGGTAGGGGTCCCACTTCATCCTCTACCCAATTTAGGAGTTTCCCAGTTTGTTTCCAATCTTCACAGCATATTTTATCTGCATTCCTTATTGTTGGTATGGATGCAGCAGCAGCTGCTTCTGCTCTACGTCCTAGTACCCCGTCGACCCATCCCTCTAACAATCTTACCATTGCAGTTATTTGTAATTGGGGTCTGTTAAAACAATGAGCTATCTGTCTCTTCTGAGAATCCTGACAATTTGGTCTTTCATTGGGTACTATCTGGACCTCTCCTGCTTTTGGGCCTGAAAGAGAGCATACTCAAGCACCCTTCCTGGAGGCAGTGATTTCCTAGTGTCTGATAGAGATGATTACAGATATTGATGACTGGTAGACTTTTCCCCTGAAGCTATGTGTTCTATGTTGTTTGTCATGTCAAGCACCCTTAATCCTCAGGGTCCATGGCCTGCACTATATAAATTGAACAAAGTAAAGTAAAGAGGCAGTGATTCCTCTATCAAAAGAAGTCCAACATCATCCATCATGTTCCCCTTTTACATAACTATCTGCGTATGCAAAGTCAGCTGAATTCACATATTTTGTAATGGACGCTTGTTCCTCAAATTGTCCTCTGATCAAGCACAGCGTGAGGTGTAATAGGCATTGTGTTTTGTGTGGTCTGTACTTCCTGAGGTATATATACCCTGGAGGCCATCCTGGCATACGGGATAAGTGAGTAAACAAAGCCGTGCCCACGGGACGTCTCCTTACCCACTCGGCTCATATGCTGATACCATACATTGTCTTATTTGAACCGAATCAGCCATATGGGCACTAAAATACCATGAGTCAGCAGACACGCGTCTTTTCATCCTTTTTATTTGTGTGCTAAATACAAGGAATTCATTTGCTGCCATTTCACTTGTCACATTGCCGGTGGTAATATTCTTGTACACTGACCTGACCACACCATAAAGGACCACTTCTCATACTGCCATACAAAAAATAAAATAAAGGCTACAACATGTACAAAATGTTGCAATGAGCATTACAGCTAATAGGCCTCATTACAACCCAGGCGTTAATGGTTTAACGGCGCCGCCGGCGCCGTTAACCCTTAACGCCTGATTACCATTTTAACGCCTGCTTTTAGCAGGCGTTAAAATGCAAGGCGCTAACCCGCCTTGGTGCTAATTACGGCACCGTAATTTACGGTGCCGTAATTAGCGCCTTACCCACTCCCATTATGGGAAAAATGGGAATGAGGAATGGGGATTTACCGCCCCACTCACCTTGGAATGGGGCGGTAAATCCGCCATCCACCATGGTGTAAACAGAGTTTACACCATGGTGGTAAAGTAGGGAACTTACCGCCTGGGTTGTAATGAGGCCCAATGTGTCTACTTTTTGTAAATATCTAGAAGTATTTCTTCGAGGCACTAAAAGCGAATATCTAACAATATTGAAAAATCTCATTGAAAAGACTTTGCCTTGGTGGAATAACAGTCTATGTAGGTGAGTAAATATTCACAAAAAGAGTTGGGTTAATATTGCAAGAAAACATCTTTCAAAAAATTAAATATGCTTTCACGTTAAGTATCACAGCAAGACTAATATTTCAAACTCCTAAAAAAGGATAACTATTAATCAAATAGGTGTGAGAAACCAGAAGGTGTTTACCCGCTAGGCCCCCGAGATCTGTCATCCAGGTGGCCAGGACATGGCCATCGCTTTTGGATCCAGTTCCTGTGGGTGGACCAGTGCGGGAGCATCACCTGGATGAGGGGTCTTTGGGGAGTGGACATGGGACACTGGATGGTGAGACGTGGAATCCCCTTCCCTGTAACACCTTTTCTCCATCCTACCAGGTAGGATACTTAGGAACTCAAACACCCCCCCCTTTCCTGGAACAAACTTTTTCACTGTGAGAAAAACCGAGCCGTATACCTGACATGCCCCAACACAAGGGTCAGGAGATTACTGAGAATTACACACACCTCACTTCCATCACACTTCCTCACACAGATAAAAGGCGGAGCACGGAAGCACACTGAGCAAGGCAAAACACATGAGGAAGCAGCAGTTCCAAGATGGCTGTTTAATACGTGGAGAAAGACGGCAAGCCCAGAGAGGGAGGCAAGGAGGGAAGCGCCTGACTTTTTCGCTGAAAAAACGCTACTTTCACAAGCTCTCGGGAATAAGAAACATAACACCTGGAATTAAAGCAGAAGAAAGGAGCATTGTGTGTTGGAGGAACCCGGGCTCACCCAAGTAGATAGCCCAGGCAGGAGAAGTGATTGCCATGGTGGCACTGTTCTTGGCTCCTACAACAAAACAGCGCCAGTAAAGTCAGCAAAGCCGGTGAGTCAGGGAGACTGATAGCACACCGATCTGTGTTAGAACCAAGGTTGCAAGCAGCAACACTGTATGAAGCAATCTGATAAAACAGTGTGTGTAGCGTAAGTGATGAGCGATGCAAATAAAAATTAACATCCAAGGAGTGACTGAAGTTTTGAAGCCAAGATAGATACCATATACAGAGTGGACTGGCACCACATGAGTGCTCGTTTGAAGGTCTCTGTTAGGTATCCAAATGAGAGGTGGCAAATGTGAACTGTGAATTGTGAAATCGAAGTGGTCCTGCAATGGGCAAGCTGAATCCGTGCACATTCGAAAGTCTTCAATAGCTAATACGATTTGCAATTGGTCAGAGGCTGGCTGAGTGGGTTCTGGAGTGTACCGTGAGTCACCCAAGAAAGGATATTCTCTGAACATTGGAGAAGGGGATCTGAGCCCGGAAGAGGGGATCCAAAGAAACAATTGTGCTATAAAAATGATCTGAGCCCGGCTGAGGGGGGATCCAGGGTGAAGAGCAAATCACCTAACTTGAGTACTTGTAAGAGAAAAGGAACTTTGCATTTCTCTTGGTACATCAGGCCCTCTGAATCAAGAGACTTTGATAACTTAAGAGACTTGGGCACAGAAGCCCTGATGCTGGTAATGGACCTGTGTCCTCGTGCCGAAGAAGCCTGAGAGTGTGATATGCTCGAGTGAACCGCTTTGTCCCATGCTGAAAATGTGGTGGAGGCCAAAGGTCTGAACATCCTGACATATAATTTTTGTGATCCCTTCTTTCTTTTTCATGAACACTACCCCACACTATTTGTATTTAGAGATAAGGATCGGCAATAGTTTTTTTTTAGTATAGTCCCTTTTAGTTTGACAAGACTCGCCTCGAGGCTGTTGATTTAGGATTAGATGGGTGTCTATCATACCCTTGTTAAGGTTCAATAAACACCCTTTAACTGTGGTCACCTGTGTCTGTATTACTATTAATGCCATGCCTTCCTTACATAGGACAAAACCAAGAAGAATATAATTGTTATAGGAAACATTTGGTATGTATGCTCTTTATTTTGTTTGTACTGTTACTGTGCTACTCCTTGTCTCATGCAGGTATAGTTGGAAGAAATGTCCATGAAGTCTCCTCTGTTGCTTTATATGTATGTGTATAAATATATATATATCCATCTATATATATATATATATATAGATAGATATATTGATAAATATGTATTGATATATACGCACAAAAAGGAACACTGTCTATTTACAGTTCTGTTTTCTGATTTGCCTGTCATCAATATAGTCTGTCCTCGTCTCATCTCTTCTTCATCTTTGGATTCAGGGTGTTGTGGCATGGGGTCTCTCCTTTGTAAGGTTTGACATCACAAAAGGCAGAGCCACGCCCATCTTCCTCGCACCTTCACAGTTGTGTGTCACGTTTTCCATGGCAAAAGGGCCCTTAAACTGCAGTTTATGCCAGCAGCGTGTAAAGTTCCTGCAAAGAATTTTGTCTGCTGGGTACAAAGCTAATGATTTCAGAACTTTTGTAGCATCAATTTGTTTGTTGTCTTCATCAGTATTCTTCAACCTCCCCTGCCAAGCTTGTAGCTGTCTAGACATCAATTTAACAGACCGATAGCAGTCAAATAATCATCCATTCCAATTCCTAATACATTTTTAATGCTATGTTCATCAGTCTGCACTTGAGTGGGAGGAGCAAGAGGTGCACGCATACTGTGTCCTGTCACCAGCTCATGTGGCGTTAGGTGACCCGGGATAATTACATAATGGAAATGGGGTTTAAGGTAGGCAATACAGTCATCCTTTTTTCAGGGTCACTTTTAAGTTGGCAATGCACTCCTTGAGGAGGCCGTTGAGGCGTTTGCAAATTCTGTTTGTTTGTGGGTGGTAAGCAGAGGAAAACTTGTGCTTAATACTCAACAAGAGAGTAATGTGCTGTGAAGAGTTAGGAATGAAACTCAGACACAACTTACCCATGTTTATGATTACAGACTTTTATTGAAAACAAAAGGGTTGGAGAAAGGCCTCTCAGACCTTGCTCTAAGAGTAATTTCCTTACCAAAAACGAAGGATTTGTCTGTCGGGATGTCAAAATCAAAACTGTCTTTGTGTCCAAAAGTTCTATTCCGACCCTCACACTATGAACCAAACTATAGGGTGAAAACAGAAATGTCTTTAACCTTAGGTGATTGCAAAAAGAGTTCAGAAAGGTAAATTGAACCACTCCCACATAAACGTTCTCAAGGTCGAAGAGCCTTGGTTCCAGAGGGTGGTTCACTTCCCCTGGATTCTTCCTCAATACAAATGATTCTTTGTCTTTCTTGGCTCACAACAATACTGTTATTTACAAAGCTGCTTAGTCTTGTGGTTCCACTTCTTTCAATGGATCCTTCTTGTTTAGCAAACAGTTATATATCTTTTCTAGTAACTTCCTCTATATTTGCAATTGCCTGGTATACTTCCCTGCCAGGACTTCTTATATACTAGTGATATACTGGTATACTCTCCTGCCAGGGCTGTTGTATTCACACTCATGATTACCTTGTATACTCTCATGCCAGGGCTGTTGTATTCACACACACTTGTAACTGCCTGGTTTACTCGCCTGCCAGGACTTCTTATATTCACATGTGGTTTCTCTTTTACTTCCACAGGTGCGTATACCCCTTTTGGGTATATTACATCTTCTTGATACATCATTCGATTTAGATTCCCCCCATACATGTGTACCATACACTCATATGTGGCCGGGGTCCTTATTTGCAATATGCCTTCTTGGTTTTAAATCAGTCTCTTTATTGTCTCTGTTTGTGCTGCTTTTATTGTTATGTTTGTGCTTGGCGTGCTCACTGAAATGCCCCAGGCTCCCCACTATGCCTTAGTTGACTCGCCGGCTCTGCTAGGCGTCCTCGGGCCCCTTCGTGCTTACGTGACAAAGGCTTGCTACCTGCTTTCCACTGTGGACTGCTCTCACATCGTTCCGGTCCCTCTCGTGGCTTTGCTTCAGCGAGCCTTTCTTGATCCAGATCCCAGTAGTTGAAACAATGCTTTCTTCGGTTGATAAATGCCCAAGAGCCTTCTCCTGGCTCCTTGCGTGTCTGCAGCTAACCCTGTCCTCACAGCGTTTCTCTGCTTCCTCGCTGGTGAGCCACTGGTCTCCGCCACAACAGTTTGTGCTTCCAAGATCCACAAGCCTCGCAGACAGGTCCGACTACTTTTCCCAAACAGCATACTGAAAATATCTAGACCGCTCATTGAACTTGAGGCTCCTTCTGAATTGCATTGTTCTTTCCTTCTTCCTCATCCCAGTATTTGGGTGATTGTGGGGAAAAAGAGTCCATTGATGTTGATTGATATAGGAAAATCACTTTCAACAGTTCTGCATGATGAGTCAGTTCTATATGGTGGATTGATAGAAATGAAATGGGTAGTCTTGGAGCTTTTACATTTTAGACCAGGGATGGAAATTTGGCTGATAAGGTTTTGGGAAAAGGTTTCTCTATTTTCCCTAAAGGGGGCGTGTAGATGTATGGCAATATGCCATTAAGGTATTGGATAAGAACGGGTCTTCTTCAAATGGGGTATACCACTTCTCAGCCAATGAAACCATGACATCTTACCGGAGGCTGTCTCCTCCCATGTGATTCTCCCTCATAGCCGCCCCCAGGATCGGGATCAGGTAGTGGCTGCCATCCCCTGGCCACGTGAGAGGAGGTTACCGCTGTGAGATCAGTAATTACTCCACTGGGTTCATCACAGTGCTCAAATACTTCATTTACAAAGTGAGGTCCATTATCAGATATGAGCACTTCGCACACTCCCCATCTTGGAAATACCTCACGTACAAGGAACTTCACAGCACATGTTGCATCAGGATATGCACATGGACCAGCTTCAATCCATCTGGAAAAGGGAGATACGACTACTAGCATATATCTGTAGCCATTAGACATTTGGAGAATATCTACATAGTTGATATGCAAATGCTCCAGTAGGTATTGCTCCTCTCACTGTTGGCAAAGTGCACCTAGCAGTAAATGGCTGGCATGTTAAACAATTCGCAACAAACTCGGCAATACGCTCTGCCAGGTTTGGAACAAACCAGTCTTCAGAGATCATCACTGCAAGACACTCTTGTGATGTGTGTGCTGGGTGATGTAATTGGTCTAATGCTACATTGAGCAGCCCTAGAGGCATAAATGTTCCCTGTTACTATCCTGTTGCCACATTGCATCTGTGGGGGACAATGAGCACCCCTTTCACTTCCATAATTCCTGCTCTTCTGGTGGTGCGCTTTCCTGTAGTTCTGCGATCTGGGCAATGTATTAAATCCCTCCTTTATTACAATATTATGTATGTGCTTATTTGGTACTGTCTCAAATTCAGATATTTTGGGGAAATATACTGCTCTTTTGGCTTCAAAATCAATGGCCTTGTTGCTGCCATAAATCAAGTCTGCGCCTTTGGTGTGCACTGCGCACTTCACCACAGCGATGGCTGATGGGAGCTGTGGAGCGTCTATGAGCCTGTCCAATAATGGCGCATGCTGCACTGGTGTGCTGTCTGCACATAAGAAGACCCGCCTCTTCTGAAGTGACAGTCCACGTAGGTGGAGTCGGAATACACTGTAACTGCTTCATTTCAAGTGCCAAAATCAGCACCACCAATTATGCTGCTTGTCCTGAGAAATGCACTGGCAATCTCACACTTACCACTGTTTCAAATGTATCAGTCAAGTCTGCTTTTATCACTGCGGTTCCATTATGTCCCTCACCCTTGCTCTTGCCAATGAAGAGGATTGTCCACCCTCCTAGGGCATTTTCTTTAACCTGTGGTATAATATTCAGTACATTTAGTACAGTCATGTACAATAATCTCCCTTCTCCATTGGCTCTGCTACAAATGTGGGCAGATTTACCACTCGACTCCTGACAATTCTGATTGATTGTTTGGATATAATGCTTTCATAACCAGAGGCTCTTTGTGTGGTCAATATACTTTTGGACTTTTCAAGGATTGCAAACGGGGCATGCTCCACATATAACATTGCACATCCCAAAATTATGCTAGCGGGTTTCTCAAGCGCAAAGGCTGCTGCCACCAATGCTTGTTCACATGGATAATGTACTCGTATCACTGGATCTAAAATCCCACTGTGAAATTCTAATTGTTTGTGTTCCATGGTAGGTGTTTGTGCGAGGCGAGGATAACTGTCATTACTACCCCATTTGAATGGGATAATAGAACGAATTCTGCATTGTAGTCAGAGATTCCTAATACGGCTGCTGCGCTTATAGCTAATTTTAATTAATCCAAAGCATTGATCACTGTACCTGTCCAGGTTATGTCACTGTTCTCTTTCTGTGCCTCTTTGAGTCCTTTTAAAAGTGGTCTTACGTATGTGCTGTAATCGAAGACCCATGCCCTGCAATAATTATAAAGGCCTAAGTATTGCTGTAATTCGTTCACTGTGTCTGGCCTGGGTGTCTTCATAATTGCCTCTGATCTTTCAGGTTTCCCTTTTCATCTTTCCTGTGATATTAGCTGACGTATATATAGGAATTCTTCCTGACAATATTACATTTTTTGTCTTTGTCAACCTTGTACCCCTTCTCTGTCAAGATTGTCATCAGTTTTATTGAGTCTCTCCTGCATTCTTCCTCTGTCTCGCTGCACAACAGAATGTCTACATATTGTATCACTGTGCTGTCTATATGCATGTTCTCTAAGTCCATCTGAAGTACTTGGTTGAAGACCGAGGGTTACTCGCAGTACCCCTGAGGTAAACAAGTATGTTTTAACTTTATTCCGCGATAGGTAAACAAGGTAAAATCTTGGGACTCCTCATGAAGGGGTATCAAAAAGAAGACGTTCTTTAAATCAATCACTATAAAATATTTAGCTTTGGATGGAATATTGCAAAATATTGTAGCTGGGTTCGGAACCAATGGGAACTCTGCTTCAACAATATTCTTTAGGCGGCGTAAGTCCTAAATAAATCTCTATGACCCCCCCCCCCCCCTGTTACCTTTTTAACTGGGTACACAGCGGTGTTACATGGAGATTCTGATGGCCCTAATAGCTCTTGTCTCCTTAGAACAGCAATGGTGTCATAAATACCTTAGTATGCTTCTTTTGGTACTGGGTACTGTCTCACCCGTGGTACAATAACTCCTTGCTTCAATTCAATTTTGACGGCTCCTGTTCCTTTCAATAGGCCAATGTCACATGGACTGCTGGTCCACAAGGTGCTTGGTACTAGTGCCAAATCGTCTGGGAGAAAGGGCAATATCTTTTTTTTCTTTTTTTTATTAGTGACATTCTCTGGTGTATTTCTCTGTTTTTTAGTTGGTATCTAAGGCTTATATCAAACATTACTTTGTCATCTGAATCATCGTCTTTAAACCAGTCTTTGTCAAATCAGTCAGTACTTGTCCCTCATCAAGAGCTATCACTGTCCTCCAGTTTATTCCCTCATCAACTCCATGCTAAACCACCCTGTCTTCTCTCACTATTGCTGTTTCAACCTCTATTGTGATAACTTGTCCTTCCTCCCCGTCCATGGTAACTTCTGGTCTGAATAAAATTTCCATAGGCAATCGCAATATCATACCCTGTATTCTTGGGAACCATCCTAGCAGTATGTGTACTCTGTAAAGGAATGAAAGGAATGCTTCCATGTCTAATGGCATCCCCATATGTGTTTTCTGGACATAAAATGCTGTTATGAATTCTTGTGCATTTACATACTGAATCTCTGGATTGGAGAATATTATTCCCTGGCCAGTAAATTATATTGTGATGTTAAGTTTACTCATCAAAACTCTCCCTAATATGTTCACTGGTATCTTCCGGGAATGTAATAGTGGCATGGAAAGGTTGTGTTGTCCTATGGTGATGGGTAATTCATCAGTGAAAGGAACCTTCATTGTTGACCAAGACAAGCCTTGTGTGTTCATGGCAATGCCTGACATTGGGTGTTTTCCCTCTCTAACACAAGGCCGAGTTGCACCATATTGACAAGGAAGGAAAATGTTTAGTCACCTATGCTTATCCTAACTCTCGGATCCTCTTGTGGGCCTGGTGTAACTGATAGGATAAAACACCAAGTCTTTCTGTGGGCTGTCCTATTGTAGATATAAGTCCAGTCCTGTGCGTTGAAAGGATTTCCTCACTACTGTCACACCCCTTATTCTAGGTATGGGTGCCTGTGGCAATATGTTTCCGTTCCATGGTGCAACTGTATTCTGTTGTACGAGTGCTTGCGTCTTCATTAGTACCTGCTGAGTCTGCATTTGAATTTGTTGTGTTTGCATTGGTGCACGTTGCATTTGTGTCGGCATTCCTTGTTGTGTGGATTGTATTTGTGGCGCTTGTGTGTGATGCTGCGTGCAATCTTGTGCATAATATTCAGGTGGCTCTGTACTATTTTATTGGGGATATATATTGCCCCCTCTGGGGTCAACTAATGGCCAGTTCTGTTGCATTCCGTCCCTGCTTCTGCATGTCCAGGTGATGTACTTGTTGTGTCCCTTTTGTAACCAACCCTTCTCCTTCACTTGTCAATACTGCCCCTTCCACTGAGACAGTTTTTCTGAACTAAGTTTGCTTCCTCCATCTTCCTGTCTTCAACTGTCTTTCTTTTTTTCTCTTGGTATAACCGACAATGGTGAACGATTGTCAACTGAATCTCTGCCCATGGTTTCGCTTCCATTCCCACAATCTTTCTCTGCTGTCTTTGCACTTTAGGCAGCCCCTGACATAATATATGATAGAAAACAGTCATATTTTTGTCCCATGGCTCTGTCGCTTCTAGCTGCCATGTTTTCTAAATCTCTTGAATATACATTGTCGGGTCTTTGTCCGCTCTCATTTTGCGCATCATAATAGCGGTCCTATTTGATGAGTCTGGGCACTGAACCCTCAAATCTCTCCACACGGTAGCTCAACAATTATTAAAAGGTGCTCTGTCATGGTCAGTATTTTGTGCAGTTACTCCAGGGTAGCCTGCTCGTGTCCAAATGTCATCTGACCTCCCTATTGAGACAGCTTGTTAGCTTTTATGTCACCTACTGCTATAGTCATCCCAGCTGTCATTCTCTCCAATTCACCAATTATATGATAAGCCATTTATAATGCACCTGTACACAAGTGTTTCTAGGCGTGACAAGACAAGGGAGGGAAGACAGAACAAACAATGTCACAAGGCCTTTTGACTTTCTGATCGTGCAAGTGTGACAGCGCCAATGTGCAGGGAGGAGGGAGAGGGGGAAGTACCAAGGAGAGGGAGGGGAAGTGCGATCAGGGCAGTAATGCTCTGAGTAAGTGCATCCAGGACAGCACAGTTCTGGGTAAGTGCAAGTGGGCAGGAGACTGTAGGATTTACAGTTACAACCCCTAAGTGTGTGGTGGCCCGGAGGCAGTGCAGGGGAGACTGATCATAGAGGAGCCCAGTACTCATTATGCCAGGCAACCAGTCGGTGTGGCAGACAGGTAGGTCAGCAGGGGAGGGCAAGAGAGAAAGCAGAGAATAGGAAGGTCTAGAGCTGCTTCTGGAACTTCAGGTGGTCCGGCTCAAGTTTGAGAGGGGCAGGGAGGTCATTCCAGAAGGAGGCACCTGCAGAAGAGAGGAATATATAACCCATTCTATGACTAGCGAATTGTCTCCAACTCAGAGAGTTGGAGGTAGTTGAGCAAAGGGCTCGAGAAGGATGGTATTTTGGAAGAGAGTTGGATGTAGTGCGAGCCCCAGTCCCAAAAAGCCTTGTGGATGATGCAGAGGGTCTTGAACTTGATCCTTGCAGCCATGGGGAGCAAGTGGAGAGATTTCAGGGCTGGAGAGATACGATCCCAGGGCTTGAGGCCAAGTACAAGTCTTGCAGTCCCGGTCTGGATGAGTTGCAGAGGGCGAAGAGTGGTATCAGGCAGATTTAGAAAGAAGCTGTTGCAATTTCCAGCCTAGGGAGCACTAGGGCTCTGGAGACAGTGAGCTTCTGGGGGAAAGTAAGAAAAGGAAGAATGCCTCTGAGGAGGTGCAGCTGGTAGTAGGACTTCTTAGTGAGGTCTGAGATGTGAGGAGAGAAGGAGAGAGTGGAGTCAAAGATTACTCCAAGGTTTTTTGCCTCAGCGGAAGGCAAAGGAAGAGGGCCCAAGGAGGGCGGCCAGAGTGAGAGGGGCAAAGCAGGAGCAGGGGTCCCAGTGAGAAGGATCTCAGTCTTACTGGCATTAAGGCAGAGATCATTGGAGCCGCACCAATCCTGAATTGTGGATAGACAGTCAGGAATGGGCGAGAGAGAAGAGAAGGCTGAGGGGAGCGTGGAAGACAGCTGGGTGTCATCTGCGTAATACTGAAAGTTAGAGAAGAAAGTACAGATCAGATGGGCCAAAGGGGCTAAGTAGACATTAAAGTGCCAGGGAGAGAGGTTAGAGTCCCGGGGCACACCCGATGTGGAGAGGTGGTGGTGGAGAGAAAGGACCCAAGTTGGACCTGGGAGGGCTGGTCCGAGAGGAAGAAAGTCAACCACTCCAAGGCCTGATCCGTGATGCCCAGGTTCTCATGGAGTCGATTGATCAGGATGGCGTGATTGACCTTGTCAAAGGCAGAGAAAAGGTCATGGAGGATGAGGACAGAAGGAAGGCTGAAGTCAAGATTAAAGAGGAGATCTTAATGGGTGTTTAGGAGAGTAGCTTCAGGTGAGCAGTTTGTGTGTCTCTGGCTGCTCTGAAGCCAGACTAATGGTCATGAAGACAACCAACAGATTCAGCTTGGAGGGTAACCTGGGAGATGGCCATCTTTTCCAGGAGTTTGCCCAGGAAAGAAGTGATGGAGATCAGGCGATAGTTTGCTGGACATGTAGGATCGGCAGAAGGTATTTTAAGGAGGGGGTGCACAAGGGTGTGCTTGAGGAGAGAGGGGAAGGATCCAGTGGTGAAAGAGTGATTTCAGAAATCGGCCAAGCCTGGATCGAGGGTGTCAATTTGGTCCTTGATGGTTCTAGAGGAGCAGGGGAACATCTGTTTGGACAAAACTTTCATAGATCAGACTTGTCTAGAAACTTTGTCCAGTGTTGTCAGGGAGAAAGAGGAGAAAGGAGGAGGAGAGGCGGACAAAAGGGGGCCAGGAGAGGTAGGAGAACAAGAGGACAGCAAGGACAGGATGTTGTGAGTTTTAGTGGTGAAGTGAGCAGCCCGAGCCGTACAGAGAGCCTGGAAGGGAGCAGGAGAGGTGGATACTGCAGCAGAATTGGCCAGCTCCTTTCAGATTTGAAAGAGTTTGGCTGTGTTGCTAGAGTCCGCAAAGACGCATGCTTGGATGTGTACTCTCTTCTTGGCCCGGCCAGGGAGTCTGTATTGCCTTTGGAGCAGGTACAGGCCAGTTTGTCAGAGGATGTGCTTGAAGCCATCCACTTCTGCAATCATACCAAGAGTTGCACTTGGATGTAGGCTTCAGGCGGATTCTCATGACAGGGCCAAGGATGTACAGAGTGTTGGAGATGGAAAGATGCAGGTTAGGGTGGGCTGTGTCAGAGTGTGTGCAGCCGCAGGAGTAGGGGGAGCAGAGAAAGTAGCAGCAAAGGCCTCCAGTGTTGCGCTTCATGGGTTGAATGACCGAGGAGGTAGGTGACAATGCTGGGGTGGCTTTATTTGAGGGACAGAGATTTTTAGGTGAGAGGAAGGCAGAAAGTGGTCAGTCCAAAAGAGGGGAGTGGTGAGAGGGTTATAGAGGCGGATGTCTGAGGAGATGAGAACATCTAGGGTATGCCTGGCAGAGTGCGTCAGAACAGAGGGTAGAATGGAGAGAGAGTGAGAGTGAGTGAGAGTGAGAGTGAGTGAGAGTGAGTGAGAGAGAGAGAGAGAGAGAGAGAGAGAGAGAGAGAGAGAGACACAGACACGCAGACGCAGAGTTTGCGGAAGAGCCCAGAGGAGGGATTAGAAGCATCCAAGTGGATGTTGAGGTCTGTTACACTCACCTGGCTCCCACAGAGGCGTTGATCTGAACTGGACAGCTGCGGTCTCCACCAATGTGACGCGTAGGGCCGAGATGACGGACTGGACTGGCCCACCTAGCTTCGTTTGCTTGGTCTGTAGGAATATTCTTCTGATGGTTTGAAAAGATGAGCTCTCCATCCTGCATTGAGCGCAGGGGCGCGTTGATAACCAGTTGCTTCACTGGCTCGAAGGAATTGGTGAGTTCCAGAACAATATTGACTCCGAAAAGTATGTAGTTCACATGTCTGACTTTCACTCTTGTCCGATTCCTTGTAGTTTGCAGCTTGACCCCAGCAAAGAGTTCCTCGTGGTAGCTGACGAAGTTCAGGTAAGGATTTGGCTTATCCTACACAGTTCAATAAAATAAGGGCAGAATGTAACCTGTGGCTTGCTCCCTTATTCAGGGGTGGAGAGAAAATATGAAGTTCGGGGAATAATGCGTCCGGCGGTAAAATTAGGTAAGTCTATTGTGGTGAGAAGAGTTCCCCTTGTTTGTCCCTTTGTCTCACCTTGTCCTTTTGTTCCCCTTAGGGGCCAGGGTACGGCAAGGATGCAATGGAGACTGCGCCGACCCGTGAAGAGGAATAGTACCCCTGGCGGTAATCCGGTAAATCTATGGGGGTAGTAAATATTGCCTCTGTTTATTCCCTTGGCTCACCTTTGCTCTTAGGTGCCAGAGTGCGGCGGGAGCGTGTAGAAGGATGCGAAGGATCGTGAGGATGCTGCGAAGGCCGGTGAGTTCAGTGCGGCGCTGCAGCAGGCGAGGCGGCACGCGTAAAATGCTTCTTTCTTCCAGCTGGAAGGCGCGGTGGATCCGGAATTCAGGTAAGGATCGAAGGTTTTGCTCTTATTCTAACCTCTTCTCCTTCTGTTCCTCCCTTTTTCTAGGAGCTGCAGACTCGAGGCGGCCGTGGCAGAAGACTGGATGCAGGCTTGCAGACACGGTGAGTGTTACGCTGCTGGATGCAGAATAACGCAAAGCGTGTGCTGCTCTTTGGGCGTGGTTTAAATAGCCACCATAGTCGTCCCAGGTAAGTATTCCTCCCCAGCCCCACCCGAGTAAAAATAGTCCCTAGGTAAAATAGTCCCTTCCAAGCCTCATTTGGCTTGGAGCTCTGCAGCATGGTCTGCATCAGGTAAGTTCTACTCTATGAGCCTGGCGCCTACGGCACCAGGACTGACTCTCCATATGAGCCTGGCGCCATAGGTGCCAGGACCGCACCCAAACAGCCCCTAGCAGGGGTTTTTGGGCTTGCTCAAAATAACTTGATGCCTGCTTCCGGGGTTGCTGGACCTGGTCTGGTTCCCCGGGGGTAGGCATCATGACAAGGTCTTCGAGGAGAAGTTGAGAGGTAGAGGCAAGAAGAGGAGAGGTCAGCCCACTCTGAGAGGAATAGGCCAACCTAGCCAGGTGGCCTGTAGATGGTGGCCACAGTTAGAGAGAGGCCGGGAGAGATAGAGAGCCTGCAGACCAGGCATTCAAAGGACGTGTAGGTCTGCGTAGGGATGACTGAAGCAGGGATCCACTCCAGAAAGATCAGAGCTACTCCACCTCCGGGATGGTTGGTTCTGGGCTTGCAAAGGATCTTTTAGCCATCAGAGAGGAGAGTTTCTACTTGTGACAGAGCTGGCCTTGAACCATGTCACGGTGAGAGCGATGATATCCAGGTCGAGTTCTTAGAGGAGGTGGCAGATGTCAGAGGAGTGTTTGACAGCAGAGAGTTCAGAGTATCGATGTGGAGCAGGTTGCCACATTTGACTTTCGGGGTGGGGTACAAGCATGAGGTACACCCAGCGGAAGTGGTACAGGGGCCCGAGAGTGGGCAGAGGTGGTAGCAGGAGGTGGCAGAGGAACCAGAGAGGAGGAGTAAGGTTCCAGAGAGGTGGTGGAGGATGGGGGTGGCAGAGGATCCCGAGAGGTGAAAGTAAGAGTAGCAGAATAAGGAAGCAAGTTGGTAAGTCGCAGGAGATGCCTATCGAAAAAACGAGATTGGGCCGAGGTACGTTAAGTCGGACAGTTAGGTGGAAGTACATGCAAAGGCTGAGTAGTTTAGTATAGAGCGGTAATTTCTGCTCTCCCTTCATGCACCTTTCTTAACGTATGGTTGCTGCTGGGCAACGGCTGTGCTGCGTGCCTGCCCTCTGCACCACCAAACATCTGCGTTGCACCACAACGTGGCCTTGTTCTGCAAGGGCTTTGCCGTAGAGCGTGCGATCCTCGGCCTGAAGTAAATGTTGGAAGTTTACAAACTAAGTTATTTTAGTCCATTTGTGCCCTTGGTACATATTGTGGTGTCCCTCCCCAGTCTCTAATAATGGGAACTGTGTAAACCCTGCCCCTTGTCTGAGTCCAACTGCACCCTTCGACTTAGTAACTGTCATGCTGACTTTCTTTTTCCTCAGTAAATTCTCAACCTTTTCACATATGGGGTACTTTCTTCTAGGCTGCTTGATGCATGTTAGGACATTGGATATTCTACAGGTTCTGGCATCCTCCTTTCTGGTTCTTTCAAATGTAACCACGCTGTCTCTTTCCTTATTCTCATGCTTGTAGATGGGGCTTGTGCGGCCTCTTCATCCTTATCTACAAAAATGGTATCATCACTTCCATCTCCTTTATAGACATCCCTGTCTTCAAAATCTAGTCTTTTAAGGGCACTTGTTCCATACGTTGCACTCATTACCTCTTCCAATACATTCCTTCACCTCGTGGAGACACTCCTCTTGTCTTTGCTATGCTACTTACCCCATCCCTTATGCTTCTGCACAGATGGCCAACCTTCTTTGCATGGCCCCTCCCTCATCTTCATCTGGGAGAGTATGATTTTTAAGTATCTCATCCACTTCCTTGCGGCTTCTTTTGTCTTCTTTCTGAACTTCTTTCTCTTTCTCTCAATTCATGCTTTTTCTCTCTCGCTTTATCTGGGACCGTACGTCCCCTGATAATCTCATCTATTTCACTTTGTTGTATTTCCGTGCTTCTTTCAATCTCAAATTGTCTCTCACTGTCTTTCTTCCTCTTTTTTTCCTTTCTTTTGCCCTTTGCACATCTCTTTGCCTTGCTGTTTCCTTTTTTCTAATTTTCTCTCCTTCTCTCTACATGCCGCACACTTGTTTTCCCTTTCCATTTCTTCTTCATTCTGATTTTCTCTCACTTCACTTTCGTGTTCCATTCTTTGTTCACGCTCTTTTCTCCTATTCTTCTTTCTCCTATCTTTCCCTGACTTCCTTTTCTTTAAAATCACCCATACCCTTTGTATCCAATTTAAGCATTATTTGTGCTCCTACCCACTCATTTGGGGGCAATCGCCATTTCCTCCCTAATAACCAGTCTCTTTGTGTCTTTCAATCTCTTCCTCTGTTAACATTTGTCTGTAATATACTACTGTAAGCTGGGGCACACATGTGGGGTTAGTGTCTCCTGCTGCTCTTTTTAATTCCCACAATGGGTATAATCCCCTCCTCCTCTGAGGACAAATTAGTTGTCTGGGGAGGACGAGGAGGAGCCTAGCGTGATTTGCCCTCCCCTTCATGCTGCTTAAGCATCCACTCTTTTACATGTGGTTCCTCTGTCTCCTCCCCAAACATTTTCTACAGTTCAAGAAAGGCCAAGCGCTTCTGTGTTGGTTTCCCTATGTATGCGCATTTAAATACTTCATTGTGTGTTGCAGTACTGATCTCGAAAGAGTGCCCTCCTGCGGCTAAGGCATAAACATCTTGCCCCCAGTGTTCCGAATTCATTGGGCTTGATATTTCATAATATTATACTTATATCAGGGTAAGGATTTACATAAATAAGGGGCGTGTCTCCCATGATGACACGTCACAATTTAGTCTATCAATTCTTTCCAGACCTCTATTTCAATTCCAACACACTCTCTGTTCACCCCTCCTTCACACTCTTCCCCTATCAATGTTTCCCTTTACTCCCAATGCTTTTACGTCTCCCCCAACACCATACCTTCAATGTCACAAAAAATGACCTGGGCGACACCACAAACGCCACCCATGCCCCGGAATGCAAATTCGGTGCAAACCACAACTTCACTTCCTCCACAATATACACTATACACAAAAATTCACTTTTCACATAAACTAAACCACCTTACAACTTCCGGCTGGCACCAACAATCATTTCACAAATACACTACAACTCCTGGTGAGTTAATCTCTCATCAATGTTACCTCGAATTTAGGTGTACTACGCAATTTTCTGTGACCTTGTCCTGGGATATCTCATCACCATTAATACCTCGTCATGAGGTGTATTGCGTAGTCTTCTGTGACCTTGTTACAGGCTATCCATCATCATCAATCTTTCATTTTACCACAGTTCCCCCAATATACATACAATTCCCTCCCCAGTTTCCGATGCTACATACTTGCATCCCTGGATCAGCTGAGAGCCTTCAGTATCGCTTGTCCCCTGTTAGCCAGTTGCCTTCCACCCTACGAGGCATCCCACTGGAATTGGAAAGGGTATTCATGCCAATGTCCAATTCCTAAGCCTTCAAAGAAAACCCCCACAGATCTTGTAAATGATCCCTGTTACTGGTTCATTCCCAAGTTGCTCACAGTTGCAGGGTGTTTATAGCGCCGTAGAGCACTTACTTTAGACTCTTCTCGCTTTTTCCTTGGTTCAGCAAGATGCTCCTTGGTTGCACCTTGGCTCAGCTCATGTTACCCTTGTGGGCTGACTTCATAGTCTCCTGGTGACACCTAGCGGCTCCAGAACTAGCCCTGGAATTCCCCACTATAATTATTAGAGGGAATTTCTCTTTCTATGCATTTTGCTTTTAAGACTGATGTTCTGATAATGCACCAGCTAAGGGCCGCTTACCTAGGCTTGAGCAAGCAACAGGCTCAGTCTCACTCTTTCTGGAGACTGGCTTGGACCAGCAATTGGGATATAGTTCCAGTAATCAAACCCCCATCTCTCTCTACTCCTGGATCTACCCAAGCCACACAAAACAATCTATTATCTATTGCCAGGTCATCCGATGCCAACGTATATGCCTCAACAGGAAGACAAGGAAGTCCACATTGCCGGACTTCATACATTCTTCTTGCAAAAAGGTCACTCAACCGGAGAACATGATAGGGAAATTGAATGGGCATTGGGAATAACCAGAAATGACCTGCTTCAATACAGAGACATTGGAAGCATACCCTTGGTTGACATGTATCATCCAGCACTAACACAAATTAATAGAAATAAGGACCTACAATCAATATTTAGTAGAGATGAGATGATAAAGGACATTTTTAAAGAAACCCCTTTTATTCAACGCACACAAATGAAAAATCTAGCAGTGTCACTCACCAGAAACACAATTCTACCAGATCAAGAACAAATAAGACTCAGAACCTCCCCATGCAAGGTTGGGAGAAACAAAACCTACCAAAACATCTGCGCTGAGTAGCAACTCCACAAAACCAAACATTACACAGATAAAATGGGCATACAATTACAAATCATTCAATGCAGTATACCTCATCCAATGCAAGAAATGTCCACAAGAGGAGTAGGTTGATGATACATGCAAGGAAGTATGTTAAAGATTGAACCTGCATAGAGACACCATCCAGTTGGTAAAAACCTCACGTTAGATGGGCACACACGGCATGACCTGTCCATAATAGTACTGAAAGCTGGCATCACGAATCAAGAGCTCTTACCACGGATGCAATATGCACCTCATTCTGTCCAGACACCATCTGCACCTCTCCTGAATGCTAGCGGGACTGACATTTTCCTTTTTTTTTTTTACTTTACTCGGGTGGGCTGCGCCTTTAAAGTTTGACTATAAAATAAATGTAAACGCACTACATGAAATAAAACGGGAATGTACTTATTTTTGGAAATAACCAAGTTGTATTTACATCAAGGACCATCTTAGTTGTAAACGGTCTTGGAAAGATACAGTATGATTTTCTACTAGTGGTGCACTTCGATGTTTTGGTACACGTAAGTGGCTCATTAACATTTTTCAGACAGCTGGAAAAAACAGGTGTCCAGTCAAAGGACCTAAAACAAAAGGATCTAATACAATAGGGTCGAGTCAAAAGGACCGGAAAAAAAAAATGTCGAATGCCTTTTTTTAAATATATATATTTTTTTGGGGTTTCCGTATAGGAAAAAAAGTGGTTTTTACGCCAAAAATGGGGGTTTGGGGAGGGGGCCGGCCCCCCCCCCCCAAAAAAAGTGTCCTTTTTGTTTTCGGTCCTTTTGACTCGACCCTATTGCATTTAGATCCTTTGTATTCGACCCTTTGTCCTATAACCCTGGAAACATAGTGGCAAGGACATTGGGCCTCATTTTAACATTGCCGTTATCCTGGCAGTAAATCCGCCGGGATACCGGCAAAGGCTATTACTGTTTCCAGCTTCGGTGTGGCGGCACTGTCGCCGGATTCCGAGTGCCAGAGTGACGGTGTCAATCCCCATTCATGGGACGCCATGAGGGGATTTGCCACCATTACCGGCAATACCCGTGCCGGTAATTATGTCTCTTTTTCTGGTGGAGTGCCTGCCAGTAAATCCAGTGCCCCACCGGCAAACCTGTACCGAATACCACACAAAGAAGAAAATGGAAGCTCAAGTACCTGAAGATTCTGAACCTGTAAAAAGCTGGTCTGAACATAGACACAGGAGTTAGGACACACCATGACCTACTTTGAGCCTGGGACCTTCAAGGCAACCACATCGACAGTACCAGAGGACAACCAGACATTACCATTTCTCACATGCAACTGCAGCACACAATGCTTCAGAGCCCCGAATAAGTAAAGACACAGGCTTCATGTAAGGCGGTTTTGGATGCCTGAGCGCAAATGATTTGTACCCATTATCAAATAAGAGGCATGCCCAGCCAACCGTGGACATTTCACCATTGACAGTGCTAATGTATCTTTGCATTTGCCATTTTGTATGCAAGTCAGTGAGGCACTGTCAACCAAGAGGCACAACTAGGATACATTTGGAGATTGCTCCTTGGAACCTTCGGGAATATGTCTGTATTGGTTCCACCATAGGAAAACAAGTCTGCATAATTAGCTCTGGGTAATCTGCAGTGACCCCCTAGCGCAGCATGGAGGCTGCAAAAACACACTCGGACTTCTGATAATGTTTAGTTCAAACTACTGGTGCAGGGGGCTTTTCCTAGTCCAGTTGGGCATTACACGCACCGCAGCCAAATATTTGGCTGTGGCTGCTAGGCAGATGTGAATGCACATTGTAGTCAAAAAAATGTGAAGCTGGTCGAAACATTGGACATTTAAGCACACAGAAAATGTGAAAAACCTAAGATGTGCATTCATCTTTCTTTGGTATGGCTCTTTGGTATGGCCCTTTGGTATGTCCCTTTGGTATGGCCCTTTGGTATGGCCCTTTAGTATGGCCCTTTGGTATGGCCCTTTGGTATGGCCCTTTAGTATGCATGCTTCTTCCTGCAGCCAACAGAGTTTAAAGTGGGAGAATCCCTTGCCTTTCTTTCTTGCACTTCAAAAGCGATGCTGAACTCTGCTTGTGATTTTCTTACCACCATCTGATGAAGAATTCTCGGGGTCTTTGTAAGCTAATATAACCACCACCTCATCATAATATTGTTGGTGCAATAAAAAGGTATCAAAACTTGGATTTAGTTTGGTGCCAAACTCTTTCTCTGCACTGTTGTGTATGTGAAGCCCTGCTGTTGAATGGAGGGGGGCTGCCCTGGCTGACGAGAATACCGGGGTGTGTTTTTCTTCACCTGTAACTGATGCTGTCTGCATCTCACCCTGTGTTCCCCAGAAAGTGAAGTGGTGGTTCCATTAAGGAACGCCCACTTCACTCGTCTCGAGAGGATAGATCAGGGGTAACGCGCTCGCCTTGGAAGCAAGACGATGAGGAGCAATACAGGTTCGATCCCCGGGTCAAGACTTAGAAACTTCTGGGTATTATGCACGTTATAAAGAACAAATTATAATCATAAATTAAAAGCATTGGCGTGAGTCCTTGTAGAACGCTGGAGTTGTGGAAAGGGACCCCTATTACAGCCTGAATCTTGGGTAGTGTAGAAACTCTATGGGTATACATCTTATGTGTATACTCTGGTTTGTTTGTTTATTGCTTTCTTCTTAGGCGCTTATACAGCAAATACATTCTGTTTCAAAGCGCCCAGGTTACTGGGTTACTGCTCAGCACCTCTTATAATTTCTATGGCTCTTCAATTTGCCTTTTGCGTGGGTCTCTCCATTTGATGGAGGTACTATCAATCTTCCCCCAGCTCCAGAAGCAATGTGCTCACTTTGGGATTAGGATGGAGTGCCTGGAGACTGCCCCTGGGTAGTAGCGGTGAGCGTTATAAATCAACATAACATACCATGATGCCGTGGCTCGTTTAGAGGCTGGCGGAGTCATGAAGCACTATATAAATGACCAATTATGGTCATGTTGTGTAGGTTATGTTATTGGGTCTTAACTAGCATGGCCTCCAATGGCGTCATGCCCTCTTGGAGCTCAGGGACCTACCAGAAGTGGTTTGTGGTGGGAAGATGTCAGTAGAGCAAGGTAGCTGTTGCTGCGGCAGGGCTGGTCTGCACCGATTGGAAGAAACTGGCCGCTGTGTGCCATTACGCTTCTGGTTGTTTGTGGAGGTGCAGTGCCTATTGAGACCTACCAGGGCATATCCTGGGGTGTGAATGCTTGGTGACTTGGTGAAGCGGCTGCATCATGTCATGCACTTTGAGGGTGTAGTCGCGGGTCCTCCGAACAATTGTTGCTCACTTTGCTACCCTTACTAAAGGTTCAGGGGACCGACACTACTAGTGGAGTAATAGGTAAGCAGCCTTCAGTGTCCTATAGCAAATTAAATCTGGAGTAGAAATTTTGGGTGTATAAAGAACCCTCCCCAAATGCAGGACTCTAGTGGATTCTACGCTTCCATCATCTCACTAACCCAAGCTTCACTGTGAAATTCTCATAGGAGGAGAGACTTTCCAGATCTCCAGAGGGAGGAGCTCTGTAACAGGCGGTGTCCCATGCAGACCTTTCCCCACAGTTTTCTTCTGTGATGCCAGAAATAAGGACAAGATCCATCGTCTCACTAGCCCAAGCTTCACTGTGAAATTCTCATAGGAGGAGAGACTTTCCAGAACTCCAGAGGAGGGAGCTCTGTAACAGGTTGTGTCCCATGCAGACCTTCCCCACAGATCTCCAGAGGGAGGAGCTCTGTAACAGGCGGTGTCCCACGCAGACTGTCCCCACAGATCTCCAGAGGGAGGAACTCTGTAACAGGCGGTGTCCCCCGCAGGCCTTTCCCACAGTTTTCTACTGTGATGCCAGAAGTAAAGACAAGATCCATTGTCTCACTAGCCCAAGCTTCACTGTGAAATTCTCATAGGAGGAGAGACTTTCCAGATCTCCTGAGGGAGGAGCTCTGTAACAGGCGGTGTCCCATGCAGACCTTTCCCCACAGTTTTCTTCTGTGATGCCAGAAATAAGGACAAGATCCATCGTCTCACTAGCCCAAGCTTCACTGTGAAATGCTCATAGGAGGAGAGAGATCTCCAGATGGAGGAGCTCTGTAACAGGCGGTGTCCCACGCAGACCTTCCCCACAGATTCCCAGAGGCAGGAGCTCTGTAACAGGTGGTGTCCCACGCATACTTTTCCCCACAGATTTCTTCTGTGATGCCAGAAGTAAGTAAAGACAAGAGGCAAAAGTAAGTTATTTGTCAATAAACTTTATTAGCATAAGCACTGCACTCTTTTAACCACAAGCCATGGACATGACTGTTGGAATCGGAAAGTCAGAATGGCATTGTCACGTTATCGGGTACGGCGTCTCACATCGTAGAGCAATGGGGCTGCAGAATTCTCCCCAAAACCTACTGCATATTTTACACATAAAATAGGCATTCATTGCAGGAGGCACATCAAAGTGATAGATTAGCTCTACTCACATTCGTTTTATGTTGTAAAGGGTTTTAATATGCTAATGGGTGCTTCGCCCACTGTGCATCTGGATTGATCATGTTCACTCCATCGGCCAATCAGAATGCAACATGTCATCAGCATGCTGCAGAACCTGCTTGCTACTGCAAGAGATCTTGCCATGGATGCAATATTCTGCTGATTCTGGCCACACTCCATCTGCACCTCTCCTGAATGCTAGCGGGACTAAAGTCTCATTATTTCTTTTTACTTTACCCGGGTGGGCTTCGACTATAAACTTTGACTACAAAAAATTGTAAAAGCACTACATAAAATAAAACAGGAATGTACTTATTTTAGCAATTAACCAAGTTGTATTTATATCAAGAACCATCTTAGTTGTAAATGTTCTTGGAAAGATACAATATGATTTTCTCCTAGTGGTGCACTTTGATGTTTTGGTAGACGAAAGTGGCTCATTAACGCTTTGCAGACAACTGGAAACAGTGGCAAGTGCATTGGACCTCATTTTAACCTTGCCGGTAGCCTGACGGTAAACACCCCGGTCCGGCGGATTCTGAGTGCCAGAGTGATGGTGTCAATCCCCCGGAATTTGCTGTCATTACTGGCACCGGCAATACCCCTGCCGGTAATGCTGGCTTTTTTGCAGTGGGGGTAACTTTTAGCTGGAAGTAACTCAGGTGCCCCACCGGCAAACCTTTAGTCGGCCGGTCCAGTAAAGTGCCAGTATCCTTGAATACCAGCACTTTTCCCCCCCCGACCGGCCGACTTAGAATGAGGCCCATTGTCTCTATTTTAGTGAGAATGCCTGCATGGATACCACATGATCTCATATACTATGTGGTCCTGCATGACGTTTGGCAGTCGCTGATGCAAGTTTCCTGAAGTCCAATATCTGTTTTAGTTGGGGAGCTTCTGAAATCATACAGCGAGAATTTGTTTTGGGAGTGGCATGGCAGGATAGATGGACATGGTCCTCTGCGAATCATCTTTACTCCCATAGAAAAGAGGGTCGATCAGGGGGTGCCTGATCAACAAAACCCGACTTGGTATAACGCTGTGCACTCCTGAAATCTTGAAAGCAACAGGAAAGGAACACTGACACTTATTGTTGCAGGAAGTAGGAATGGTTTTGATAGCACAGTGGTGCCTCCTGTGTTCCTCCAGAAGTATTCTGGAAATAGGGCAGGCAAATGTCTGTCACCTCCTTTGACAAGGATAATGACTAATGGAGCTTAGTTTTTACAGTTTGCTGTCAGTGTTTTTAGAACCATCAAATCTGGCCTAGTAGCCCACAAGCCAAGGCTGGAAAGCTTACCACAGTTAGTTGAGAAGAGGCTGCAAAGTTTTAAAAGCTGTATCTGGGATCTGAAACAACTCTACTGTCAAGAAACCCACATTTGCATTGTTTTAAATATGGCTGCTGCCTGGGATCTGCTGCAGTATCACAAACTGAACTGCCTGCCGCAGTGCAGAAGCAAGTGCGAATAGCAGTAAAACAAAAGAATAAATTATGAGGATCACTGTCCCCGATAATCGTATGGCCCCATCCTCTGTTAGAGGGGGGGATTATTTCCGATGGCTGGTGACGCAGGGCTTTTGAGAGCGCACTTATCGGAAACTCGTGTGATAAAAGATGCCACGGTGGGACCCAGGTACATGCTAGCCTCATGGTTCGTTAGCTACCACAGTGTTTGTCTCTAATTGCGTACTAAGTGTTGCTCCCAAGACAGACAAAAGATGGTGTTTAGTCTGATCTGTGGTGCTGGGCATGTCAAAAGCAATTCTCACTGAGCAACAAAAGTTCTTGATTTGGGGCTATCGCATCCCAACTCCTAGATCACAAGCCAAAAGATGTTCCGTTCTTTCCAAACCAGCAAAAGGTGGCCTGAACATCCCAGAATTCCCTGGGTGGAGCGGGAGCAGATAACCTGAAACAATAACGTAAAAGACAAGGGGCACCCAGAAAATGAGATCCTTGCCTCCTCGTCTCAAAGGTTTAACCCATTCTCTCACCAAAGGTCCCGCCCATCCGTGACATCACACTGATTTATAGCAGATGCTGCTTTTCGATTTGACGACAGTATAACTGTCATAATTATGGAAGTCACTGCTCCCGATAATTTTCCGTGTTTTTTCTTTAACAATCGAACGTCATTATCACTTGGTAATAAAAAATTACAATTTATAGCGATCACTGTCACTGATAAATTAATCCGAAGATATCCTACTGAGCACCGAACAACAGAAAAGATAACTGAGAGAAGGGGTTGGAAGGAGGACAGGGCAAAGCACATGGCGACTATGGCTGACTTAATGAGCCTGTTTAGGTTGAAGTACAGAAGATGTAACCCTCCTCTGCTCTTGAGTTTTAATAGGAAAGGTCTACTATTTCTGGTATTTGTAGTAACTTTCTAGAGTTAACCTTTCATTTCTAATTACAAAGCATAAATCATTTGCCAAGACGTATATGTAAGAGTATACAGAGGACTGGCATCAAATGTATGGATTGAGATTAAATCTGTGCCCTCTTTCTACAAAGTGTGCAGCTATCCATGGCATCACGTCAGGCAGCAAGAGATTTACACAGTGCAACTCTGAAATAAAAACCAATGCTTCACAAAAGTGAAACAAATTACAAGAACATGTTGTGTAAAAATCTAGCAGTGGGAAAGTAATAACTAACCCACTGAAAGAGCCCTCTCTGAGCTGGAGGTGAGTCTAGATTGGGCTTACCTGGACCCCCTCTTTCACTTCCCATAAACAAACCTTTATTTTACTTTATGATCATCTTCAGGTGCAATGGGAATCAGGGGTTCATGCCCAAACAAACAAAATATTTTGACCCTCCTTCATGGATGCCAATGGGCCTGCAGAAGATGTGGACTCATCTGCCCAACCTCCCGCATCTTACAGCTGAACCGTCGCAGAATCAGGTTTGTCAACTCCAGGCCTCGAGGGATCCATGTCGGATTTTCAGGATATCGCTCATTAATATTCATGAGATACTTTTCCATACAATGAGTCTAAATGTATGCACATTTTCCCTCATGAATATTAATGGAGGATATCCTGAAAACCTGACATGGATCTGGCCCTTGAGGCCTGGAGTTGGACAATCCTGTGCAGAGTCTGTATTTTATTAACCATTTCTAAGATGGAAAAGCAAGATTTCATGAGTTTGCAATCATTTCCTGTTCCGGCAGCAGCAGGGCATGATTTACCTCACGGTGCGTGCATTCTAAATTCACAGTTCAATTCTGGGTCCATATTTTGACATACACATTCCTAGAGGAACATCCTGACAACTGTGGCTTATATGAAACAGCGTTTTCCATCTTTTGATTCTCTGCTTCAGTTTACCTGGATTTCCTTCGGAGAGGTTTAGGTTGGCATTCCCAGCTACCTGAAGATATCTTTTGTCAATTTTTGAGTTTTTGAAAATCTCTTTTGTGGTATTGCCATGAATCCCTGCGAGTTCTGTAGGAAGCCTGAACTGCTTTCCTAAAGATTTTGACACATTTTCTGAAGAATAAATAATGCTTTGTAATGATCTGGTGTGCAAATGTCCACAGATGGACACACACATGCTCTGATCCCTGGGAGGACAATGCAATGGTCCCGAACATTGCCGCAGGCATCAATGCACATTCCACACAAAGGAGAGGATGCGCCAGAATTTAGTCGTAATTCCTCCACCAGAATTCCAATAGGACTTCAAATAGACAGGTCGCAGTGTGATCTAGGTGGATCCCAAGGTCCTGACCCTGTCCCCTGACCCCCAACCCAGTATGCACCCCAGTTTTCTAGAAATTGTTGTCAATGTCCCAGACGTCGCCACTGAGGGCATTGGCTGCCCCCTGCAGGGTCCAGGTCACCAGAGCCAGCTGCCTGCGGAAAAGTACTTCATCAAAATCACTTGGGCGAGACTTCAGCAGGTTCATGTGATCCATGAGTGCGGACAAAGTGTGGTTGCCTTGCCCGTAGATGATGTGGCGGAATGGGCTCTCCATCACAGACACGTACTGGGACAGGAAGTAGAACTCCACCTGAAAGGGAGAAAGTCCACACAGTCGGTGCTCTGGAGAAGGTAGGAAAGCTTAGCCTGCACTGTTGAAGTGAAGACCACAATATGTGCCACCACCGAACTTGTGCAGTGTATATCAACGCACACTTCCTTTGGATTCCTTATCTCCCTCAAACTTACACACTTGGAGTTCCACACTCCCTCATACTCTTGTTCTCACATCTGCATTTTGCCACATCCACACATCCTGCCCTCTCCCAATTCTGGCACTCCATCACACTTTGCACACCACCACTTTTTCTTAGTTTCTTGCGCTGCCTCCCGCACTTTCACACTCCCTCAGTCTAGCACTCCTGCACTCCCTCCTGCTATCACTTAATGCATCCTTCAACTCGTTCACACTCCATCAACCGCCACACTGCAGTAGTCTTGGACACTCAGGATTCCGCACGGGCTATCCATGGTCGCTCACCCTCATGATACGGATGTTGAACATGCGGGTCATTTTATCATCTTTCCCATCGGAACTCAGGATGGCATTTTTGAGTTTTTCTGCTGCTCGTGTATAATCTCCCCGGGCCGTATACATCCACTTCAGCGTCAGGCCACGGTCCTAAAGAGAAAAGGGAGAAGAGGAAGATGGGAGAGGATCAGAGTGGGAGAAACATCAAGAGAGGGTGACTGTGTAAGGTGAAGTGCTACTTGTACAGGAATCCGTCACTACAGTGCTGCCTTTGCATGTGTCTCCCTTATTCCAGTGGCTCCCGCTCCCCACCTCTCCTGAGCTCATTCCCTTAGTCTGCTTAGCGCACTCTACTCATTCCCTTAGTCTGCTTAGCGCACTCTACTGATCTGTGCACTGCTCCTCTAACATGTATTCCAACAAGTGTTGTTTCTGATATTCAATGACAACCCTCGTTGAAAATGCTTGTGTAAGCTCCCTGTGAAGCATCTATGGGTGCTTTGTCAACCACACTCTCTACAGTTATCCTCAAACTAGAACATCCTCCTGTCCATAGGATGTCTACCTGGTGGTTTTTATGTGGGTACTATTGGTTGCCTAGTCATGGGTTTTGTTGGGTGTCTTATTGGATGTCCTATTGGGTTTCTCGCTGCATGTCAAGCTGCCAGTCTAATTGAATGTCTTGTTCAGTGTCCTGCTAAGTGGACTGTTGGAGGTCTTGTTTTGTGTGTTTTTGCATGTCCAGTTGTCTTGTTAGGCATTCTACTTGCTGAATTGTTTGAGGTCTTGTTGGTGTGTTCTGTTGGATGACAGTGTGGATGTCTAGCTGAGGGCTTAGTTGGATGTGTCCAGTTGTAGTTCTTGTTCGGTGTCATGTTGAGTATCTCATTGGGTATATTGTTGAATTTCCAGCTGTGTTTCTAGATGATTGTCTTGTTGGGTCAAATACTAGGTGTCATTTTGGGCGCTGTGCTGGCATTCCTGCTTTACATTGGTTTCCCCCGTTCATCTCACCCCTCTGAGTTCTCACCTTCAACAACTTGGAATACTCATTGAAGCTGGAGATGCGTTGCGCCACCTCATCACTGTAGCAGCTATAATCCAGCCTCAGGAGATGGTCATGGGTGAGCCTCATCACCATATACCCCACTACTTCTGCCATGCTTTTGGCAAAGGCGGGCAGCCTGCCCTGCACTATCAAGTTCAACTTTTCGTAGGTATCCAGCTTCGTGTTCAAGAAGGGGTATACTCGTGACTCCTGCACATAAGGGAACAGATCGGAATATGTTGGGCACAAACTCATCTAATACAGCAATAATATAGTTCAGTACAGTGGCATAACAGTTTCAGGTTATAATGTCCCCATACGTAATGTCCCCATACATAATGTCGCCGGGAAAAGCCATTGGCGACATTATTTACGGCATAACAGCCTGCTGCCAATTCATTAGCAAAGAGGCACCCACATCCTGAATAGCACATGGTTCAAAGGACAGCAATACAATACACTGTCCGAATGTGTGGGCTTCTTTTAGCCATGCAGGAATAAAGTATGGTTACCTCACTTCATCCCACAGTGGTAACTTTCTCTACATGGACAAAATTACGCGCAGCTGGACGAAGACATTACCTTCCCCCTTATATGTACCATGGCATTTTTTATAATGTTGGACATTGTGATGTTACGTCCCCCTGCATTTCTCCCAATATGTGGCATTACCTTCCTCTGACTGTATGATGTTCCTTTTCTCCTATTTGAGATTACCCACTTCTTACAGTGTGACATGACCGCTTTACTAATTTGCAATGTTCCCTCCTCCGGTGTGTCATTAACTTCCTTTTAGGATGTGGCATTTTCTTTCTTTTAATGGGTGGTCTCACCTACATGTTTTGCCTTTCTGCTGATGTGTGATGTTCCCTTTCTGTTGTGTGACATTACCTTCTCCGTATTTTGTGAGGTTTCCTTTCTTCTAATTTGTGATGTTTCTTTTCTTCTGTGCGACATCACCTCTATAATTTGAGATGTTACTTTCTCTTAATATGCGTTGTTAGCTTCACCCTAATAGGTGTCATTGGCTATTGGTAATATGTGTGCCATCACTTGTGAAGCCTTGCCTTCTGGCTGATGTGTGATCATCCCTTTCTAAAAAGTGAGATCTTGCCATCACTATCAATAGGGGTGCTCATGTACTCTTGAGGGAGCACCTTTTCTTTTGATATTAATTCTGATTTAGCAGCAAGTTCCATGTACTATACTTTTATATTCACTTATATTCACTTTCTGGACCAATGGGAACTGAGTTATCATTTTCTTTTGAACACACATGGCAACTAGGTTGTCTCACCTCGGCAAAGGAGAACTCAACGGCTGGCACTCCTCCGAAGGCAGTGAAAGCATAGGCCCCGCTCTCGATGGACAGTGGACTCATTCTGTAGGGTGCAAGGAATACCAATGAGATCCTCAAAAAGGTCACACAAGGTCAGAAGTTATAAGAATGGGGTGCTAGGGATATAAAGTAAGCACTGTGATGTTTAAACAAGGGACGCCAGCAATATGTATATAGCGCATCACATCAGAATAAAGGAGACGTGATATCACACACTAATAATACAGAATATAGGACCCCAATTACATCAACAGAGTACTATCAATGTAGATTAAAGGACACGCTGCACCACATGAGATATGGATTAACCACCATGATATAGAATAAAGATTCTCCGACATCCTACTTTCCCTCATTCTCAACTGGTTGGTATAGCCTGCTTCCGTAGTCAAGTCAGGGAACAGCTGTCTAAAATACACTGTCACTTTCAGAAGAACAGATTACTTACCCCTGGTCATGTTCCTTCTACTGGATGTTCCTCCCACCGATTCCTCATCTTTGATATACTCCGATATCCTGCTTGCAGTCTCAGAAAGCCTTTGGGTTCTGTGCGGCATCGAGTCGATGTCCCTCGAGAGTTTCCATTCCTTGTGCTTGGATCTGACATTGATGATAGTATAAATAGCACGCACTGCGCCCGTTGCCTCAGTTCTAGTTTTTTACCTATCTCTGTGTAGCCGACTTGGGGATTATAAACCCCCTCATGGGTGTTGAAAAAGAGAAGTATATTAAAAAATTCTCCCACAGTCGGGGTAGGTTGGGAGGGCGATGAGGAATCCGTGGGAGGAATATCCAGTAGAAAGAATATTACCAGGGGTAAGTAATTTGATCTTCCAATGGATTGTGTTCTCCCACAGATTCCTCACCTTTGATAAACTCCCATAGCAGTTTTGAAGACGGCAGTGGGAGAAGTGGCATTTTTGTATAATGTTCTCTCAATAGTTTATATTGTGGAGAACCTCCCTTCCAAACCGAGCATCCTGACCAGACAGTGTCCAAACAGAAATGTAGTGAGGACCAAGTTGCAGCATTTCAAATGTCCTGCACTGGTACACCCCTTTGGGGAGCCAATGTAGTTGCCACTCCTGGTGGAGTGAGCTCTTAGATTTTCTGGGACATCCTTTCCAGCCATAGAATAGCATTCTGAAATACAAAGAATGATCCAACGTGAAAACATTTGCTTAGTCACAGCCTGGCCTAGCTTGTGGCCAGTGTAACCATCTTGGGCAAGTTGATCATCTTGCCTTACATATGCCATCCTAGAAATATATAGAAGCTACAAGCCCTTTTGGGGTCTAGCCTGTGTAACCCTTCTTCCTTCTTCTGAGGAGTTGGATAAAATGCTGGCAAGGAAATCCTTTCAGTCGGATGGAATTTGGACACCACTTTGGGAAGGAAGGAGGAGCAAACTCTCAAGACTACCTTCTCCTTGGAACATATAGTAGAAGGATATTTACATGACAAAGCCTGCAGTTCACTCACTCTGCAAGCAGAAGTGATGGCTACTGGAAAGACTGTCTTCCCTCTTGTGAGAGTAGGTCTATACTCTGGGGGAAACTGAATAATGCGCAGCTGGACCTGTCTAGAAGATACCACATCCTCCTGGCCCAATCAGGAGGAATCGGGATCATGGACTTCATGAACTTCCTCAACCCCCTGATGACATGAGGAATGACCGGGATTGGTGGAAACGCATAGAGGAGTGGACATTCCCAGTACACAATTAATTAATTTTGTTTTGAAGAGGGTGTAACTTGGGCTGTTACTTGCTGGCTTTGCCCCCTGCCTTGTGGCCCTCGGTCTTCTTGGCAAGCAGCATGGCCTGGATGTTGGGCAGGACACCGCCCTGGGCAATGGTGACTTTGCCCAGCAGCTTGTTGAGCTCCTCGTTGTTGCGGATGCGGATTAACACGTCCGCCAGACCACCTCTGTCAGGAAATTCCCTGGAGAAGAACAGGTCGCATTCCGTGTTGACAATATATAATGGTTGTGTTGAGCTATCCCTTGATAGTGCGCCGAAAAATAATGGAATGGCAAGTAGTGATGATTAATAAATTCCTTTTATTTTTGTGATGTTAGAGCCTTTGTTTGACCCGTGTTTCGGCAGAGCTGCCTTTATCGAATCCAGGCTATATAGATAGCTCATAAGTCACTGCATAATGCATAAAGGTGCTGAAGTTCAGAAGGATGTGGGACACTCGTACATACGGAGGACTTCTCTGTACTTCTCTGTACCAAGAGGGATTCATCCCTGTGAACTTCAGCACCTTTATGCATTATACTATAATGTATTACATAAACAAGCAGGAAAGGGGTTGCCCCCTACTGCTCTGTCTCCTTGCAGAAGAGATATGACAGTAGAAACTCCAGCACTGTCACTTCCTGGTCACATCCCACCTGGAAGAAAAGAAACACATCACAGAGGGCTCTCGGACCAGACTGTTTAATGCACCTCATTATTCTACAGCAAAGGCGATCTTCCTCAGATGGGGTCGTCCACTAGTGGACCCAGAAAATGCCCGGCACCAGCAATATGCATCCCAGATTGGACTTGGGAGAATTGTATAGGAGATACTCTTCTCCATGATTGGTCCGGCAAGACACTTTAACCGCTACTGCTCTGTTCAGGAACTTTATCCACTCAACAGTGATCCTGATTGCTGATTATTCACACCTCCCCTCCATTGCTGAATTTGCTGAATTTGAAACCTTGGTCCGGGACTTTGGCATGTAAAAATTCGGCCGAGACGTGGCAACTTTTGAAAAATTATTCTAATAATATGCAAATAGAAGCCCAGATTAATGGTGTACAAGAATCAGAGTGGGTTAGATTTTACACCGAGCTATATTCTGATGATGATTATGCTAAATCACAATATGTGCACCAATCTGGAAGCAGGTGGTCCCTAGGTTTCTCGGTGGACTTACTGCAAAAGTTGATTATGAATGCTAGCTCCTCTAGAGCAGCGGGTCCAGATGGTCTGCATAATGTGATGTTTAAAACTCACTCATATGAATGGGCACATATTCTATTCAAGATTTTTCAACATGTATTAGTTACTCGTACAATTCCCGTATCTTGGAAAACATCTATTATTATCCCTATATTTAAGAAAGGAGATCGAACCCTTGCACTAAATTATCGTCCGATTGCATTGTTAGATGCCCCAGGCAAGATTTTTTCAAAATTTATCCTGAGAGACTTTAATGCATGGACAGTGGCAAATAATTTGCGTGACCCACATCAGACAGGTTTTGTACCTGGTCTTGGTACAAATATTAACTTATTAAGTCTTAATGCAATTAAAGCACAATGCCAGGGCACAGAGCAAACTGTTTTTTTTGCATTTGTGGATCTCCACTCAGCCTTTGGCTCAATTTCCTGTGGTCTCCTTTTAGAGAAATTGAGACTCGATCATTGCCCCTCGACATTGAGTGATGTTATACAAGCTCTCCACTCAGACACTTTGGTGTGCATTAGGCTTTCTTTGGATGGCTTTGTCGGATTCCATTCCTACTGCACGAGGCCTTAAACAAGGCTGTCTCGAGGCATCAGCTGTGTTTAATTATTTTATCCATGATGTCAGGGACACTTTTGATAAAGTCAGCTCAGATTCACCTAAGTTTAATACACATCAGATAAAATCTCTGATGTATGCTGATGATTTAGTGTTGATCTCTAAGACTCAACTGGGGTTACAAAATTTAATTTCAGCTTTCAATACATACATTCAAAAAAATGAGCTTAGAGTGAATACTATGAAAACGCAGATAGTAGCCTTTTCTACAAGAAGGATAGGCTATACATCATTTACCTGGACAATCAATTGTATCCCCCTTCAAGTTGTGTCAGAGTACTATTTGGGGATATCTTTTGAGGGGCAAATGTCCACTACCACTCATTTGGAGCGGGTGGGGGGGGGCAAACTAACGACAGCCATATCTCAGGCAAAAATTCTGCTCCATAAATTTGGGAAATTCTCCATCACACCAGTTTGGTACTTTTGGACCATGAAGATAGTCCCGACTTTGTTATATGGGTTAGAAACTTTTCCAATTAAATCTGGTTTTCAATTTGACAGCTGGGAATCGAAATTTTGGAAAGAAATATTAAATTTACCAACATGCATACCTATTGTCTGGATCAGATATGATCTGGGGTTGGTTTCTCTTCAGGCGCTCTACCAATGGCACTTATGTGCCCAGTTTAGAAAAAGCCTACTGGCAATGGACCATCCGGTTATTGTACCCCATTGGGGAATAGACCAAGTTGCAATCTTAAAGAAAGTTGCGACTTATATTTTTTCTGTACAACAGTCTATCAGGATTTAGTTAATGCCGATGTGTGGATTGATTTACTTCTAACTAATCCGGACAAGGCTAAGGCAAAGATTTATGAAAAAGATTGGATCAGCACGCAAGAACAATGCCTCCAGTACAAGGATGCAAATTGCTACAAGTTTCCTCCAAAAAAAGTGCAGACATGTATTTCGACAAAGCTCCAAGCCCTAGAATTAGAGCAGGCATTCTGAGGCTACGTTTCAATCTTTGGATTACTAAGGATATCCAGGTGAAACATAAATTGTTACCAGAGTCATTAGGTGGAGTACTTGGGTGGATTGGAATCTTTGCAATGTTGGGCGGTGATACTAAGTTCTATGTATATGCCATTCAGATTGCCACGATTAATTTTTTGGATTGCCTAAATTTAGAAAAGAACGCTGATTTTTAAAGTATCGTACAGTGTTGTTGGCTACAAGCTGGGCATATCCAGCAAAATGTTTGATACATTTGGTGGACTAAGTCTATTTATTTTTTCTGTGTGTGTTGGTTTTATAGATTGGTGTTGGTGTTGTTTTAAAATTGATGGGTTGAGATGATATATTCTCATGTTTTATCAAAGTTCAAGCTGACCTTTGAAATGCTAATGTTTTCAACTAAGTGGAAAATGATTGGGGATGGACTTATTCTTCTGTTTATTTTTGTTTCTGGTTTATTTAGTTTTTGTTTTAATAATTAGCTAGGAGTTAGATCATATTAGTTATTGTTATGTATGTAAAAGATATTTATTAATTGTAATATGTGTTATATTAATATGTAATTATAAAATTGGAAATGGCAAATTACAAATTGCAATATTGGAAATTTTTATTTTGAAAGGTTGATTAAATTCAGCCAAATTAAAAAAGAAAAAAAGAAAAACCTTGGTCCCTGAAAAGCTAGCTTTCTGTTACACTGCACATTTTAGGAGAACATATCTAGATAATGATGGAACTTACAAAGATTCCTCAAAGACACAATACAGAACCAAATGGTTTGCTCCAGATAGCGGGTGGTTAGTTGGAATGATTCCCAATTGGCCAACCAGACTTGGATAAGGGTGCGGGCCAACTGAGATCCCAGACTTATACATCCAGCCAACCCACCCGTGGCCTCCCAAAACTCTCATGTCCATTCTATGATCCCAGAATTCCAGTTTTACAGTGTCATATGGGGTGTCGCCCTCATTGAACATTCTATAACAACCCACCATAGCTTCCGTAGTCACGAAAACCGAGCCGCTAACAGTACAAAGCCAATGTAGGCATTTATTTAAGAGGGAATCCCTTGGTGCTTTAGTGTTCGCTGCCAGTTTAGGTACCCCATGGAGAAATATTATGGCATTATTTGACCCCCCCTTGATCATAGCTTTAGGTCATGCTCCCTTTAAAGTGGGTTCTACATGATCCAGCTCCCTTTTCCTTCAAGCAATGAATTCCCATTGAGCTTGAATCTCGATCTTACAGTTTCTAAGGCTTTACAGTGGCGTTGGAAATCTCGTTATTGCAGAACTTGTTCTTGTGCATGACATAACCTGGCAAAGTGATCCCTTTGTCCGCATCAGCCACATGTGTCCCTTTGCTGGGCATTGTCCAGTGTGAGGGAGGTTATAACCACAGCTCAGACATATGAATGTTATAATATTTGTATCTAACTGAATGGCCACCAAACAACACCAGAAAAATTTCTACTACATAATGATCTATTCATGCCACAGGGTGGATTACTACTCAGTGGATGCACTGCACGGGCCACTTACACTAGGCTCTCCCAGTCCCCGCCCTGGGACATCACAAGGTCGTAGATGCTCTGGCCAGCACTTTTCGGACTGTCCACCTGCGGGTAAAGAAAAAGAAGTAGTACATCGATTGGTCACCTTGCTGGTCCCACACCTCTTAAACACCCATTTCCAAGTGCAGCTGATATACTCAAGACAACATGAAGTGGGCAAAGTGTCCTTCAAAATTCAGTTAATCAAATCAATTCTTAAAGGCACATCAATACAAAAGATAACACGAATGATCACATCTGAATGTACCATTTTAGGATTAGAATATTACTACGCACACTGCTTAAATTATTTAAAAATGCATTGTAAGTTGTTTGCTACTCAATCAGATCTTGTTAAAGTGAATGGATTCAAATTCTCACTCCTGACTCATAGTGGCGGGTCATTACTGGTGCGTCTATGTCCGCGGAATTGTCCGCCGCCTTTCGGAATACAGACGAGCAGTCGAAGCTCCCCCGGCACCTCTGAATTTAAGATTGAGGATCGCTGATTGTCAGAACGCTTTGACCATACGTCTGACACCTTCCTGTTGCAGAAGGCCCCAAACCCAGCGTACAATAACGTTGTACTGGCTCTGGTACGATAATGTTACAGGTATAGAGAATTTTTGAAACACACGAATAGTCAGGTGTGAAAAACAAGTGGCCCGACACATCCAAAAAAGAAATTAAAGTGATTTTCAAAATCGGCACTTGCCCCCCACCCCACCCGATAGGGGTACCTGACTGTTACGCACTGAGGCCCTTATTCACAGAATGCGGTTTTGCCATTATAAAAGGCTTCCATGAATTAGGCCCTGCGTTGTGCCGATGGTCCTGAGGAAAGCTCAGGAGGGTAACTTTAAGTGCGTACCGATACACGATACAGCTCACCTTTTGAGCCGGAAACACCATTGTGTTGACCTGTTTAGAGAAATTATTTGACATTTACAAGTATCGAAATTTTTGAGGGAAATGTTTTGACATCCATCTGGATTGAGTATGATTGTGTTGACACTGATACTAACTCCACAGTCACGTTAGGAATCCGCACTCCTACTGGACTATTTTATTTTTTATTTATATTTATTACATTTGTTACATGCTCAGATCCTCGGCTATCACGGCGAGGTTACAGACAGTTTGGTAATAATTGGTCATGTGAGGTAAATTTCAATATGAAATATATATGAAATATATGAAAACGTACAAATATTACAAATATATACATAATGTGAGCATTCAGACAGGAGGATAACAATGATCCATTATACAAGTATGCAGCAATATTTACAATCTCTGGGAGGGCGACTTTATTGGTCTTGATTGAATAACCAAGTTTTTAGCAATTTTTTGTAGTCCAAGAAGGTTTCCTCTTTTTATATTCCCATATTGGCTACTGGGATACCATGTCCGTCACAATATAATTGTGTGTTGCTCCGCACATTACTTTCACATGTGTATGAATTTTTAAATGTGTTTTGTAATTTGAATAAATGCTATGTTATTACCATATACAGTGTTTGACCATATGCTGTGTTTGAATTACACAACTGTACTGCAGTTTTCACCTGCCCTGGTGTAGTGTGGATGGCCGGGGAAGCCTGGGCTCAATCTCTTTTCTTTGATTAGCCGTAGGCAACCTCCAGCTCTCCAAATGTTTTGGCCAAAATCTCCCTCTAGCCCTAGCCAAATGGCACCCCAAACTTTAAAGTGCTGCTGGCTGCTGTATGTGTGGTTTCTGAGACATAGATCCACGTTTTCATGCTCTCTTCAATGTTGCTAATATTTGTCTTGTTTTTTTTAACATGCTAAACCATGTTTACCAATAGCCAAGTGAGACGTGTCATAGGCCTATGTCGTTTTTTTGGCCACTCTTACCTTTGTTATAATGTCTTTTATGAGGTTCTTGAATAGCGGGCTTGACTTCGCCAGGAACTTCTTATCACCTGAAACAGAAGAGGAAGTGACATCACTTTTGCAGACCCCTACAGGAGGACGCGCCCGCGTCTGACCGGTCCGGGCTCGGAGTTTACTACAGTCTTGTTTGGCTCTACGTCTGAGCCTAACGTGCAAAAGAAAATATGGACTACTTTAAAAACATGTACAAAGATGTCTGCTTGTGTTGGAACCAAACAGAATATGAATTGTGTTGGAATGCCGCACATTTTATTCATAACATGCTTGTGTGCCTGTTTAAAAGTATGAAAAATGAAGCTGGCCTTTCTTGATAAAACTCCCAAGTCACAGCAGGTTCTTGGTCCCTTTCAGCATGTCCCACTGTCCCCTGTCAGGAGGGCATCCCGGCATGCCTCATTTACCTGCATTCTGGCAATGTCTGCATTTATAACTGAAGAGCAAGCAAAGCTATGTGTACCACAATGCAGAGAAACACACAGCAGAGGAGGCTCCACTCACCCTGCATATTATATGTAGTAAAAAGCGACGCAAAAAGGAAATTCGGTATTTTGGGATTCGACGTTATTTTTTCTCAGTATTCACATGGATCTGAAAAACTATACAGTACGGTTACAAGAATACTAAGAAAGAAACACGCCGGCGACATGGAGCGGGGAAATATATGTTCCCACTCCACAACCTCCATATAGTAGGTAAAGGAAGTGCGAGTCTGAGAACGCAAACTGATGTTCACTTACCAGCCAGGGCTGGCTGCAGGCGCGGGGCACGCCAGGGCGCCACTGAGCAATGCTGAAATAAAGTGCCCTCTCTGTGGAACTAGTAGTCTGCCCAATGTCAAATGTTCGACACTTCGCCACCCCACGCACATCTGCGCTTAAAGGTCAGGAAACGTAACGTCGCTATTGCGTAAGCGAGCGAAATCGCATGAGCCAATCAAAACGAAGCAGCAGAACATCGCCGACAATACATTGGTTCAGGTTCAGCGTGTTTTCCAGAAATCCTTGCGAGCAAGTATAGGAGGGATGTTAGATGAGGAGCGGCCATGAGTTTACCAACAATGTTAGGCCACAAATAGTCGCCACAGGGATAGCGGGGAGTCGGCGGCACACACAGAAGAAATTCCATGGAGCGTGAACACGCGACCTGCCATTGCTTTATGTCATGACAACATTATTGGTTTTCAACTCTCAGCGAGCCCTTATTTTCAGAGATTACGATCTTCATCTGACACGTCAGACTTTAACAGCGATGGAGAGAGTTCCTTGTTGTCGGCTGCAATTACTCATGCGGAAGCGACAGAAGTCTCGACTTCCTCATTGTCTGCGAATGGGATGTTGGCAAAAATTGACTCTCTTATGTCACTTTGCTCCACCATGACAACTTGGCTAAAACAGTGGATGTCACCCTTGACTGTAATGTCGGACAGTATCAAGAGTGGCTTATATCTACAGCCAAAGGGATAAGTACTGAGGTTCATGGGACCCATTCCATACAGGGACATATGGGTAACCCTCCCGACGGTACTACCCATCATTTGCAGGAAGTAGATTTAATTTCTACCGGGGATCATTCTATGACAAGCATCGACACCGCCCCAGTGGTGTTGGAGGGTGAAAACCTTTGTGTAGCAGTAACACTCCCTGATGGAAGTGATAGCCAAAAGCGCCTGGGGCGAAAGTTACCCAAAACCGACATGCGTAGAAATGGTAATCAAAAGTCCAACTCTGACTCTTGTGAAGTCATGCCTACATGTGCTGTATCGTCCCCTTTAACTAGTGCTGTGCTGGTCCCTGTTGGCCTAGCTGACAAGGGATTAAATGTCAACAGGGATCAGGGCGATGGCACCACTAGGCAGGTATATTTACAGGGACTTATGGATAAATGGGTGCACCCGGGTATAGTTTTAAATAGGTAGTCACAAGCATTGTCTTTTTCTGGGCAAACCTCTTCTCCATCTATTTATTTATTTTATTTGTTTATTTATAACACACTGTGAACAAGGCCCATAGGCATAGCAGCGCAAACAGGACATACAACGAAAAACATAAAAAGTCAGGACCTCTCGATCAAAATATCAGATACCAGGCACCAGTATCGAATTATTCGAACACAAGAGTTTTTAGACGATGCTTGAAAGGCCCCAGGGAGGTACAAAACCTCAGCTCCAGAGGCATGGAATTGCATAGTTTGGGAGCAATGTGAGGAACGCAGCATTAGCCCTGGGAACAGACAACACACTGGAGTTATCAGAGACCTCAAAGTTCGAGTTGTCGGTAACCAATTTACTGCTTGGGAGAGGTAGCTTGCACTCATACCGAATAAACAAGCATGAGTTATGCACAACGTTCGAAACAGAATTAGCCCCCAGTCTATTTTGGGGTATAACAGTTGTAAATGGAATTTTGCTAACACGCTGGCTCCTAATATGTGCCCCCTTCCCCTTCAGGGTGGTAATAGGTATCCTAAAGTAAATGAACCCGTGTTTGTGTCTACAACATACCAATTTCCTGCCACTATTAACTCAGTGCCTTTGTTTTCAAGCCAAACTGCGGATCATGAACTCAGTAACAATCCTAGTGACTATATTAGGCCCATGGGCATGCGCCGCGTTCTAAAAATTAGAATAAATAAATAAATAAATAAAAATGTAATGTACAAATGTATCCCTGGCCAACAACAGAGAGTTAATACTTTGGGTTTAGTGAATCCTTTATCCCTACCCTCATTGCCCCAAAACCTGCCCATGTATCGCAACACTCTATTACGTGGGTTAGCAAATGGCCTGTATCAACAAGACCGAGGTGGTGCGTTGCCCTTTGGGAAATAGGTTAAATTAGAAGAGCTTAATCCTAGAACTGAAAGCCCTTTTCTTAATCGATCTTTTCTTCTTGATCTATGGCATCACATTCCTTGCCTTAGTGGTGTCACATATTACATATGCCAAGGCGGGCAGCCCACCCAACTGGGCCATTATAGAATGTATCACCCCAGTGATTGTTGCTCTTTTGAGTACTTGCATCACTGATTTAAATATTTTTATATTGCAAGAAACCTGGCTCACCAAAGAATCCAATATAGATGGATACCAAGTTCTTTGCTCACACGCTGCTAGTAAACCACGAGGTCGACCAATGGGAGGGCTGGCCATGGTGTTCCAGTACAATATAATATAAAACAATGTGTATCCGGTCCCCAGATCCCCCTATGTTGTAGCTGCTGTCATTAGTGACCCCAAATGTCTCAGAGCACAAATACTGATGGTTAATATATATGAGCCCTCCACAGAGATAGGGTATAATGGAATCTCAGGTATTGTGGATGAGGTATTTGCATCTTGGCTGGATCAGTGTCCGAGTGGGATGATGATTTTAGTAAGGCACCTTAATACACCCACCTTATATACCCATCCGGCTCTTGCTGGAGAATTTGAGGCTGGGTGGCTGTTATGACAGCATGGGTGGAAAGCCGATGCTAAAATGTGCCACATGGGGAAAGTTCATTGGTTCTTACGACCTGTTTTGCTTAAATTGGGCAGTCTCGGGAGGATAGCTCAGCTGCAACATGCTCGCCTTGGAAGCAAAACGACACGAAGCCACACAGGTTTGATTCCTGGATCCGCACTTAGAAACCTCTGGGTATTAAGCACGTGATAAATGACCCATTATATCATATCATAAATAACAAGGGTCATCTGACTAAGGTACCTCATACTACTGGGACCAATGGGTGGGCCTCATCATGTTTAGACTATGTTTTTGCAGATAATGAAACCTGTGCGAGATGTAGCAAGCTGACGCTACTGCATACTACGCTCAGTGATCATGCTATTGAAAGATGGTCTCTGGCCTCAAATTGTTCTAGCTACTTGAATTATATTGATCCAAAGGTATCGGTTAACTCTCAAGGCAATCGCATAATCTGGTCGGAGCAGAATGTAAAGAGATTATTTAAATGTATTGCTGACATGGAATTCATTTTGCTGGTATGGTTAGAACTGCATAGTCGGAATTATGGGAGATTAATGGAGCAATAGGGCAGACAGCTTTGTCTTAACCATGTTGTAAGTACAAGAAAAGGTGCTCATGAAGGCCCATTTGATGTCCTTATCCAAAATAGAAAACGGGAGTGCCGTTGGGCCAGAACATTAATTAAGAGGGACAGGACCTCTGAGTAGCGGAAAGGGGGAGACAGTTGGCGAATGTTACATCCTGCTATAAGGACTGGCTCAAGGCACATACATTTTCGTAATTAATAGTAACTGGATATTGCTTTTTAAGCTTCCACGAGGTAATGATAACAACACATTTTGGTCAATGATTAGTCGCCACACGGCAGCTCACTCCTCTCAGGAAGATAATTCTATCTCTGAGGTGGAGTGGACAGTAGCAAATAATGTCTTATATTTATTTATTTATTTATTTTAAATGTTTTTTTATTTTGTATATTATCATGTCTGTGAATCGTCTGTTGCTATTGAGGTATGGCCAAATATGTCTGTAGAAGAGATTGATTTTGATATTGATTGTGATATTTTAATTATTATCAGCGGCCTTAAGAACTCCAGGTCCCCTTGTCCCGATAGAGTAGCTAACATAGTGATAAAGACCAATCCGCAAATTTGGGCTAGTACTTTGGAGCAGTTCTATCGAAATATTATGATTATGGGCCAGATCCCTAGCAGTTGGCGGATGCCTATACTAATCCCTGTTTTTAAGAAGGGGAACAGGAGTAACACTGACAATTATAGGCTTCTGGCTATGATGGATGGCAGTCTTAAGATTTTTGCCAAGATACTGTTGAAGAAGTTAAACAAATTGGTTGAGGAAAAAGGGCTTTTTAACGAGTTACAAACAAGTTTTTAGAAAGAAACATGCTACTAAACTAAATATTTGTATCTTACATAGCCTTATGTCAGAAGCAGTGCGTCGGAAAGCAAAACAATTGTATTTTTGTTTTGTTGATTTTAGCAAGGCATTCGATTCAGTTCCCTGCAATAGGCTTTGGGGAAACTGAATACTTGGGGAATTAATGCCAGATTGTTGAATCTCATTAAAGATTATACACGTATACCTCAATCCTGGTGCGCCTGAGCCGGGATGGCCAAGTAACATCCCATTTCGACTAATGTTGGATTAAAACAGGTGTGCTCGTTCTCGCTCCTTTATAACATGTATACATCTGATCTGGCAGTTGCGATTGAAGCTGTGAGAAATGTCCCACCTAATTTTGGTGGTGATCCAGTAGCATGACTTGGTTATGCTGATGACACTGTGCTGCTGGATCATACCCCAATTGGTCTCCAACGCTCCATCGATGCTCTATCCCTGTATGCCAAAGATAATAATCTAAAAATCAATATTAACAAAACTAAGATTTTAATAATTGGCCTTAGTTCTAGAAAAAAAGCCCCTAACATTGGAAATTAGATTGTGTTACACTTGAGGTAGTAGAGAGTTGCCTCTATCTCGGGGTCCCTATTAAGTCTTGTCCAAGGCAATCGTTTTATGGTGATTGTATTATTCCCACGGTTTTAAGGAAATATCTGGTTTTAAAAAAGTTTATGTTAAGGGTGGTTTTAATATAGAGGGTTTCATCTCTATGTATGACTAGTATTGTCCCAGGTATACTTTATGGCATTACTACTCTGCCTGAGTCAAGAATGAAATGGATCGAAATTCTGGAGGGAAAAATGTTACACTCAATTAAATGTGTTCCTTCTTCTGTACCTGTTGAGGCATTAAGGCTTGAACTTGGTATTCCATCTATCAGATCGAGCTGGTTACTCCAGAGAGCAAAATTTGTGTTCTCTTCAATATCCGTATTTACATGCCAGTCACTTGCTGGGGCTTATTGCGAAACCATATCAGCAACCTCATAACAGCTTTCTCCTGGTAGAACTGTGGGAGATTGCCACAAAGCATTTGTATAATATTGGCACTTCTCACACGAGAGAATCAACGGAACACTGTGAAGCTCCCGAGTCCTGGAAGCCTCTGTACCTGTGCCTGTGCCTGGAGTAAGCGCTGGGAGTTTCCTTTACTCGCGCGAACACCCGCAGGCAGTTGCAGGCAACCACTTAGCTTCCTGGAGGAGGCGGAGCTTTTTGACTCACGTGACCGCTCACGTGACATCCTCTGCCACAAAAGCAGAGACAGCGCACCCTCGCGGCGTTGAGCCCGATAGGAGTAGAGGGCGTCGGCTGTTGTGCGGCTGTTAGGCGCTGGTGGCGCACGACTAAGCCAGGAAGTCCGTGATCCCTGACAAAGACATGTCAGCTAGGGCAGTAAGACCAAATAGAAAAACGGAGACCAGCGTTGCCCTCCCAGAAGAAGAAGAAGGCAGGTGCCTGAGAAGCATGAAATTGACCCAAAAACTACAGGGAAGCACCTCAAGGGGTCATGAGAGAACACCTACACATAGTCCCAAGAGAAACGAAAATGACAGAACTAGTGATTGGGGTCTGCTAGATAAGGGTGGCCAACAGACTTCACATCAGATTTCGGATCTGCATTTAGAACAAAACGTAGAAATACAACAAACAGACCCCTCAAACTCATTACTGACTACAATAGGGGTGATTATGCAAAATGCAACGAAAAAACCACAACTGCAGCTATCGCCACCACCGCAACTACTACCCGAGCCCGACCCGGACCCCGCTGTAGAGCCGCCCTCGATGGACCTGGTTGACCAGTGCGAGGACTCCGCGACGGGGACACCGGGGGCTCTCAGAGTTGGCTCCATAGCTACGAGTGGGGTGGAGAACGGCCAGGAAGACGGGGGAGGAGTAGATGCCGCAGAGACAACAAAACACGCACCATCCGGCGAGTTTAGCCGAGCACCTCTCAGCACGGCCCATCAGGGGGAGGTGACGTTGGGCCAAATCCAAGTGGAGGCGACAATCCACGCAGAGGCAGAAGACAGCATAGACGATAAGAACAATCAAACAGACATGGAAGAAGCTCCCACGGCCAGCGAAGGCAGTAAAACTACTAACAACAAAAAAAGACAAAGGCAAATGGTCAAAATCACCACAAAAAGAAATAAGGGTGGTAAACACCTCAATAAAAATAGGACAACAATAAATGAAAAAAATCCAGTGACAAATTACTTCACGTCTCGATCTAACACAAAAGGGATAAGCAGACATCATATGGAGCTATCAGACATGGAGATACTCGAGGCCATAAACGAATGCTTACCCCCTTTCAAACTACGAAGGTTAGACTGTAAAAAGAGTGGAAAACCAGGAACGAAGAACGTCTTAACAACAGAGGAGAAAGAGGGATCATTGAATCAGTTAAACGAAAGAGAAAGTGAAGACCCAGCGGCACTTAAGACACTTCTCTCCCCAACGGCCTCGCAAGAAATAGAGACACTCAATGGCGATTTGCACTTGCAAATCGACACAAAAACAACAGAAGAAGGGGAGAACCGAGAGAACTTAAGGGCCAGGGAGCAGGAGAAACCAAAACACCAACAGGAAATGGAAAGTCTATTTGAAAAACCAGATACCGGGGAGAAAGAAGAATCCTCGGGCGGTATACAAACAGGGCTGGATAAGACAAACAAAACACTGCGGGAAATAGATACTGCACTAGATTCAAATTTGGACAAAGGAGATACGTCTGAATCAGACAACATAACAGCCACAAATCCACTCCTGGAGTCCGACCCGATAGTAAATGACGAGACCATACGGGAACGACATCTGAGCAAAATGGAGGAAAACACACACTCAGTTGATCAACCAACCCCGTCCAAGGTGTCAACTCCAGTTCAGGCCCCAATGAAAAAACATGGACAGAACCACCATCAAAATCAGTGGGGCCATGAACCATTTAGTCCTCGAACAGATACGACCCAACATCAAAGTCGTTTACTTGACACTGTTGCTCCATCACAAAATCAGGGGGGAAACAAGACAACAAATATAATTGACGCCCCACTAGGGAGAACTCCAACGCAGCAATACCCTTCGAGCTCAGCGGAACACTCAAACAAAAAGACTGACCTACTCTCCATCATGTCATCTGTAAATATAGCACTTGCCCCATTCATGAAGCTCTACGAAACCATCGCTGACTCATTGAAGGATCACACCAGTATCCAAGCAATGATGTACAGCAAAGTCATCTTTCTAGAAGCATATATCATGGCTTTAGAAGCCAGAAAAAAAAACAACCAAGAAGCGAACCAAGATACATCAGCCACGCCCAACCAAATATGCGGGAAAGATGAGGCGCAGGCAAAGACGACAAAAACTATAGAAACTCAAACAATTATCACGATAGACTTAACTGAGAGCACATCATCCACAGAAAAAGTCACTAAAGTAGTTGAGATGAATACCCGTCTAGGACAACCAGAGTGTGCACTAAACACAAGCAAACCAGAAATTACAATTGAAGTACCTAGTGACCAACTACAGGGAGGAGAAACCGCCCAAAAAAAAAAAGAGGGAACAAAAAAATCGTTACCTAAGCAGCCTAAATCACGCACAGAATCAGCAGAGGCGATTTTTCAAGTCTTTAAGCGGCCAGCAAACCACAAAGATAAAGTACGCATGGAGGAGAGCCTGGATATAAATATAGAACCCATGATCAAGCAGGTAAACTCGGAAACGAATAAAACAATATCACCGAAGATAACTTATGACTTTCTGGAAAACGATGAATTAATGAACCTGAGTCAATATGTGTCAGAAGACGCTACCTTAGACTCAAGCCCAAAGAAAACCTCCAAAAGTCTGTACTCACAAGCGGCCGGTAAAAGCAATAAAGCAGACAACAAAGCAGAGGTAAACCTACAACGGATCGAACAACGCCAAAAACAAAAATTGGTGAAGACCAGCAGCAGAGACAAAAACGAAATTGAGGCCACTGAAACGTTGAGACAAAAAACTATAAAACAAATGATGGAAACAAAAAAGGAGAGAGAAAGGGCGAGATCAAGAACACCAGATCAACGGAGTGGCAGATCTCTAAAGAAGGTAGACCATCATTCCCGCGTAAAACCAGAGGCCCGCGAGGGAGAACGCTCAAATCTAACTCAGCAAGTTAACTTTCAGTATCGCCAAGACGAGCAAGAGAGAAAAAGTAAAAACTTAAGAGGATACACGCCAACGAGCAAGGACATGAAATATAAACATGACAAACGCGGAAGAAATGAAAAGATCATCACAACTTCATCAAGTGCCTACGGAGAACAGAGTCCACAGCATAGAGACAGGTCCAAATGGCCCAATCCAAAGCCTAGGAAATGGGACCAAGCGAAATGGCAGATTAAAATAACGCAAGTAGAAGAAAATGAGGACAAGGTAACACTAAATAGAAATTCGGTATTAAAGTTGTTCAAATACATCCGAAACCTAAAATACATCAAATCAGAAGACTTATTAGTGGTAGAACCAAGTCATAGAAACACCAAGGCCAGAACTTACTTGCATATAGCGTCAACGAAGTTAAAAAACACCCTCCTTGAAAACAAAAGAGAACTAGAAAACATGGGATACGACCTAAGGGTGTACCAAGTGACGCAGACAAAGCAACAACACGACAGCAATGAAAGGAAGAGGAAAGAATCTCCAGATAAAAACTCAAAAAAACACAGTAACTCCAACTTACAAACAAAGAAAAGTCACACAAGTTCTGGAGTTAGGGAAAAGATGGAAGCAACGAAAAAGCGAGAAGGTCAAAAATCATTAAAGCTAAAGGAAAACATCCAGCATGGAAGAAACCAGAAAGAAGACAAGAGGCATAGCTACAGTGACATGGAAACATCCTCGCGGAAACAGGAACGAAAACAAGAAGATCCAAGAAATAGCCACAGAGCCAGTGAAACAGCGACTCGCAGGAAACAAAACCAAGAGCTACAACAAAATAAAATTGAGAGCGAACCTTCACTAAAATGTGCCCCTATGAAAGGAATATGGTCCTGGCTGCCAAAAGCACTAACCGAAAAGAAGCAAAAATAGCAGTTTCCCGGAGTCGAGCACATTCAACAAGGGCAATGCAAGGGAGGAGAACAGAAGCAGTCAATAAAAATGTGCTCGTGGAACACGAGAGGACATCTTCACCTCCTATCGGCCAGCGACATTACGTTAGGAGCATATGATTTAATATGCCTCCAAGAAACCTGGCTGTGTGAACCACCCTCTATGCGAGGATTTGATTTAATCTTGGCACCCGCAAACAAGGGCCGTTTGGGAAGACCATCTTCAGGGCTCTTGATCGCCTGCAAAAACGGAAGTGGGATCACACTAGATAAGACATTGATCAGTAATCTGGAAATACTGATGGTGAAAGCCTCATGGACCCGCAAGACAAACAACAAAGAGGGCTATGGAAAAACACCATTAATAATAGCAAATGTCTACTGGAATCCAGCATCTACAGAAACAACTACCTTCCTAGAGAAAGTGGAAGAAGCACTGGATATCGCCATGGCGGAACACTTAGTAAACCACTTCATGATCTGCGGAGATCTAAACGCAACATGCAATACAGATCCAGAGAAAGGAACCAGTCAAGTAAACAAACAGCGGGGAGAACAGCGCGGAACACTATGGACTTGTCTGATGAAATCAAGAAATCTGCATAATTTGCATGAAGCCTTCCCAGATCCAAAGCATCTGCCAACATGGGAAAGAAATAATTCAAAGGCAACAATAGATTACATGTTCGTCACAGAACCGATCTTGGCTATAACAAAAGATTTTGGAATAATCAGAACAAGGGCCAGTGATCACAATTTGCTCTCAACTTCCTGGGAGGCATCTAGCCCCCCGAATGACTACATGAAAGCCGACATCACAATAAACGGACAAGGCAACCGATTAAAACTATCAAAGGAACACATTGTGGAATTAGAAAATCGATTTAATTCCATGACGGAAATAGTGGAGGAGAACAAAACCAACTACATCCCACTTCTAACAAAGTACAAAAAAACTACATTTGTAAAAAAGTTTGGTGGAAACCCACCAAAACATGTATTCGATAAACCTTTGGTTGAGAAACGCCGCATCCTTCGCAAAATCCAACGAAGAGCAAAAATTAAAGACACACCGGCAGCATACGAAGAAGCAGCGGCGGCAGCAAAGCACTACAAAGCCTGGGTCAGAGAACACAAGTCAAAACTCTACCAACAAGATTCGGAAAATATCTTGAAAATGATTAGTGGGAGAAACACAAGAGAATTTTGGAGCACCTTGAGAGCCACGACGGACGTACAAGAAAAATCATTAATAAGTGAGGTGGGTGAAACAACATGGTTAAAACACTTTGAAACAATGTACTTGGCTCCAACGAAACCCTCTAGTGAACCTGCTGGATATAAGCAAGGCCCATGGCTAAAAGTAGACGACTCCGAGGAGATCCGTCTAAAGATATCAAGTCTAAAGAACTCAAGAGCCCCGGGGCCCGACGGGGTCACAAACGTGGATTTAAAAACAAACCCCGAAGAGTGGGCAAGTCTTCTGAGCAAAATCTTCAGAAAATGTGCGGATTTGAGAACTATACCGTCGTCCTGGAAATCAGCAATAGTGGTACCTATTTTCAAAAAAGGTGACAAAAAAAATCCAACAAACTATAGACCAATTGCGCTTCTCGATGTCATAGGGAAAGTGTTTGGAGCAATGTTACTAGACCACTTCAAGCGATGGGCAGCAAAAGCTCCTTGTGAAGACCCATTTCAAACGGGATTTAAGAAAAACATGGGCACGACGGCCAATATCCTACTCCTTTCTGTCCTGAAAAATAAAGTCCTGGAAGGGGGCCCAAGCATCTTTGTGGCATTCATCGACCTGACCCAGGCCTTTGATCGTATTGACAGGGCTAGGCTCTGGTCTAAATTGGAGGCATGGGACTGTCCTGCAACCTTGCTGAACCCAATTAAGGCACTATACACAGACACCAACATGCGGATTCGTTTGGACCAAAACGGCTTACTATCAAACCAGATACCAACAGCTAGAGGTGTGAAACAGGGGTGCCCATTGGCCCCGTCCTTATTCTTAGCATTTATTGGCGACATAAATAGCTCGGACACAACTATACGATCTTTCCCACCGAAAATTTGCAAAACACCAATAACGAGGCTCTTGTACGCGGACGACCTAGTACTTTTGGACTACACTCCTGTGGGACTACAGCGACAAATGACAAGTCTCCAGAAGTATATGCAAGAAAACCGACTAGAAATCAACATCAAAAAAACCAAATTGCTGAGATTCGGGAAGGCGACTAGAAAAAGCAAAGGACCGAGCTTAAATCTGGAGGGCGAACCGATTGAAACTGTCTTGGTCTTTAAATACCTAGGAGTCATATTAGACAGTACAAAACAAGACAAAGCCATGCAAGCAGCACTAACAACGAAAGTAAACCTAATGGCAGCCCAAGCCAGGGCAATAGATAGAAAGTTTGGCAGATACTCGCTGATACCAGTGCGAGAATTCTATAAGAAAAAAGTTATGCCAACTCTATCATATGGAGGCGATGCCATGATAAACCTGCCTTTAGACATCTGGACAAAAATGGAGTCAAAGTTTTGGAGAAAAGTCCTCATGCTGCCCAACTCAACATCAGGTGCCTCGATTCGTAAAGAGCTCAGCTTGCCGTCCCTCAAAAGCTCTGTTGAACAGGCAAAATTGATGCTCTATAGGAAATGCCGGATGGCGGAGCCTCCATCAATTTACAATTTAATAAACCAGGAACTTGAACGAACCACGACTGGAAGTCTAACGAAATGGAAAAACGATAACATCCAAGTGTTGGAACAAATTCAGGAGAACGAAGAAACATTAACCACTAACCCGAAACTTGTCCTCAAAAAACTAAGAGAATACGATTGGATACGAACTCTGGAAACTGCAGAAAAAAACAAGTTAACTGCACATCTGCCACCAAACGTAAAAAGACTGAATGAACTACAAGAATTCATTAAAAAATTCCCTTGTAGGAAGGGGAGAGACATGTTACTACGTGCTCGCCTCAATCTATTGCCAACAAACGAGATCTTGGCGATAAGAGGCAAAACTGAATCCAACTTCTGTCGTTTTTGCAACATACAAGAAATAGAGTCAATACGCCATCTACTGCTAAAATGTGCTGCTAACCAACAAGTAAGAAGCCGTTACCTGAGACATATCTTTTCGGACTTTACTATAGCTGACGAAGACACTTGTTGGGCTCGCTTAATGGGAGGAGACAAGACAAAATGGCAGATAGCCACGTACAAAATTCTAGAATCACTAAACCTGCCACGGGCATAGTCCGCGAGGGCGGCACTTTTTAAGCAACATTTCAAGCAACATTTTAAGCAACATTTTAGCGACAGCACCAGCTTTATGCGAATTCTACCTTTTTGTAAAAATCTGTTGATTAAACACAAAAAAAAAAAAAAAAAAAAAAAAAATATTGGACTTACCTTGGAGGAATTGAGGGACTACCCCAATGTATTTAAGAAATTGATTTCTGAAATTGAAAAATAAGACCAATGTATGGGATATTAATGCTACATAGTTTAATCACCTGCTTACTTACCTAGTTAAGTCTTGTCCTATGCAGTTAAAACGATTTATTATTTATCTAAGATTTAACATCCTACCTACCAGGGAATATATTGGGTGTTGAATAGGGACTGCTTTTGAGGAAAGATTGTGTCCACTGAGTAATCATTCCATTGAATCAGATCGGCACATTCTTACTTGTTGTCCCAAATTGCTCAATGTATATATGAAAGGATACGCTACCCAGGTTTCTAGAATGGAATTTATTGAATCTGATCTATTTTGAAATTCCATATATTGCGCTGAATCATTTGTAATAACAGCCTCTGCATTTTATATTTGGAAAGAGGCTTTACGAATATTGAAACAGATTTTGAACCCTGCATTTTACTGAGAGACTATCTCTATTTGAGTGGGTTTTATTGGATCCAAAACACTTGCTGCTATTTGAATTTTAAAGATTAGTGTTTTTTTTAATCATTATCTATTGTACTGTGTATTTCCAATATGAAATTTAGTAGTAGGGTTTTTCCTATATGTTTTTTATCTGCATATGTAGTGTATTGTAATTCTATTTATATATTCACTTTTTTTGTGCTTAAGGTTTTTATTAATTAACCAATGCACAAAATAAAAAGAATTTAAAAAAAGATTGTAGCTCTATGCATAATAAGACATATTTCAAGGTAATCAACACACTTAATGCCATTGGTCAGTTAGAGGTAGATTGAGAGAATACCGGGGTGCTCTGGAATTTTGTGCTTTCAGATGGATTTTGTATAATGATGCCTAACAATCTCTGTTTAGCAAATGGTGTTCCATGAAAGTTTGCGGCAAAGAGGTTGCTAACAGTCTTTGGGTTTTCAGTGCCGCACTTCTTTCTGGGCATCATGGAGTACCATCTTGGTTGTGCTGGTCTTACCAGAGTGTTGATCCTGCTCACCCTGTCATTTGCAATAACTACCACTGCCACTCCATGTGCCTTGGGTTATCTTAAAGGGGGTCGGCCTCAGTTTCAGCTTCTGTTTGGCCCTTGGAGCAGACTTCTCTGCCCCCTATAGGAGGTATGGATCTGGGTCAGCTGGTTTCTTGTTCAGGCTTTTAACTGCCACCAAAACGTTCACCAGCAATGGATGATGGGCTTATGCATGCTTAAGACTCTGGAGGGAGCCCATTTTTTGCCTCTACTTTTCTCTTTATTTGCTATCTCAGTCTCTCCTGCCACCATCCTTTTCCCTCCTCTTTCTCATCTGCCTTTGCTGGCTTCCTCGTGGCTCATTTTGTTGCCTCTCCTTCCTTTCTTTCACCTCCAACCCGACCTTAAAATTGTTCTCCTTTGCCCGCTCAACATATTCACTTGCCATCTTCCTCTACCTCCACTGGATCTTCCTCCACTCTCTTCCATTTTCTCACCACTTCTGCTTACCTTTTTCCCAACTATGTTCCTCTTTTAGTCTCCTCTGCCAGTCTCTCCTCAAGTCCCACACCCTCTGTCAGGTGCGGTTCCCTTTCATCCATGAATGTACCAGGGTCTATGTTAAAGAAATGAATAATTGTGTGCAGTGGGGTTTGTGATAGGGGTAACTTGTTTGATTAGCTAAACTTCGTATGAACAACAGGACAGACACCTCAGTCTCCCTGCTGCCGTCGTTGCTGCCTTGCATTTAGATAATCCAGGAAAACCCACTGTGATCCATGCCTGGTAGTTGGTCCCGTTGTCGCTGTTGTAATCAGTTTTATCATTGCCAAAGGTGTTTGGTACTACCATGTAAGGAAATACAGATGTGGCTAGGGACTGACTGGGGTACCTAGTGGATCCAATGTGTACTTACTCCATGCCCTACATGATGGACTGGGTGGTGGTCTCCAGCTCTCACAATCACCCCACGTCCATCCTGTAGCCTCATACATGGGACTTTGTCACACTACTGACTCTGTAGCGGACATCCTGTTATGAAAGCATGGTGCACTCTTCCCTTAACCTCTCAGGACCTGTCAATTTACAAGATCTCAGGAAGTCCTGCCAGTAGGAAGCCTTGTTGACTCGTCCCTGCACAAACCCAACATGAAAAGTTGAGAGCACTGTCCACTGATCACACAATGGCCAGCGACGAAGCCCTACTATTGTGACTGCTAATGACAGAGAAAGTAACCTACAATCCAAAAGAAGGAGTACGATTCCTACAAACTGCTTTCAATCGACACCATCTGAGCCTTTCACAATTGGAGCTGTGCCTGTTATTTGACTCTTTACTGACTCCAATGATATAGGAGGTTATTACACGTTTGACTGCAACCTGCCGGTAATTGTAGCAGGATAAAGGCAAACGGTATTAACTGTACCTGGCGATCTGATATCCCAGCATTACCTGGATATTGCAGGTGACGGGAAGGGCGGGAAATTCCCATTTCCATGGAGCAGATTGCTGGTATTACCGGCAACAGTAATACTGGTGGTTGGTAATACTGGCTATTTTTTCGCAGTTGGGGGCCTGATTTACCTCTAGCTCTTGGCAAGAGATACATCAGGTACCCCCAATGGCAAAATTGTACTCTGCCGGTCCAGAACGGCAGAATTGTAATGACCCCCATAGTCTTGTTTGAGGATATTTTCAGCTGGATCCTAACCACTGCAAGACGACTGCCGTTGACCCGACGATCATCTGCATTCAGAAACTAGTGAATATATCGACAACAAGGGATCCACAACGAAGCTTTTTCTTCCTTAATCAATGCTCACTCACGACAACATGTTGGCCTCTTCCTTTAGAGGGAATTGAGTTCACAGTATGTGTATTAGAAATGCCCAGTTTAATCTAAATAGGGAGCCCTAAATAAGGTCAATGATATGGTAAAAATGGGCAGAGTTGTTTGGTGTTCCTCAGTGAAAAAGTGCATGACCGTTCTCTCTTCCTATTTCTTCATTCTGGGAATAAACCTCAGTTAAGGGTGGCAGGTGAAATGTTTGTGAATTGTATCAAGTTGTGCAATCTGTCCTCTCTACTGCATAAACAGAAGGCAGAGGGAGCAATTAATGTATATTAACTGTTATAACTTGAAGCATGTTGGGACCTGGTAACCCTCTAACCCTGCTTACCTAAGACAGCGTTGTCCAGGCTGATGTAGGCTGCAGCCTTCAGGTGAAGCATGCTTAGGTATCCCTGAAAAGAAAAACACAGGCATTGCAGTCTTTACAGGAAAAAGGTTGCATAGCAGTGTGCTCTTTGGGGAAAGGTTACATTTTATGAGGCGCCTTAGTACAAGGAGCAGGGGAGAGTGGACATTGATTGAGTTGGGAATCTTGGTAGAACTAAGAGAAAGAGGAGTGAAGCATGGCAAGGAAGGAAGAGAGGTCAGAAGCGAGGTTATGTAAAAAGGAGTGAAAGAGAAGGGGTTGAAGTGGGATACTAGGGAAGACTGTAATAAGATGGCTGGCCAACTTCTGATTGTAGAGAGACATATACCCCCAGCTGTAATATGGGGATGCGACAGTGAATGATACTTTAAAACATAATGTGGACCCTTCTTCTAGCCATTATTGGGGTCAAATTCTGAACAGGCAGGTCTTAAAGCCACCAGTCATTCTAGTGGTCAAAATTCCTGGAATCCGAATGGACAACGAACTAACACTGCAACCACAAGTCAATCCAGTGATTAAGAAATGCTTCTTCCACCTACACACAATCAAGAAGATGCTTCCCTTCTTCACCGTCACACACAGAACTCTCTGTGTCATCTCTCTCGTCATGTCAAGAATAGACTACGCCAACAGCATCTACCTCGGAATGTCAGAATACCTCATGGAGAAGCTACAACAAATACAGAATGCAGTAGCAAGACTACTTATTAGACTTACTAGAAGAGAGCGCCTCACACCAGCGCTAAGAACGCTGTTTTGGCTTTGAGTCAAAAAACAAATCTTCAAAACTCTCTGCATAACCCACAGAGCGATTCATGGCCAAGGGGCAGAATGTACGCATGAGAAAATCTCTATCTTCACACAAACACGAACACTAAGATCCTACAGCGCCATTCGCCTTGAACTGAAACAATACTCAAAACAAAGATTTGGGGGAATCAACATTCTCCTGCATAACGGTGGAGCTCTGGAATTCACTCCGAAAGGAAATACGAACAACAGAAGATCACCTGAAATTCAAGAAACTGGTAAACACATGGCTCTTTAATGCACCACACTGAAGAAAATATCTGAGCAACAAAACCCTCCACTGCAACGCAAGAGAACCATACGAGATGGCAACACCCAGAGAAAATCCACCCCAAACCCAATATAAAGAATACAAAGCCCAACCCTGTGTAAAAACAACACAGACGACCCCCAACTAACCATACCAAAAATTCTTTAACACTCAGCACACCCACCACTCAACACAGAAGTAATATGACACAGACCTTCAACAGAAAACACCAGACCGCAGGCACTGTACCAACTCTCCACAACACCCAACACGCACATGAAACACCTGCATACAACCATCCACAAAAACATCACACAAAAGCCAATCTACCAACATCATGCAAGCACACACGGACCGGTTTTCCTGAACTTAAGCTACCAACAGCACATCAAAGACTCTTCTCAAGTCTACTAATCTACCATCGCAACTCACTTCCTTTTTAGATCAGCCAGAGCGCCTGGAGACCAGATCCGCCAGAGCGCCTGGAGACCATGAAAAATGGCACTGGTGCACGGTCCAAGTCTCAATAACATAACATAACATATGGGCACAGGAGGATGATTTGCTAAATTCAGAACCAGCTGATCTATCTAATCCCAACCATTCTATGATTGCTAATGGGTAAGCTTCCTCCTGCATAGGCAGAGTGAACAACCTACAGCCAGATCATTGGGACTAGCGAATAGGGTGTCTTCTGAAGATGCAGGACTATTCCTCCTCTAAACATTCCAGCGGGAATAAAGAGTAGGCTACCGTCTGAATATGCTTTGCATCCCCGCGACAGAGTTTCTCTACGAACAGGAGAGGGTGCTCTCTACCTAATGAACCCGCAGGAGGGCATAACCATGGGCACTCCAGAGAAAGGGATGGGTATTCCTGATGGAGGGCAAGGTGGCCTACTCTCTGAAGAGGCAGAACAACTTACCTCTAGATATTTGGTGAGGATGAGAGCCTCACCAAACCATCGAAACAGGTACAGACACATACCTATACCTATACCCATTCTGCGGGTATGTGGGTATGGAAAGGTGGGCCGACTCTTGAATAAATAGCATGTCCTACCTCCAGCCATTCTGTTGCTCCCACGCTGCCAAATTCCCCTGCGTCCCAGCTTACAAACAGCACGCTCCTCCTAAGATGAAAACCTGTGGAAAAAAGAGCGGTAATTCTTTACAGCATTCTGAGCAATCGGGGGTGATGGGGAGAGGAAATACTGAGTGAGTGTCATCATTGCATTTCATGTCAACCAGGCAATGGAATGCAGCTGCAAACGCGCATCGGTTGGCCTCTCAAAGATGATGTGAATACGGATCGATCACTGTGAACAAAGTTTCTCTGAAAAAGAAAATGTGTTACTATTCTGTATATGGACTAGGTTGGTCCGTAGAAGGATTAGAGCAGTGCACAATGGGAGATGAGAGGTTAAATGGCACTGAACAGAAGACCGTCTTGGAGTAATCACTTCCAGGTAAAGAATGTGACGTAAGAAGGTCATCGGAAGGTTACATAAAACTGATGTTCCGCCGACTAGACTTCAGAACATTATAATAATTCCTCACTGAAGAACGAGGCTCATTGCATGCACTCAATAAATGTAACTTAACTTTGAGACAAGGGAACCAATATGCCCGTAGTGAATGTGGGGAACGCTTCACTTGTGCTGCCAGCGATGCCTGTAGTGAATGTGGGGAAAGCTGTTCTTCTGCTGCCGGCAATGCCTGTAGTGAATGAGGGGAAAGCTTTACTTGTACTGCCGGCAATGCCTGTAGTGAATGTGAGGAACGCTTTACTTGTGCTGCCGGCGATGCCTTTAGTGAATTTGGGGAATAATTTATGTGTGCTGCCGGCGATGCCTGTAGTGAATGTGGAGAATGCTTTACTTGTGCTGCCGGTGATGCCTGTAGTGAATGTGGGGAAAGCTTTACTTGTGCTGCCGGTGATGCCCCTAGTGAATGTGGGGAAAGCTTTACTTGTGCTGCCGGCGATGCCTGTAGTGAATGTGGGGAACGCTTTACTTGTGCTGCCGGCAATGCCTGTAGTGAATGGGGGGAATGCTTTACTTGTGCTGTCGGCCATGCCTGTAGTGAATGTGGGGAAAGCTTTACTTGTGCTGCCGGCGATGCCCGTAGTGAATGTGGGGAATGCTTTACTTGTGCTGCCGGTGATGCCTGTAGTGAATGTGGGGAAAGCTTTACTTGTGCTGCCGGCGATGCCTGTAGTGAATGTGGGGAACGCTTTACTTGTGCTGCCGGCAATGCCTTTAGTGAATGAGGGGGAATGCTTTACTTGTGCTGCCGGTGATGCCTGTAGTGAATGTGGGGAAAGCTTTACTTGTGCTGCCGGTGATGCCTGTAGTGAATGTGGGGAAAGCTTTACTTGTGCTGCCGGTGATGCCTGTAGCGAATGTGGGGAAAGCTTTACTTGTGCTGCCGACAATGCCTGTAGTGAATGTGAGGAACGCTTTACTTGTGCTGCCGGCGATGCCTGTAGTGAATGTGGGGAATAATTTATGTGTGCTGCCGGCGATGCCTGTAGTGAATGTGGGGAAAGCTTTACTTGTGCTGCCGGCGATGCCCGTAGTGTATGTGGGGAATAATGTATGTGTGCTGCCGGCGATGCCTGTAGTGAATGTGGGGAATACTTTACTTGTGCTGCCGGTGATGCCTGTAGTGAATGTGGGGAATAATTTGTGTGCTGCCGGCGATGCCTGTAGTGAATGTGGGGAAAGCTTTACTTGTGCTGCCGGCGATGCCTGTAGTGATTGTGGGGAATAATTTATGTGTGATGCCGGCGATGCCTGTAGTGAATGGGGGGAATGCTTTACTTGTGCTGCCGGTGATGCCTGTAGTGAATGTGGGGAAAGCTTTACTTGTGCTGTCGGCGATGCCTGTAGTGAATGTGGGGAAAGCTTTAATTGTGCTGCCGGCGATGCCCGTAGTGAATGTGGGGAAAGCTTTACTTGTGCTGCCGGCGATGCCTGTAGTGAATGTGGGGAACGCTTTACTTGTGCTGCCGGCAATGCCTGTAGTGAATGGGGGGAATCCTTTACTTGTGCTGCCGGTGATGCCTGTAGTGAATGTGGGGAATACTTTACTTGTGCTGCCGGTGATGCCTGTAGTGAATGTGGGGAATAATTTATGTGTGCTGCCGGCGATGCCTGTGATGAATGTGGGGAAAGCTTTACTTGTGCTGCCGGCGATGCCCGTAGTGAATGTGGGGAACGCTATACTTGTGCTGCCGGCGATGATCATAGCGAATGTGGGCAAAGCTTTATTTGTGCTGTCGGCGATGCCTGTAGTGAATGTGGGGAAAGCTTTACTTGTGCTGCCGGCGATGCCTGTAGTGAATGTGGGGAAAGCTTTACTTGTGCTGCAGGCGATGCCTGTAGTGAATGTGGGGAAAGCTTTACTTGTGCTGCCGGTGATGCCTGTAGTGAATGTGGGGAAAGCTTTACTTGTGCTGCCGGTGATGCCTGTAGCGAATGTGGGGGAAGCTTTACTTGTGCTGCCAGCGATGCCTGTAGTGAATGTGGGGAACGCTATACTTGTGCTGTCGGCGATGCCTGTAGTGAATGTGGGCAAAGCTTTACTTGTGCTGCTGGCGATGCCCGTAGTGAATGTGGGGAAAGCTTTACTTGTGCTGCCAGCGGTGCCTGTAGTGAATGTGGGGAACGCTTTACTTGTGCTGCCGGCAATGCCTGTACTGAATGGGGGGAATGCTTTACTTGTGCTGCCGGTGATGCCTGTAGCGAATGTGGGGAAAGCTTTACTTGTGCTGCCAGCGATGCCTGTAGTGAATGTGGGGAAAGCTTTACTTGTGCTGCCGGCGATGCCTGTAGTGAATGTGGGGTGAATGTGGGGAAAGCTTTATTTGTGCTGCCGGCTTGGTTGGGATTCTATGAGGAATGTTGGGGTGCAAAGGGATACATAAAAGCAACAGAAAAAGGCAGGTTGTGTTATCACAGTGCTTAACCCCATTCACGCCAGTTTTGGGGCTCTGTGTCCATTTCTGACTTGAGACTACATCGTGAGCAGTCATTTGTCCAAGACAGTCTTCTGCTCAGTGCCATTTCACCTCTCATCTCCCATAGTGCACTGCTCTTATCCTTCTATGGACCAACCTAATCCATATTCAGAACAGTAACACATTTTCTTGTTAAGAGAAACTTCTAAAATCCGTATTCACATCATCTTTATGAGGCCAACAGATACGTGTTTGCAGCTGCATTCCATTGCCTGGTTGTTTGAGGTTCTGCCGGTCTAGTCTAGAGTTTTGTACCAAGTTTTGCAGACCTCACATGTAGCGTTTTGCCTAATTCTGAGGGCCACAACCGGCATAGTGCCAATCCACAGACATCTCCAGAAGTATAGAGACAGACAGGAGACTGAAGATGAAAGCGCTCCATGGTTTCAACCACAGTCTTACGAGGAGAGTGTCAAGATTTTAAACGAGCTGAAGCGGGAAACCCAAAGAACAGAGGCACTGCACGTGCCCATCTGAGATTTAAAGCACGTAGATATGGAGATGATGAAAACATTCACATTGCTAAGTAAGCCAATCATTTTCAGTGAAAGAGCACTCAGATAATAAGAATTCACGATGCATGGAGTGAGGCGTAGGAATAATATCCAAGCAATAATGCGGTCAGGATGGGCCATCCGGGGGGTGGGTGGGGGTAATGGCCTGCTGCTCAAGGTAACAGGGCCGAGGGTATTCCAATTAACACTCTGAGAAAATGGACGGGCGATAATAGGAAATATTAGCCCTAGTGGGCAGCCCAAACCAGTTTTCCTGCTGATAAAACACAGTCAAGATGGTTGCTAGCCTAGGGAAATGGCAAAGAGAACTTTGGAGGAGTCCTCTTTCCATTTATGTAACTAGCCCGAAGCAGTCCTATGAGGCCAAGGAAGACGGTGGAGGAACTCGTGGGTGAGGATTGGGAGCAGAGGTAGGTAAGGGATGCAGATTTGTTTTGGTAGCTGGGAGGCATGACAATATTAGCAACCTAATTGGCTGACCATAGAAAATAAATCAAAATTTTAAATGTAGCTGGGGATTGAACATCTTCTCAACAGAAGACGAACTCGTTGACAAAGGCCTGAGACAGAGGTCAGACCACAATGAAAATAAGTGAGCTATCATAAAGCCAGATATTGTATGGAGTCTATGTGTGAATAGTAAGGGGAACATTGCAATGTTGGGTCATGCAGAGTGTGCTTCTTTCCCACTGCATTCTATGTTTCTGTATGAGCTGCGCAATGTCACCTGAGCCCACTGCTGGGATCTTACCATTTTTAACCATCAAGGAAAAGGTACGCGCTAGCTCAATCAGAATGGCAGTGCCGACCGCAGACTTGGCCGCACCTGGGCCCCAGGAGTCCCGCTGTGCTCCAATCACAATGTAGTGGTCTAGAAGAAAAAGGGGAGACACATTAATATACACTAGTTGTACCTGGTTCATGATACGCCAATCTCTCTCTCTCTCTTTTTTTCAGGTGGCAGTTTTCTAGAACTACCCCAGGCATTACTGATGGTAGCGCAACCAGAGAAAAAACTCCTAAAGTAGTAAACACATCGATATAAATATATATGGGGCTGGGTTAAGTGGTTAAAAGAAGTGGGAAGGGGGTGGGGGTAGGGTTATTAATATGGGGGATTGGGGAGTACCCCCAAAACAAATTCTGTCTGTTTAAAAAAAAATATTTTCATCCAAACAAAATTGTGGGTATGCAAAAGAGCTCAAATGCAAACCTTGGACTTTCCTACCTTCACATTTCAGGAGAAAGGTTTTTTTGAACCCACCATAGTTTTCTTGGTGTTGTGAAAACATAGCCAAATGCTCCAGCCACAAGGCTGTCTGGTCTACACTGCACTGATGATCCCTAATAAGGCTGAAACCAGGCATGTAGTTGTCTTGGCAGCCTTGCAAATGCCTGTCTTGGGTTGATTAAGCTATGTATAAAGCAGCACTGCCCCCGTAGACAAAAACAATTTCCTGGAAAAAAAGTTTTGCATGCGAGCTAATTTGCATACCCACAATTCCTTGCTGTTGTGGCTCAGAACTGATGGTGAACTTCCAGCAATGGCTAATAGGTGGCGTGGAATGTGTGACTAGGCTCAAATGGACTTTCCTACATTCACATTTCAGCTTGGTGCGCTCCCGTAGATGTGCCCCTTAATGCCGTTTTGTATGTCATTGTGAATCCCTTCTCATATAATATGTATGTGCTCATTAGCATGACTCATTAGTTGGTCATGTTCTCACATCCGCTTAATTTCAAGGTTTCTTTTGCATTAAATCTGTGCAACTTAACTAAGGTTTGTTTTCAGTGAAACATCTCTTGTTAAGGGACAGTTAAGGTGAATACGTTCAGTACAACAAACCCCTTGAAATTCAGTGAAAACTCTTTAGTTGAAGTGACGTAAAGGTGCTGATTTAACGCTACAAACCCCCTGAAATTTGGCAGGTGCTGAAAGCTACACTCCCTTAACTATGATGCTGGTATTGCGCAGCCCGTAGGCACCCTGATCACATGACAACACTGATATCACATCTGAAATCAAAGTGAAATCAAAGGAACAGCAGATCGCACGTGCAAGAAAGATGATTGCAATGTTTAAACAATGTGTTTCTCAATATAAGGTGGATTCAGACATGTCAGACGCCATCACTTATGACATCATATCAGAAATGAATCAGGAGACCACGTGCAACTTTCTCAATGACTTTAATGGTAAGTACCAGCTACAGGCAAATATGTTTTACTGTATTTCAACATATAGCACAGACACCCTATACCTTGTATTTTATGAAGGTGTGAAACCATTTGTCAAACAATGTGCGAGGAGTTTTTATGGTACTTGGGAGCCTCGCTGTCCGATTCTGAAGCAGTCCAGCTTGTGAAGTCTTTCTTCCACCTTTAGTACTTTGCAGATCGGAAGAACCCGCTCTTCTACATATACCTCAGTTGGAGCTAAGCGAGCAGAGTGTGAGGAGTGTTTATGGTGTTTAGGGTGAGGCGGGTGAGGTTTCCTTGAACAGGCGAGTTTGCTTCTTAGGACCGGCTGAGCCTTGGTTGTCATTCTTACCCGCCCCCATTTCCTCCCCCCATGCACCTCCCTTTCTCCCATTAAAGGCTAGGTGATTTGTGGAGTGTAGGTGCAAACATACTCCTTGAACTACAGGCTAACATTTTTAAAACCTCTGGCACCATGCGGAGCACTGCGCGGTAAGTGACAAGGCAAGTTGCTATCTGTGGATTGCTGGGGTTTTGCATGGTTTGCATGGCCGCATGTCTCTTTTGCCCTTTAACAACCTATTGAGATGCCTGCAATACCGTGGAAATACCCATTCCAAAATAAAGACCGCTCAGCCTGCTCACAGGCTCTGGTTGCCTGCTGAACATTGAAAAAGAAGGGTCGGAAAACCCCACTAATCTATCTACAGCTGCTGCTACAGGAATCATGAACACCATATGCGATGCAAATGAAATTGAAATCTGTTAGATGGGAAACTACTGCCTTCCTCAAAATGAAAATGAGTGGCAACACTAGAGGTATAACTAGAGTTGAGCCTGCTACATCAAATATGGCGATCTCCGCTATTAACAAAGATACTATTGAGCTAGATCAATAATTCATTATTATGCTTATGCCTAAGCCTACAAAAACAATCTAACTGATAAAAATTCTGAGGTACTGGCCCACTGCTGCATTCTAAATCCTGATCAAAACTCTATTCCACTTACAAATCGATCTAACTCACCTGAACATACTCAAATAGCAGCAAATGCTTTTTCCTCATCACCTAAACATAACTCCAATGTATCCTGCTCAGACTCCATCTATATTGACCCTCGATCTGAACCCGAATTCTCAACAATTTTAAAGACACTTTTCTCGCTGTGTAACATCCTGCTCAAAGAACAAGTCATCAAACTAGGATTAGCGAAATTGGCTGACGTGGCACTGTCTACGTACAAGCTGACCTATATGGGAAAAGAGACTAATGAGCCATCTCAAAAAGAAGTACTTGATACATCAATGATAATTATCGCAGTCACTACTGCTTCGCAAGAGAAACAAATGCTAGGAGCGCATCCTTAGCAGTATAACAAGTCTGAAAGTAAATATCTTATATGGTGACAAATATGTAGGTATTATTAATGCTGATATCAATGAGGTCGAATGATGCGTGAGCTCTGTCGGAAAGCACTTGACCTTTCGAGCATGGAACACAAGAGGCTTTAAATCATTCATGGATAACCGGATAGGTCACATTTTATAATGATGGGTGGTTATATGATTTTCCAATATTCTGCTCGAAGAAATGTGATTGGCAGACCCTCAGGATGGTCAATTACAGGAGTTGCCTCTTGTTTAAAGGAAACTGAATTCTTAAGCCATTTTAAATGTCAATATGTTTTAGCAATCTGTGTTGAAAAGGCAATAAGTGGAACCACTGAGTATATACTATTTATTAATGTATATAACCCACCTGGGGATGTTAAAACTGATACCATTATTATGCATGTTGAACAACTGATCGAGGTCTGGGTGAAGAATTACACTAATAGCCAAGATTACCTTATTGGCAACCTACATTTTCACAGACCGATATCAGTAGGTAAGAAAAATTAAATGTATAATGACTATTATATAGCGAAAAAATGAACATGATACATGGTCCATTTGTTGTGATGAAGATTAATTTATAGAAGATAATGCAAATTGGTTAGGGTTCATTCATTCGCACCAACTGGTGCAGTTGATTACAATTGGTGCTGATGACCTAAACTATACCTGGACAAATGGTTCACAATATTAATGGGTTGATTTAATTTTAACAAACGTATTGGGGTTTAACAATTTGCTCTGATCTCCAATAATCTAAGAAATCTTGTGGTTGTCGAAGTTGTTTTAGACAATACTCTGCCAAATAGGTTGGAACAATTAGAAGGTGAGTATTCTATTAATAATGCGGGTAATAGAATAAAATGGACTAATAATAACTTAATGAAATGTAATGATTCCATTATGAATCTTTTACTCAACAATGATTTGCCAAATTTCACTGATCTAAAACAGTACGGTATTATTGTCCAATCAAATTATGATTACTTTATCTCATTAGAAAGTTAAAAAAAGGAAATTTAAGGGTAACACTCAAAATAAGATGTATGATCTGGTAGTTATACAAAAAAGAAAAGAACTGTAATATGATATCAGATGGACCAAAAGTCACTTTAAAGAGCTATGACAAGATGTCATTAAGAAACTGAAAGTTAAGTTTAAAAATTGGATGAGAATTCATAAAGGTTCCATGATGTCAATTCATTGGCAAACTATGTATAAGGCCCTGCAGGCCACTGACTCTCGTAAATGCTGGCATATTTATAATAAATATAACACACCTTTGCTTGGCAAACGCAAGATTAATCCAGTATCTAATGATAAATGGGAGAGTTATATTTTGAATCTGTACTACAGAGATAATACACCTGACATTGTTAATGATTATCAGGACATTTGTGAAAAAAGTTTCTACATTTACAGAGAATGATATTGAAACTGTCATTCTGAATATCTAGAGCCCCAGGACCAGGTAGACTCCCTACTGCCCTATTTAACAAAGAACCTAGAATGTAGGCCTGTAAATCGTAAAAACAGGTAACTTATCTGAAAGTTGGTGCCATTCGATCATGATCCCAATTTATAAAAAGGGCCTGCGAGATTGTCCTGCAAACTATCGCTTATTAGCAATGATCGGCTCGAGTGCAAAGATTTTCTCACTATTACTATTGAGATATGTTAATTTATGGATAAAGAAAGAATTTATTTAAAAAGAAATCAACAAATGGGTTTTAGGAAAGGCTTTAGTACTATAACTAGTCTCTGGATGCTGATGTACTTTATTCGGGCAACTCTGAGTAGTAAGACAAAATCACTTTTTATCTGTTTTATTGATTTTACTAAAGCGTTTGACACAGTTAATCGCCATAAACTATTGAAAAAAATTGAAGACTGGGCACTGCATCCCCAAATTGGATATTTTATAGAAGCTTTTTATTCTAATACCATGGTAGAAATAAGAACTAACCAAGATGGTCCCTTTAGTAACTCTATTTGTGTTAACTATGGGTTGAAACAAGGATGCACATCAGCTCCAGTTCTTTTTAATATTTATATTGCTGATTTAGAAAATGTTTCTAAGAAATGTGCAAAACATCCTCCTCGTGTGAAGCAACAACCCATATCTTGGCTATCATATGTAGACTATTGTTGTTCTCGATCAAACTGAGATAGGTTTACAACATGGCCTCACAGCTTTCTATCAGTTCTCTAACACTAATGGTTTAATTATCAATTTAAATAACAAAAAATGGGAAAAACTTAAAGTAGAGTACTCCGCGGCTTTCCCCAGCAGATGGCACTTCGATTCGTGATAGTTGCTACCGATTAAGGTGCCGGTAACAGAAAGATCTGCAGCCGTTGGTACGACATGCAGGAGGTACCCGCGCGGCAGGGCGTTTTTTACAGATCAAGTGCTTTGGTATTTGCATCGGGTGTAGGTGTGCCACTAATTGAAGCTAGGTGCCGTTGGAGCGGCTTGAGGAAATTACCCGTGCTGATGACCGGAAATTGTCAGAGCGGCTGACAGGAGAGTGTTGTGACTCTAGTTTCATATGAATAATCCTTAATACCAATAATGACTACTAGACACCAAGTAGGTCTTACTTCTTTTAACGTCTCATCTTAACTGCCTTCCAGCTCTCACCAGCCCCACATTCCCATTCCATTCTCCAGGCTTCCCTTGCCCACATTCCACACACTATTGAGCCACAACAGAGAGTAGCGCGTTTACATGTAAAGCGGTGTAGTTTGAACAACAAAAAACCCTGCAAGTGATTTAAAATACATTAGGAGCGAGCTATTAGGAAAGTGCAGTGATGGGTGGGCCAGCCCACGAGCATGATTTTAAACATTCCAGGGGTTTGCCGAGATGCTTATGTGCTCTGGCACTTTCCAGTGATATGTGTTGGCCTGGGCAACGAGCTATGGCCGCTGCACCCAGCAGAGAAGTGCTGTGTGTGTGTGTATGTTGTGAAAGCACCATATTTCCCAAATAAGACATTTGGTTTGCGTTATTTCCGGTGTGTTTGCTATGCGAGAACGCTGTTTTCCAAAAGGGCTACGCTGCACAGCATGAGAATTAGTTATGGGGTGTACGGGAGTCGAGCGCACGGAGAGTGCTGTGGCGCAGAGGAGCATTGCACAGTGTGTTGGGATGCCTGTTACTGGGTCGGTAAGATTCGATGCTTCACACTTCCTCAGCTGCCGACCAGGGCTTTTAAAATTTATTTATTTATTTTAATTTTTATAACGCACCACACCCATAGGTCTCGGGGCGCACAATGTCTCAGGGTCAACGTTCTTCGCCGCAGCTTTTTTTTTTTCCCTGTTTTGATTTTAAGGTGCTTCTTACAATGAGCGCATAGGGTTGCTGTGCCGGCTGCATACGTGCGTGCACGCGTCATTTTTTATCAATAAAAGGTATCAATACCTAGAAAATGAACAAGGAAGGGATGAATCCGTCTTGCAGCAGCTGAGAACCTCCTAGGCATTGATACATTTTATTGACTCACCTACTTGATCACATGACTGATTTAAGATATTGTTTCTTCGCCACATTGGGGCATTCATAGAGCACCTAATAGGTACTATCTAGGAATTGGCACATGTGCAATATATGCCGTAAGGGCTTTATCCCTATCAGTTATTGTCTTGAGGACGAACGATTGGTCGAAACACGTGTCGGCTGTGATCACAATAAATCTCCATTCATACATCCTGATGGCTGTTTTTTGAACACTCAAAGATATTGCGGTGATACAACTAATTCTAAGACTTGAATATTAGAACATAGTGTCCTTGGCGCAGTATTACTACACACCCTATACTTTTAGATGTTAAGAATGTTGTCATCTTAGAATGGGTTTGAGCCCCCAACGTTGTAGGTACAAGCCTCAACATTAACCGCTTGCACCACAGACACAGGCTGAGAGGAAAGTGCATAGCAAGATATGTGATGTCCAACAGAGCAAAGGCACCTTTGTTATTCTTATTTAGTGTGTTTTATAGTTGAGATGCTCAACATTTTGACACCAAATACCAATAACAGTCAAGTTCATTGTACAAATATAACATTAAAAAACCTAATTCAATCAGTATCGTGCGTGATATTTACGTGCTTTTATCAACACTCAAAGCCTATGCCTATACTGTGGGGATGGGGGTATGGCGGGGATGCCCGGTTAGGGGGTGGGGAGTCCTTTTTTGCTGCTGGCTGGCCCTGTTTTTTCTCTTGAAAATCTGGTCACCATAAGTAATAAGGACACGACTGCGTGATCTTCTTGTCAACCCGGGGGTCATACTGGCCTTCAGGGAAATGAGCTAGTTTAATGAGTTACTGTACTGTACACAGCTGTATGTTTTGACAATTTTACTCTCCCAGTCACCTGGCTCTCACTCACTGGTTTACCGGGACACACATACAGCCTCTGACATGCGAACAGTGTGTTAGATCTGCTCTGGCCAACATTCCTGACCTACACATGTTGTACCTCGGATAATTAAACCTTCTTATTCGCGCTGACGTCTCTAACACAGGCACCGCGAAGGCTGGTAGGTCTACGTTTAACCAGGCACATCCTCATAGGCTGAAGCTTTATATGTCCAGCTATACCCGTCATATGCAGAGGTGTGAGTCAGAAACCAGATAAATGCAGCGCTGTTTATAGTGATAATGTAGAAAGGCAAAATGTAGAAAGTCAAAATGTCGAAAAATAAATGTAGAAAATAAAATGTCAAATTTTATTTTATGACGTTTTTTATTCAAAATGGGGGGGTTCCACCCAACCCCCTTTTTTTTTTCTTTTTTTTGTGTTTTACCTATTTTTTTTTATTCCCGGACCCCAAAATAAATATAAAATAAAAAAAAGGGAATTAGACATTTTTTTTTCTACATTTATTTTTCAACATTATTGTCATTCTACATTTTATTTTCGACATTTTGACTGACCACCATGCAGCGCATGCCTTGGTAGAGTTGTGCACTCCCATTAAACGCCTTCATATGCCATGTGCACCCCTCAAATGCCCATGTCTTATGAACATGTGAAAGTTGCAACCTTACACCCCAGGTTTTACTTTTGCATTCCAACTGAAGCCCCAGGGGACTAGAAGCCGTCATTATTACAGGCAAAGCCCCATATGGCCAGGACAGTTACAGCGATCATTTCTCAAATACAGACACGAATGCCACAGTCCACACATTCGTCTCGGGAGGATAGCTCAGGGGCAACGCGCACCCCTTGGAAGCAAGAGGACACGGAGCGGCACAGGTTCGAACCCCGGGTCCTAAGCGCCTTATAAATAACCTATCATATCATATATGAAGTTAGCGCAGTGTGCAATGTCATTTGCCCATGTACAGTTAAATGGTCACGCGTAACCTCATATGTTCAGCTACGCCCATCACACTGTATACCACCTCACAGTTTCACAGGCCTACTCATAGCATCACATACTAAGATGCAACATCACCTGTCCATATACTGCTGTCACGTGTCAGATAAACGCCCATATATGCAGCGGCAGTCTTTTTTTAACAAGGTTTTTTTTTCTAAAATTGTTTTGCCGAACAAAATCATCAATTATTTTTATTTATTTGGTGGTGGTCCCCCCAAACTCACCCTCCTCTATTATTTATTCCCTATACACCACCCGATCCAACCCCTTATATGCGCCTCACCCGGTATTTTTCAATGTTTTTTTCAGCCAAACATTTTCAGCAAAAAGTAATGCGAAAAACAAAACGGGCAAGGAATGAACGTCGTAGCGTATATTGCGGCGCTGGGCACGACATCTCATGCCCAGGTGCACTCATAAGCCCTGTAGCAAATACAGATTTATAATCTCAAATTCAGCCTGACATGTCCACTGCTGCCACCAGATGCCAGCTGAAGCAGTGTATTACCCAGGAGCCTCATATGCCCAAGGAGTGGTGCATGCACGGCACACTGCACGCGGCATGCACATTTCGGCAAGACGACCTGCGTCAGCTAGAAACAGCCATGTACAACCTGTAGTAGCTCAGCAATACACACGTCCAGAGTGATCGTATTTTAGATAATTATCCCCAGAAATAGCCGGGCCGCGGTTATTTAAACTTTCACATATCGGGATGCATACTTGTGTACTCCCGCTTACAAACGTGGGATTTAATAGCATCCAAAAACTTCTTGGCAGCACTTTATTAGTCTACGTTTTTGTGGAGTGATGACACTTTCGCTATTATTTAGAAACGCTACAATACAATCTCCGTAGGTGTTTGACCGGGTATTGTTGGGATATGATATGATTGGTTATTTGTAATGGGCTTAAAACCCAGTGGTTTCTAAGCGCGGACCCGGGGATCGAACCTGCATTGCTCCGTGTTGTCTTGCTACCAAGGCGAGCACTTTGCCCCTGAGCTATCCTCCCGAGACGATAATTGTATGTGAATATGTGCTATGTACAACACTTAAGAAGTTCCCTAACAATATTTATCCAATCAGCAGCTTTGTAAGAAGCGAGTGGCGCATCTGGCTTTCCATTTCCCAGCTGCATTTATTTCATATTGGGCTATTGCTCTATTCTCCTTTCTTATCATTCTCTTGCACAACGGCCTCCATTATCACATCCTCCTTTGAAAACTTGCCCCCTCCTCCTTGCACGCTGGTACCTATAAATGCAAAAGGCAAATAACTTCAGTAAACGCCCAAACTATTGGCACTGCCAATGCTTGCTATGTTTAGGCTGTGGTTGGGAAATCTTCCCACTTAGTTGGCTAGATAGGTCATGGAAGGTGACCACCGCCCATTATATGTTCAAGCAGATAAGCCTTGGACCAAGAGGAATATTGCCATCTCCTTGCGGGCTCCTGCACAGATCAGAAGATGTTGTAAAAATAGTCGGTCATAGTACTTATTTGCTCAGCATTTGACAGGGCACATATTGAATGGCCCCGGAAAGGCATGGAGCTAGCTTAGAAATGTAGTGGGGCATTGTTTTTTAATGACTCTGAAATAAGAGTGGTTATACACCCACATACAAGGATGCTGCTGTTTCCACAAACACTAACAATACCACCTCATCTACTCTGCCCAATATCCTGCCCACGTGCTTCAGTCCAGTCAATATCGATGTCCACTCCAGCACCCCACCGCCAGCTCCCACGTGCTTCAGTCCGGTCAATATCGATGTCCACTCCAGCACCCCTCCACTCCCTCCCCACCTTTAACTGTGCCCTCATTAATGCCCGCTCCCTCCCAGCCTACGCAGTAGACATACACAACATGATCATCGCCCCCAACCTTGACCTCTGGACTATTACAGAAACCTGGCTGCATGAAGCATCTGGCCCTGCCCTTGCACTCCCCATGGGTAACACCATCTTCCGACAAGATCGCCCTATCTCTAAAGGAGGTGGGGTAGCCCTCTTAGCTAAAGACTCAATTGCCATCAGAAAGATCGACTAATCAATCACAAGTAACTGCAACCTACTCACCCTCAAACTCACCACTTCACACAACTGCACTATCACACTGCACATTGTCCACCGCCCCCCAGCACCCCCTGGTCCTTTAGCTGACTTCCACTCCACCATCGCCCACCTCCTATCAGACAACCTCAAAACCTCTTCCGGAGTCATTCTAACAGGCGATCTTAACCTTGGACTACATGATCCTAGCAATGCCCCAGCTAAAGTCCTACCAAGGCGCTGGAAACACTAGGTTCACACACTCCATATCTAATCCAACCCATAACAAAGGCAGCACCATCGACTGGATAGCCCACCACAACTGCCCACCAGTTGTCACAGCCAACTCTCTCCTCCCATGGACTGACCACCACCTCAGCCTCTTCATCGTCTTCCCTCTGCAGCTCCAAAAAGCAATCACCATGCCTTTCCCCTCCTCCATTAGAAGCGCATGCCTCCTCACTAAAGAAAGGTGAGCCTCTTACCTCAGTGGCCCAGCCCTATCAGCCCTGTTCGCCAAAGACCCTAATCCTCTCGCCCTCTCCCTCAACACCATTCTCTTGGAGGCAATTGATGCCATTGCCCCCCTAACTGATGGCAAAGCCAAACGCACCAAACACTCCAACACATGGTTCACTCCGGAACTCTCGGCCCTGCGCGATATAAAACGTACAGCCCTATCGAAGTGGCAAACCAACCATTTTGCCTCAGACAACTCGAATTCAACAAACTGTCCAATGAATACAAAAAAGCAATCATTCTCGCCAAGGCCAACTCATTCAATACAAGAGTCGCCAATGCCAAATCCAACTAGAAGGACATATTTACCATCTCCAGGGAGATAGACACTCCTGGCTCGTCCCCCTAAGCCATCCAGCAAAATGAAGTGTGGTGCGCTGACATCCAAGCATCCATGCTTCACAAGCTTGACAGCCTTCAGAACAAAATCAGAGCTAATCAACTCCATCCACACCCCTCTAATCCTGCCCAGACACCCAGACACCCACCCACCCCCAACCAGCAGGCCTCCAACACAACACTCTTCTCGGGAGATGTCAATGAGACTAAAGTCGCCGCCAACATGAAGAACAATTTACCCTCCATGTGCAAAGGTGATATCTGCCCAGCCTCCCTTATCAAGGAGTGCGCAGACCTGCTCATACCCTTCATCACCGCGTTCATCAACGCCTCCTTTGCATCAGGATCGGTTCCTCCCAGCATAAAAGAAGCATGGGTTCGCCCCCTTCTAAAAAAGCCTCCACTTGACCCATCCAATCCCAATAACTACAGGCCTATAACCACTGTGCCCTTCCTACTTTACATTTTGGACAAGGCAGCCTACCTGCAAGTCCAGCCGAGACGGCCCTACTGGACCTTAAAAACCAAATTGCCGATTTCAGAGACACAGGCAAACCTGCCCTACTCCTCCTCCTAGACCCCTCAGCAGCATTTGACCTGGTGGATCATAAACTACTATGTCAACACCTCTCTGCTTCATCCTTCTTCTCACCTAATGCAATCACACGGATCGCCTCCTTCCTTCAAGGAAGAGCTATGCATGTCTTCTCAGGCCAAGCAGCCGCAACTCCAGACGCCATCTTATTTGGAGTCGCACAGGGCTCTTGCCTGTCCCCCATGCTATATAACATTTTCACCATCTCTCTATGCAACATACTTCACTTGCTCAGCATCATGTATACTAAAGAACTATGCCAACGATACTGAAGTCCTCATTCCTTTGTTCGGTAACTACGAGGCTGACTCCAAAACCCTTAACTCCATCCACGCCACCATCCATACATGGATGGCTGAAAACTGGCTTTGTCTGAACGGGAATTAGACTGACCTATTATTGTCAGCCCCCACTGACTCACACATCAAACTTGATGACCAGTACCTATCCTTCACCATCGACAACACTACCATCCCAGTCTCCAAATCAGTCAAAACACTGGGAGTCTACTTAGATGCCAACCTAACTATGTCTAGACAAGTAAGCACAATCGCTACCTCTGCAGCTTACTACTCTAAACACCTCAACACCACCAGACTGTTCCTCTCCACCACAAACTGCCTGACAATTGCTAGAGCCCAAGGCTGCACTATTGTAATGTGCTCTTCACGGGAACCTCAGCTAAAAATCTGGACAAACTACAAACTATTCAAAATAATGCCCTTCGTGCTGCTTTGGGCATCCCCAAAAGAGAACACATCTCAGCAGCCAGACAGCAAGGGCACTGCCTGCCTGTCTGCCAGCGAATCCTTTTCAAAACACTAGCCGTCACGCACAAATGCATCCATCATACAGCACCTCTCTACCTCTCTCACAGAGTCATTATTCCTCGCGCATCCAGGCCCACAAGAACACATACGCCAATCTACTGCCTGTTCCCAGAGTTAAATGTGCCAGAGGTGGGGGTGCTAGCTTCCCCTTCATTGGCTCCAGGCATTGGAACTCCCTGCCACGTGCCCTCAGAGCTGAACCTTCCCATCTCGCCTTCCGCAAAGCATTCAAAACCAGACTGTTTGCTTAAAACTTCACACACACGCCTCTAAGGCCCTTACCCAGCCACCGCTTTATATCTAATGTCAAACAAATGTACCCGATTGACTCTGAACTATGTATGTCCCGAATCAAACAACTGTATCCTATTGACACTGAATCATGATATGCAGCTCACACAGGGCCGTCATGAGGGGATGCAGGGGGGGGCAAACTGCCACGGGGCTCGCGCTTGCTGGGGGACTTGCGGCCCTCTCTCCTAAGTGGAAGGTAGCACAGTCTCCCGTGTCCTTTAATCACACCGGGGACTGTGCTGCCCCTGCAATGATTTTGCTGTTTCTTGTGAAGCCGTTTGGCTCCGCAACAAACAGCAAAATAATGGGAGATAGCAGGGCTCAGAAGTGGGCTCTGCTGCCTCCTGTCATTCAGCTGACAACGTGGACAAGCTGAATGACAAGAGAGGACCTCTCTCCTGTCAGTAAGTGTGTTCATGTTGCTCAGCGTGACCACACTGACTGACAGGAGAGGAGTTCTCTCTTGTCAATCAGTGTGTTCATGTTGTCAGCATGATCACACTGACTGACAGGAGAGGACTCCTCTCCTGTCAGTCAGTGTGTTCATGTTGTCAGCATGATCACACTGACTGATGGGAGAGGAGTTCTCTCTTGTCAGTCAGTGTGTTCACGTTGCTCAGCGTGACCACGCTGACTGATGGGAGAGGAGTTCTCTCTTGTCAGTCAGTGCGTTCATGTTGTCAGTGTGTTCACGCTAACTGATGGGAGAGGAGTTCTCTTGTCAGTGTGTTCACGTTGCTCAGCGTGACCACACTGACTGATGGGAGAGGAGTTCTCTCTTGTCAGTATGTTCATTTTGTCAGCGTGATCACGCTGACGGATGGGAGAGGAGTTCTCTCTTGTCAGTCAGTGTATTCACGTTGCTCAGCGTGACCACGCTGACTGATGGGAGAGGAGTTCTCTCTTGTCAGTCAGTGTGTTCACGTTGCTCAGCATGACCACTCCTCTCCTGTCAGTCAGTGCGTTAATGTTGTCAGCGTGATCACGCTAACTGATGGGAGAGGAGTTCTCTCTTGTCAGTGTGTTCACGTTGCTCAGCGTGACCACGCTGACTGATGGGAGAGGGGGTTCTCTCTTGTCAGTCAGTGTGTTCACGTTGCTCAGCGTGACCACGCTGACTGATGGGAGAAGAGTTCTCTCTTGTCAGTCAGTGTGTTCACGTTGCTCAGCGTGAACACACTTACTGATGGGAGAGGAGGTCACTCTTGTCAGTCAGTGTGTTCACGTTGCTCAGCGTGACCACGCGGACTGATATGAGAGGACTCCTTTCCTGTCAGCCAGTGTGTTCATGTTGTCAGCGTGATCATGCTGACTGATGGGAGAGGAGTTCTCTCTTGTCAGGCAGCATGTCTACGTGTCGGCTGCGTGGGTGCTTTTTAAGGGTGCATGGAGGAAAGGTAAGTGTTTTTTATTTTAAATTAAAAGTGTATAAATGTATTTACATTAAATTAGTATGTATATGTGTATGTATGAATGCATGTGTGCATGTTGGTGTTTGTGTAAATGCTGTGTTTAGTTTTATGTATACATGCTTGTATGGAGTTGTGTAACTGGTAGATGAATGCATGGGTGAAATTGTTTTTTGTGAGTGTGTGTTCAGCACCACCCCTAAATGTAGCCACCCTGGGGGCCACTTCATTAAGGGGTGGGTTCATGGCACCAGAGGTGCAGCTAGGCTAAAATGTTAGGGGGAAAGGGGAATAACACTTCAAATGTTGGTAGAAGCGCTAACGTCAGAGGCTGTGAGGAAGAGGCAAACTTCCTTGTGTGGGGGCACCTAACATCTTTCCACATTTCAAATGAGTCTATTCTGGTGAAGCTTCAATGTTACAAGCATCGACCTCTTGCCTTCATTTCTGAAATGTCACACTTAAGACTGCTGTGAGAATGAGATGTCTCATGTCACCACTTCCCTTCTAATCACTCCCCTAGCATGCAAGTGATAACCCCACATCACGATTTCAATTACCTAAAAATGTATGGGTATGAATGCAGGTGCTAACAGTGAAATGACTTCTCATGGCTATGCTAATCCCTATGGCAATTCTCACCCAGTTCCTGCCCTCCCGACCCAAAACACCTCCTCAGTGGAACTCTTTGAGCTAGCTTTAAACATGCCTTGGCATCAAACGTTGCCCTCAATGTGCCTGCAAGTGGTTCCTCAAAAGAGTCTTCTGAGAATTCATGACTTCATTGGAGTTGTAAACATGTAACTGGTGTAATAAAATGTCTTAATCAGGTCTGCCTTTGGCCACTCAATTTAAAAACACCCTGCGTGTCTTTCACTGAAGTTCTTTTAAAAATAAGCATTGGCAAAGCCAACAGTTTTGGCTTGTGTATAAGTATTAGGCATTTACCAGGCACTGCTATTAGCTGCTCAGGTACTCAAACCATTTTGCACTGGCACTATCAATAGCCAGCTAATATCAATACAGAAGTGCCTTTCCCATGCCTACACGAATGCCCAAACTGTTAGCATTGCCAATGCTCTTTTTGCTTTACCCTTGATGCACAGGACTATGCATCAAGGTTAAAGCAAACATACTACTTGGCTAAATTGGCCCACATTGAATGTAGGCCAATCCACTCAGTAATAACACTTATGGTACACAGTCAGCCTGGATATACTTTCTGTGGCATGGCATTTTTACTGGCTGGGAGTCCTTACATGGTAATAATGGCATATATTGATGCAGCCTGCATCAACATGATTAGAACAACCAGCATGAATATATTTTTATACTAGCATATCTCGCGTGGAAAGGCGGCATGAAATGTATTGGAAAATGTTCCTATGCACAATTTGTGTTTTGTAACTATTGGGAATTTCCATGTGCTTCCATACAAAGCCAATTGCAAACTGTATGGATTTCTACCCAATTTTGCAAAGAAAGTGCTGTAAAATGCATACTTTTAACCCAATGTTTCAAACATTTTCTTGGGAGTGAGAACCCCTCTCAAGCAACCCTTGTTTGGTTTGGGCCCCCTCGCTGTGCTCTGTTGATCCTGCCTAATTGGCACAAACATTTAAGCCTCTTAAGTTCAGAAATGTGCCAGCCTCCACTGTACATCATTTGTCACTGTGTATGATGTGTGTTTTAATGCGCACACAGGGGCTGGGTGCTCCTTAATGATATGATATGGCATTTATAACGTGCCTGTACACAAGTGTTTCTAGGCGCGACAAGGCAAGGAGGGAGAAACAAATGAGTAGGACAAAACGCAGCTCTTAATAGGCCTTGTGTCATTCAGATCGCGCAAGAGCAGTCAAGGGGGGAGGGGAGAAGTGCCGAGGGTGGGGTAGGATTCAGAAGTGCAGTAACAAAGGAGAAACAAGAGTGCAGCCAATGGGTGGCAAGTGTGGGTACTCATAAGTGCAGCCAACGGGTGGAGAATAAGAGCATGAGCGGGGACTGTAGGGTTACAGATACAGACCACAAGTGCAGGGAAGCCAAGAGGCAGTACGGGATTGCAACAGGACAGGCAGGGACCTGGGCCCAAATTCAGAGCTTGACCAGGTGACCAGTGCATGGATCAGGCTGGTGATCAGCAAGGGAGAGGAAGAGAGAAGGCAGAAGCAAAGAGACAGGTCTTGAGGTGCTTCCGGAACCGGAGATGGTTCTCCACAAGTTTCAGCGAGGCAGGGAGGCTGTTTCCAGAGGGAGGCCCCAGCCGAAGAAAGAGATCTGCCCTCAACTCTTTGCTTGGAAAAGTGACTGACCCTCAGAGAATTGGAGGTGGCGCAGTGGAGAGCTCATGCCATCTTATATATATTTATTCATATGATAAAAAAGTTAGTCTGACATGAACCTTTCTTCAGTAGAGAAATCTAACTTTGCCGTACTTGATTTGGAGTTGTAGTAATACATTTGGGATCCTGCACAAAAGCTCAAGGGTAGATTTCTCGAGTCTCCTGTTTGTGGGTGTGCCGCCGCTGGCTTAGTGAAAACAATTGTAAGGGGGTCTCACCAAATGTTTTGCCCCGGGCCTCCCCTTCTTCTGACAGCCCTGAGCTCACATGTAACCCTGCTGCAGTATCACACATGTAACCAATCCTGCATATCTAAACCCAGGTAAGGACTAATGTAACCTAGCCACCTATCTAAGTAATGTAACTAAGCCATGTTATCTTGTGGGCTAATGTAACCTAGTCGCCTATCCATGTATTGTAACTAAGCCATTTTCTTGTAACAGCGCCTTGATGCCCCCGGGCTGTGGGAGCGCTATATAAATGCAAATAAATAAATAGTGTAACTCACCTTTCTCAAACCTGCCTTCGATGCAGCCGAAGATGTTGTCGATCTGGATGGATCCTTGTATGTTATTGACCGTGAGCTGAAGCTGCCTGTTAGGGCCAGTGAAGTTTGTACCCAAACGGTATCGGCTGGGCAAGAGGTTCCCAATCCAGTCGAGGGGAGCATCTGGACCGGTCATCATGCTGGGAAGGGACAATCAGAACTATTTAGACGTATGGAGGATGTATGGCGCCACAACCACTGAACATTATCCTTTGAGTTTGATGTTTCCATGTCAGAGTCAAATGTAGCCAACAATACCATAACTGGTTCACAAGAGAAGCCTTGTGCATTCATCGCAGAGAATGCCTGGGTCAAATCTGTCTTCTGTCAGTAAGACTGACATAGAAGAAAGAGGGAGAGCCTCGGGAATGCAACATAACTAGCATTATACCTTGATGGCGGGTCTAGCCTATCAGGATGTTCGGAACACGGGCTGAATTCACTGGTATAAGCCTGAGCAGGTCGGCCGGCGCTCCTATTCCCTGACTCTCCCCCTCCCCCAGCATCTGTGTAGCTCACACACAGGTGCGAAGGATTCTTTAGATTTAGCAGAATAAAACAGACCTTACACAGCTGTTCCTTAAGCCACACTGTACTTCTAATGTCCCTTTTCTTCATTGATGACTTCCTATTCATCGATAAAGAAAAGGGGACTCATTCCAAATTAGCCGGTGCAGTTTTAATGTGCCAGTAATACCGTGTACCGGCACGTTACTGCGCCGGCCAACTACGAGTTTGCCGGTAAGGGGCCTGATTTATCTATAGCCAAGAGATGGAAGTAAGCCAGGCCCCTTACTGGCAAAAACTGCCGGTAATGCTGGAATATCCCCCCATTGAAATACTCCATGGAAAGGGGATTTACCGCTCCTACCAACACTTGTAATCTGGTGGTAATTCCATCAGCCCAAATGCCGGTAACTGTAATACCGTTTGGTGGTATCCCGCCGGATTCACCAGGGAATACCACCAAACATGTAATGAGAACCAAGGCCTTTATCAGTGCATCGGCTTGAGGAACCTCAGTGTAAGGTCTGATTTTTAAAACATCTTGTTCTAGGTACCCACGTATGAGCTACGTGTGGGCTAATGGCGATATTGCCCTTGGCAGCAGGCTGACCAGGCCTGTAACTGCACCACAGCCTGAGTTAAGGGACCCTCGCTTCACTATGGCCCTTAACTCAGGTGACAAGTTGGGCACGCCGCCTTGGACAATATTGCCTCATTAATTGAAAACCTTTGCTGGCAATTTCCCAATAGGAGGGGGTCAGTATATCATGATTGGGTTTAATACATATGTATGAAGTGGCATCTTTCTGGCGTACATTGTCTCATTGTAACTGGAATATATTTCAGCTGGTGGGGAGAGAGGATGCCTTGGTCTTACTTCATCAGCTTGTAGGCAGTTGTGGCACTGATTGGCTGTGCAGGGATCTTCGGGAGACCAGAGGACAAGATCGGAGGGAACTGAGTGTGATTAAACGATGGAAAGCCGGGGGTGTAGGGGTCTCCAGTCCCCATATGGACCTGCAGATACAGAACAGAAAAAGATGTATACATTAGAAAGCAGGAATCCTTCAGGTTGTAAGGTTGTTTGATGATTCATCCACCCAACATGCACATGAGTCATCAACTCCATACCACACAGCCCGGCGCAACCTCAACCTGGCACATACGTTGCACATATCTTGCTGGGTAATATAATATTTTTCTGATTTTAAAACTGAAGCCTCTTTCCATTCTCGTGCCTATCCCTCAAAAATGACCTTTACTAAAACCTCTATAACTCTGCGATTCTCCCGCTATCGTGAATATCGCGCATGGAAAAGTTTGCAGCAAATTCCCATTTTGAGAAATGTTTACACGTGTGAAATAGCTTCCATTTGTTTTCGACCTGGACTTTAAGATCAAATGTTTTCTTTGGACTAAATTATTGCTGGTGATTGTGTGCAACTGTTCAAAGCGGCTCCCATAGGAACTTAGAATAAATTAAGCATTTTTCCACACATTTAGAGTTCTGGCTCAGCACCTTTTAAAAGTCATTCTGACAGTTGAAAAGCCCACTTCGTTTTTCTCTTTCTGTGTAAGAGGGGAAGGAGGAAGTGAGACACTGTTTGATCTGTACTAGTTCTGAAAACCTGTTATCTCCTCACATTTATTTAAATCTGCTTATTGGTGGGTGGAGGGGTGTTGCAGGGGGAATTTCTAACCATACTGCTATCTGATCTGAAACCAACACAAAAGTATTATTTTCTGTGCTGCATTTGTTTTGCTCATTACTTATTCCTAGTGTATTAAAGATATTATTCAGTGTTCTGTCACCCCATGGGTGATTGTTGTTTACCTATTCAAATATATATTGTGATTTTGAGCTCAAATAAATAAATAAATAATACCTTTTACAAACCAGCCTGATTCCTGGCCCAGCGTGACCCGGGGTATTTTTAAGTAAGGGGTGTGATAAGAGTGGTACATCTTTCAAATAATTTGATCTATATATCAAATAAGTTTTTCCATTGCGTTGTACACTAGGCCGAGAGCAGAGTGTATCGCCTGATTGAAATCCTTAACCCTATGCATATAGCACTAGAACAAGAAGTCTGCTGTCTACGCTGTGCAAGAATGTGGACAGCCAGTCCCTCTGCCTGAAGCTGCAGAACCAAACTCCGCTTGCTGGGAGTAATTGTGGATGGAGGGGTCTGACCTTACACTGAAGCCGCACCAGCAGTTTGTTAGGCCTGCATTGCTTATTATTGATATGATATGGCATTTATAATGCGCCTATGCACAGGTGTTTCAAGGCGCGACGAGGCAAGGGAGGGGGAACAGAAGGAAGACAGAGAGAGCGATCTTACTAGGCCAGGTGACATTGAGATTGCGCAAGTGCAGGGGAATTGCCTAGGATAGATAGTGGCCTGGACAGTGATTACGGTGAAGACCTGGACGCAGCTTGTAGTAGCTTAGGGAGTTTTAATGATGATAGTTACTCCATTTTGGTCTTTTGGGGGGAATAAACTGTAGTTGCCTTGGTTCAGAATGATGGGAAAGGATAGTTTGAACACCAAGGTTATGATTAGTTGTAAACTCCCTGAACAGCATCTCATATAACCATCTTGAGATGACTTCTGGAAGAACCCTCAACCAACAATACGCTTCCTTTTCCATTGAGGGAAATAACATCACAGTCTCCCAATCAATAAAACCTCTAGGATTCCACCTATATGCCTCTCTCTCGCTCACATGCCAAGCCAATGTTATCTCTTCCTTAGCGGCCTATACCACCAAACTTATTAAAGCCTGCAGGCCATTCCTGTCTGCTGACAGCTGGCTCACCATAGCCTGGCCATCACAGGTGCAAGACTTGACTACTACAACGCCCTATTCACAGGCACCGCCAAGCATAGCATTCACAAACTGCAAGCTAAAACATAATGCCCTCAGATCAGTGTTTAACATCCCAAAATGATACCACATCACTGATGCAAGATGAAGGGCACACTTGCTCCCAATACAAGAAAGAATCATATTCAAAACACTGTCAATCACCCACAGGTTCCTCTCTAAGATCCCCCCCCCTCCCTACGTTGCTCAGGAATTTGGAAGAGTGATGTCCACCAGACCGACCAGAACGGCATATGCAAACAGACTCATCACGCCCAAATTTAGACTATCCAGAGCTGGCGGTTTCAGCTTCCCAGTCATTGCAGGGAAACTGGGGAACTCTCTCCCCCCCACACTGAGTGTAGACCAATCATACCTGATCTTCCTAAGATCTCTGGAAACTTGGCTCTTCACCTAATTTACCTTTTGACTCTTTACTGAGTAACTTGTCCTATACCTGCTAAATGTCTTGTCTCCTCTGCCTCATGTTTGTCCAACTTTCCACCACAAGCTGCAGCTTGATGCTTACGGATTTAGTATGCATTACAAATGCACAAATAAATAACTAAATAAAGGACCAGCTTCCTCTAGGTGGGACAGGCAGCACCATTGGTCTGGATTTTTAACACAACAAAAATTCCCTAGATTTAGTTTGGAAGAAAAGAAAAGAGAATGTCAGGAAATTGGGTCATTAGCTTTCATCATTGTACATGATGGACAAAGTCCTGAAATCCACCATTGCCAATTCAAGAGAGCAAAGTGGGGAGAACTTGAATTACATTAAGGTAACTAATGTCACTGATATTTCTATGACCGGCCACTTTAATCTATCATTATGTTGACCCTCTTTTGACCCTGCTATTTTAAAAATAATTTAGAGTAAACATTTATTTTGAGTATAGGTGCAGGCTGTAGTCTGGGTTAACTGACTGTCAGTATAAACTGCCTTGGTACAGAGAGATACCAGATTGTGCAAGTCTCCCATGACCTAGGTTTTGTCTGTGATGTGTCTCCAATGACCACGTCTGACACTAGGGACAGCATCTATTCAGAGGAAATACGGTGTAGATTGCAGGAAAATTAACCTTGCACATGGTGTACATCACAAAGTGATTAGTCCCTGGAGCTTAAATAGGTGTTACAATTTAGCCATATCAATGCTACTCCATGGTGATTAGCTTTGAACAGCCTTACAGTGGGGACGCAAACTCCATGAGTTCCCGCTTTATCCGTTAATTGAAGTGCTTAAAATTGCGCGAAATTTACTTCAAATGTGACACCCAGAGGCAGCGGCAGCGGCATAGTAGTGCTGTGGTCCCGCTGCAAGAAACCTCCACCAGGTGTAGTTGTGGAGGACACGAAGGCGTGAGCGGCAAATCCAAGATACAGATGGTGGGTCTGAATTGTCAAACTCAAGCTCTGGTGACGTGTCTATGCCACTTGCAAATTGAAGGTTTTCATACAGATCTTTTAATCTGGACTCTTCCGAGATAAGGGCCTCCCGAACGTTAGGTTGCCAAACTCCAAACCAAATGGAGAAGTATCTTGGTCTGATGGTTCTTGTTCTTCATAAATGGAAGACATAGATTTGAAAAAATCCTTCCGTGGTAAAGGTTTATAGGTTTTTCAACCTCCTTAGGGGCTACTGATGTTTTAGTGGATAAAGTCGTTGATGGCTTCGACCCTGATGGTGTTGATGGCTTCGACACCAATAGATTCGATGGCTTTGATACTAATGGCATCAAAGTTTTTGATGATGTTGACATCGGCGGAGCCCTCGAGGGGCTCGAGCCACGACCTCAAAGGTTTTTGAGGGGTTTAATGCCTGCGTCCTAGGCTCCAGGGCGTGCAGGATTTTGCCTTAGCCCTTTCCTTGTCAGCTTTTAATGGCACGACAGAAGCATGACTTTGTTTTCTCCTTCAAGGGGGTCAGGCCTCCTTCTTGAAAATGTTCAACATTTCTAGTCTAAATGCCTCCCATTCAGCAGGAGTCTTGGTTGGACAGGCAATACTTCTCTCA